>NC_044498.1:20143397-20469230 GCF_902362185.1 Chanos chanos | reverse complement strand
TCTCTTAATTAACAGGATAAGAGGCCATTTTTAAGCCTTGTAAGAATATGGACAGGATTCGGGTCTTATAAATAAAGTACTAGCTACTCAACCAGTGTACTACCTATTTCTCAGTTTATCACATTTTTTTTAAATACATTTGGCAATATTGCTCAAATATAACTAAAACAATTTTGTTTAGAATACACAAAATTAAGAGTTAGCTTCTTTATCTTCCTATGAAATACATAGAATGAATGATTGAGGTTGTTGACTTGTTTTCTGTCTATCCCTAGCTATGGTAACTTGATCTTCTGGATTCAGATCAAGAAGGGTTTCCATTATGCTACATGGCTGTTAAATGTCTGGCACAGTGACCACAACAAAAGAAGACATTTTGGAAGGGTCCCTCAGGAACCTCCCACTCTGAGCGTGTTTGGTTATTCCCTAACTCAATGTGCGTTGGTTTCTAAATCCAGTGACGTATGCTCCACTTCAACTACTACACAGACACGCACACACACATGTTTAGGAGCTTTTGTTTTCCCACTGGTTTAACTACCTGCGAGTCATTACACAGACTTTTAACGAAAAGTCTACACCAGTTGATGGATATAGTAAAATGTCCACAAAAACATTTTGCCTTTGATCTCTACATTCAGGTTGTCACAATCAAACTTAAAGCCAGTATTGAAACACCAAAGATTATTCGTCAAAAATTACTCAAGTGTCAAAATCCACAACACATTATATCTAACTGATTAATGCTAATGATAATAACTAGCCTCAAGTCAGAACTGACAACTATAACTTTTTTAATCGTAACTACAGTCCCACAGGGGTATGAAATTCAAATTCAAGTCCTACTTTTGCCAATAATAGTCAAGTCCTTACCCTACTCAAAACTAATAAAGACTCTATAGAGACACAGTATGTTGACATTTCCTTTCTTTTGGCAGTCACCTGTATGTCTTGTTTGTGTTGTTGTAAATTGTTCCATACCAGTCTCAGAGAACACAGATCTAATCCACTCCTAAACCAAGCTGCCATCAATATAAACTGACATTTGTGAGAATGATCTGCAAAAGTGTCATTATCTTTCTGCATTTTCTGTGTTAATATATTCCATTGGTTGACTTTCTGTAACCCGTGTTTAGACAGATGTTTCCAAGCAAGAATATTTAATTTCTAATGCTTTCCAAATATGCAGAGTTCATATTGCCACCACAAATATAACAGCAGAATGAAATTAAGATGCAGAATGATGTCAATAAAAAAAGGAATAATACACATTCATGATTCACCCTGGGTGGTCCCCTGCTTCTTAGGAATCATAATCTTACTCATATGATTCAAATAAGCACAATTACGCGTTAAGATGCTGAAACATGCAAATACATTACAATCAATGATGTCTCCACAAGAGGCACAACAGCCCTTTTTTGGATGGGACTGTAAGGTAACCTTACACTCACTTCATTCATTTTCATGTGAGTTTCTGGATTTATCAAAAGGGGTAAGGTTATGAATGCTCTGAAGTGGCCTTTTAGGTCTTTGCAAGTCTCTCTAAGATGTGAGCACTTGAAAGAAGTCTGGAAAGCATGTAAATGTATATGAACAAATTATTATATATGTACGTGAGCAAAATATATATGAATTCTGTTTCTCTTTCAACAAATGAAGGTTTTCATGACCACAAGCAAGCTGGCAGCTTATTGACCCTGTTATGGTGATGGAAACCTGGCAAGTTTTTTTCCCCCCTTAATGTGCCTTCTCCTCTCTCTTTACTTTGTAAGGGCAACACAAAAGACCCTTTCTTAATCAACTTGTAATATGCCTATGTGTCAGCCAGGGTCCTGGATACAAACGCCACAGGTCCATGGTGCATGTAATGCATATATCCACTGACATGATACCTAGCCTCTGTATGTCAGATTATTGGTGCTGGTTGTGGATACTGCCACTAAAATACTAGAACTGAGATACTGGCTGGTTTGTCAAAAGGCATTGCTGTAGTGGTAATCCCAACACCCAGCACTCTAGAACATGGAGAATAGCCTGATTGTATAATGAGAGTGAGATACAGACAAAACAGAACCCTAACCTGAAAGAAACCAGTAATAATTATTTTCATCCTAGAAGGACAATGCACCAATCATTTGCTGATGTAGACTTAATAATCATTCAGCTGATTACTTCATGGCTTGTTATAGTATCTATAATCTTGCGTTATTCTCGGTTTGTTTTAAACAATTCATAGCTTTGATTTTTCCATGTCTCTTGATAATACAGTTCTATGTAATATTTTCACTGATCCCTTCAAATGAGCACTATTTACATACATGACACATAACACAGCTTCCCCCTCATTCCGTGATCAACCTGGGAATAGCCTCACAAACAAGCAGAGGAGCTAGGGCAGTGTATTAAATCAGTGCCACTAGCAAAAAGGCCTGGGTCATTATTAGAACACAGATGTGCATAAAGGCCAATTGCAGAAACAAACTACTGCAGTTACAGGTTATGCTTGCTTACATTCATTCATTATTTCATTCATTTTCTAAGCCACTTATCCTAATTAGGGTCATGGGGGGTGCTGGAGCCTATCCCAGCACTCACTGGGCAAAAGGCAGAGAAACACCCTGGACAGGTCGCCAGTTCATCACAGGGCAGACACACAGACCAATACATTCACACCTAGGGTTAATTTAGTATCGGCAATTTGCCTGACTTGCATGTCTTTGGACTGTGAGAAGAAACCAGAGGTCCCAGAGAAAACCCACGCAGACACGGGGAGAACATGCAAAGTCCACACAGAAATTACCCTGGCCACCCAGCTGGGAATCGGACCTTGGGCCTTCTTGCTGTGAGGCGACAGCACTACCCACTGCTCCACTGTGCCATCCTGGTTGCTTACATGATATATAAATTAGATGAGAGTGCCTCTGGTAGTGAACAATATAATATTTAAAGATGACAAACATGCTCTCTGAACTGAAGGTTTTTTCAGAGAAACCCAATTTTCAGAGAAATCAAGCACATAGACTTCTTGGAAGCTGAGAATGAGCTCTGGATTGTGTATTTGGATTTTACAATTTTCACCATGAAAATTCTGCAAAATAGTTTTGACTTGAGACTGCTACAAGCATAGGAGTCAGCTGTTGCCTGGCTCCTGATTAATTATGAAACTGTACTGAGTAGGGCTTTGGGATCATTTTTTGAAAATGTGTGAGATAAAGGAGGAGCCTGAAGTGCTGGCCCGTGTTCAGGGGAGCAGATTGCAAGCGAAACAGAGAACGAATGTGCATGAAGAGGCATATCAGTGTTTCCCAGGGTCCCCAAAATATCTGTTTTGACCACTGATCAGTATTAACAGAGATTGCACAACCGTAAACCAAGGAATTTACAGCAAGCAGCCATCAACAGTGGAGATAACAGAGATCATTCATCCACAGTCAGAGGAACATACGTCCACCATTTGCAATCATTCCCTCAAATGACATATCATCTAATCCAGTGTTATATCCCAAATCATCAGCTGTATGGTTGTGATTGGGAAACCATTTCACTGTTGGTACCAACGTTGTGTTGTCTTTTTGCCTGTCTGAGTCTCTTGACCATTCTCTCTATCTCTTTATAAAGAAAGTCATTTTAGAGCTGCCATTTTCCTTTTATGACCTGATTGTGCTACATACTGATACATTGGCATTTTATATCTGTAGACTGCACAGACACAATCTTGTAATCTTTGTAATGTGCTCCTAGATAACTGAGGAAAAACATGCTATGAAAATATTAAGGATTAAAATGCTAAGTGCCTTGATGGTTGAGCCTATGAAATCTGAGGAATTGCAGGAAGTACATTACTATTTGAAGATGTACTGAGGATCTAGGGGGAGCAACTCATCCATGTGGTCTGTGTAAGTCTCCAAGCAGTGATGGGGATACTGTGCTACTATGAAATGTTAAGCAATGGTCTTGATATTTGGTGGGTGTTAAGTATTCCATGATTTCTCTCTGGGAAGAAACAACTGTAAACCTTGGTGGCCTGTCCAAATTCCAGTCCTGGCTTACTTGATCTTAGTTTCCCAACTGGTTAATTACATGCCAGTTCTCTTCATCCAATAATCAATGTTATGCTTTTAGTGCTTTCTGAGAATTATCATTCATACCAGTTGGGACCTCTATATTGTGGGTAAAGTGAGTGTCCCCTTCATGTTAAGCACAGTGGATTTGAGGAAAAAAGCAACTTCTGCATCCCATGATTTCACCAGTGGCTGCATTTTGATATAGGGGTGAACTTAAAAATAATACGGTTAATCCAGAAATGAGTCAAATGACTGTCTTTAAGAAGTGACCCCATACTGTCCCATTCCAAATGGTGAAATCAAAAATATTAGTGCTTAGAAAGATGTCAGTAGAACGCAGCCCCATAGCCCCTGTGGTGCAGATAATAACCTTCTCATACAATTGTACCAAATACGAATTGACTCATTCCCTTCTACCTGATGTTTGAGAAGTAATATTAGTAGCTGGTAACTGCGGCTTATTCAAATGGCACTAAACTTTTAAGATTTACTAGTGACTAGAGTCTTTCTAGAGACTGTAAACTACACTGAATGTATCACTGAAATGTATCTGAATGGTGACTATGTGAGTACCTTTGTGATTAGTTATTCAGCAATTACATTATCAAAAGTAAGTAAGCCATTGTCTGTTCAAAATATGATGAACCAAGTAAAAAAGTGCACCATCACACTAGGAATGAATATTTTTATATCCACATTCACTCTCAAATATAAATGTATTTAATGGTATCAAATCAAATTAAGACCAACATTTCAAAGTGGTTGTGGTGAAATAAAACACCGTGACATTGGTTACTCATTCATTTTTGGAGATGTATGCCCACTTCCAAGCAAAGAGTAAATCAGCTGATAACTAAAACTCAATACTATCTATGTCAGATATCACACAACTGGAGAAATCTAGAGGTTATGTATTTGCTTAGTAGTATCTGTACAGTGATCCATCAGACCAGAATGGTCTGGTCATTCCCTTACCAAAATCCTACTACCATTCTCCTGTTTCTGTCATTGCACTGTATAGAGGGTTAGTATGCAAGTTATTTGTGCAGGCCTTTTCTTCTCTCTCACACCTTTGTTCCGTGTATGTTCAATATTAATTAATGCGATGTTGTTTTGTTAACTGTATTTAGCCCTTCTGATGTCTAATAACTCTGAGCAATATTATGCAAAAACTCCACAAGCTCACCAACGCTCAATACCAGAGAGTTGTGCTCTCTCTATCTGCAGTTAATAGAGGTAGAGATGGTTCATGGAGGTAAAGATGTGAAAATATGTTTTTATTTTTGTACCAGTAAATGCTCCACATGAGAAGTTATAACCTGTTATGGCATTGGCTAATTTAACGATCGTATCAATTGCATTTTGAGTGGAGAATCTTCATTTAGATTACAATTAACATGAGGACCACTCTTAAGGAATGCGGTGGGAAGGAATGTGGCCACTCCTCAGAAGCTCTGAATCAACAATGTGCCGAGTTAGAGGCCCCACCCCTACCATTGCTTAGTCAGAAGAAGGAAGGATGTGATTGAGTGCTATGGTCCTCGCGAAGGCCCTCTGTTAAAGTTAAGTATTAACCCAGCTCTGTGTAAACTAGTACAGAAAAACAAAAACATATTGATGGATATCTTTTCTCGGCCTGGCGTGGCACAACAAAGGAGATGGTTCCGCCTTTCAAATGCAACACATTAATAATTATCAGCAATGTCATGTCGCGTCTTTGTTTTGGCAGCGCGATTATTCATGCCTGTTTGCCCACTTCAAAAAGGCCCTCTATTCATTAATATCAGAATGACTGCTTCTCTGTGGCGGCTTGGAAAGTCAAATAACGACATACTAATGCGCCAAGTGTAATAACAAAGGCCTGAGCAGCCAAAGCTATGACAATGTTATAGAAAAAAGGGGCAGAAGAAGAAAACTGTTCAGTGATACTTTCTCAAGTGTAGGCCGAAGGCAGTTATTTTTGCTAGCTTGTAATAGATAACATTATGTCATGTCACTGAGTGGAGGTGCTGATTTGCAAGAGCCAAGTGTCCCAAGGCGGGTGTCAGGTCACTTCGAAACACTTCAAAACCTGTCTGACACCTCACGTCATTTTAGTGGGTAACAAACCTGTTGAAATTAAACTTCTAAACTGGCCTGTCTATATGACACACAGTGTCTATGAGGTTGGGTTTCCTCACGTGGACGTCATCTCCTTACATCAGACACACAGAGGCGTGAAAGCTCACGAGACAAAACAACACTATCCACACGAGGAACACCATCGGGTGTGTGCTTGAAGGTTGAGACAAAACAATGCAGTGACCGACACAGCAAACTCCAGAATTGTTTTCATAATGAGGAAAGGTGAGACTCCGCAAGATATTGGGTCAATGTTGTTGGCAAAGCAGACACATTCCCTTTTTCCAACAATTGTTGTTACAAATTTCGATCCTTTAGACTAGTGGCTTTCTAGACTACTTTCACGCTGTGGATATCCCCATTGTGACTTCGCCAAAGGTAACATTCAGTCAAACATTACAGGAGCCGTAATTATAGTTGTGAAACACAGGGCCTCAAAATTCATTGAAAAAAAAAAAAGTGGCAACCCCCCCTTCCAGATACAAATGCTAAACGCAGAACATGCAAGCACTTTTGTTTTACAAATTTGGAGCTGTTGACCTGTTTTATATTACTGTTTTTGGACCCAGTTTTTTTTTCAGTGTGTTTTGTCTTTTTACCTTCAATTCAGAGGTAAGTGCGGTAGTGTTTTCAACCACACAGTCTTGAAGTTATCAGCAACAGTAATTGGACCATTGTTTTAAAATGTATTGTGTGTGTAATTAAATGTTTTGCTTAATTATCTAAATAGTTATTTTGGTTTTGTCTGTTATTGATACCACTGAAAAGAATAGTGCACATAAGATCTGAAGAACTCTGGCACAGTTTTAGAAAACTGCCTTGGAAAACTTTTTTTTTTTAATTATTTTTTAAAAGACAGTCCTTTCATCCTTTGAAGTGGTATTATCCATTATTGTGTATTTACAATTCTTGCAGCCAATATGTCATTTGGCACATGTTTGTTTTCTTCAATAAACAATGTGCTTTTCATTCCTCTAAAGAACACATTTGTTTTAAATATCACCCTTAACCAGAGAAGCCAGATAAATATGTATTCATCATGAATAAAGTAGTGCTAAAGAATTCCCTCACATCCCTCAAACAAAAAGAAACTTTTACAGCTCAACGTCCATTCATCCGTTAATGGCTGCATTGTGGTATACAGCAACTAATCTCTCTGTAGGGTCATACGATACCCTTCATCTCAACCAACCCACGGACATCACGAAACATCCTGTTAAATGAGGGTCTATTTCAGTGTTCTTTTCAGAGGCAGTGATGACGGACAGAAAACCCTTCCACATTGAATTTTCATGAGTGCCAAGTTAGGTTCAATTGCTCTGCTCTCAGACTTGATCTATCCAGTGTGTACTCTGGCATAGGCTTTGAGCTCTCCTCTGGTCATAGGTGGTTATGTCTAGAGCGTTAAGTTATGGAGAGTCACACACATGAGTCGAGCTTACTGCTTTAAGGTCAAAGTGGAGCGCCTCAGCCACCCTGACTATTCCCCGAAACCTCAGTGAACTTCAGTAATTGCATGAAATGCAAAATCAGAAGTCAGTGTTGGTCGGTCCAAATTATGGCTGAAAATAGCCTGAAGATGAAAAGGCCTTCTCTTTGCATTTGGCCAGTTCTTTCATTGTGTGATGAAACGGCAGATGACATTTAAATGTGAATAGGCAGTGCACCATGGAAAGAGGCATTGTGCTGTGTAAGCCTGCCATCTATTGGTTTCTTGAGAAGAAGAGGCATAATGTGGGGAAAAAAAAAAACCATGAGCATGACAATGAGTGGCGCATCATAGCACATCTTCACATCACTCAATTAGTTTTCTAGATGTTTTTTAATATACTGTGGATTCTTGTTTTGTTTTAGTTTTTTGTTTGTTTGTTTTTTGTTGTGTTTTGGTTTTTTATACACATATCTTGTTTCAGCCAGATTCAAAGAAATGAGACTATTGCATGCTTATTCTATGCTTTAACTTCACATAATATACTGTTCATATTGTTATTGTTTGTCCAAATTGCTATGGGCAATTGCTATGGTAAACTATCTGTCAGTTTTTCATATCAACATAATTTTCATTAATTTGTCTCATTTGCAGTATTGTCTCAAATAGGAGCTTTTCCTAGAAAACTCTTATTTAGTAGAAAATCCTGAAATATTTTAATTCTTTGGCTCTCTGTTTTGAGTAATGGCACAAAATATGTTGCTCTTTGCAGTAGTTAAAATAAAATGAATGAGTTTTTTCCTCTTTAGTCAGCCAATTTGCCAGGGTTAAATAAACCTGGAGTGTGTTTACAGGACAGTATAAACACTCTCGGAGTTAATTTAACACTGGTGTATTTTACCATATTCTGCTGATTTAATACAAGGGCAGCAACTTCAACATTTGAGAGAGTTACCTAACAAATAATTACTTAACAAGTAACAAATGTCCTCAGATGTGACTACATTAAAATGAAACATTGCAGCAATGTAGACAATACAATGGTTGAGGCCATTTTGTACATTCCATTTAAAGCAAAATTCTGGCGTTCTCCATAATGAGAAACAGTGGTTTTTACAAATGGAGAAGAAACAAGTCCCATTTTTCTTTAAAGAACTCACTTATATCTTATAACATGTGTTGCGGTGGAGGCTGGGGTAGCTGGCCAGGAAAAAGGCAGAAGAGAAGACTGAGTGAAGCACGTGTCTGAGCTGCCCTGACCCTGCAGTAAGCTGCCCATCCTTGCTTTTGGCTCCCATCCAGCCCTGGCAGTCAAGGCCTACACTACCCTCCCCTCCCCTCACCCCCCCAACATACACTCCCCCTAAGCCAAGAAGCCTTCCCTTTCTCACAAGCCTGACCACCATTTTTCTACAGTAGCCTACTGCATCCTACTTTAATGCATTAAGAGTAAGCCGTATGAAGTTACTGTAACACCAGACACACAACCAATAATAAGTTCAGTTGCTTGTTATCATTGGTTATCTGATATGTCATGTTTAACATATGCTTAAGGTAGACAAAAAATTTCTATGTAATGACAACAGTTACCATGTAGTGTAACGGCTGCTATTTAATGTAGCTGGAGTTAACCTTGCGTAGTTTCTAGGTGAATCATACGAAAAGGGATTACATATACAAACCAGAACACAATGTGCTGTACTCTACTGTATAAAGATACCTCTGACATATTTGCAGTTGAGGTAGCATGTGTAATTACCTGTGCATCATTCATTTTGGGCAGTTCTAACTCAGCACCATCAGTTAGACCTTTTTTTTTATTTCTTCTTCTTCTTTTTTTTGAGTATGTTCTGATTTGACATAGTCAGTCACACCTACAGCATGGAGAGAAAAATTAAGGGGGGCTTACAAGAGAGCATGAATAATTTAAAGTTTTTTAATGGAAAAAGCTGCGTCTCTCTCCTAAAAATAGACAACCTTTTCCCTGTTTTGGCAACATTGCCTCATTTTGAAAGCTAGTTCTAAAAGCTAAACAAGTAGGCATGTGATTTTATGGAAATTCATGAAGACTATTTAAACTGTGAATGTTTTGTCCACTGGTAATATTGTTATGACAAGGTAGTGCTCACTAAACCTCAACATTCTCAGCTCACATTCTTTGCACCTCATGCGATTATATAATTTTCACGATTATTTAAGCACTGGGAACTGATTTTCATCTTCAGTCCCAAGAATAGATTTGCTACTTCCTATAGACATGTAGCCTGATGCTAAAATACAGACTGCCAAGTACAGTACTATTCAAACATTCTCTGGATCATTGTTTTGTCAGTGCATTTTCTAATTTGATAGCAGTAGTGGAGTCAAATTCAGTAGTAGTGGAATCAAGCTATTGAGCTGTAGGTGTGGTCAGGGAATGAATATAGTGTGGTCAACTGAGATATCCCCATTAAAAAAGCCCAATGAGTGGGTTCCATGGCATTTTGACAAAGAGTTCAATCTGTCTACTTTTCAGCTTTCGTGGAAGGAAGACCATTTATAAAAACTGAAGACGCTCTCACCTACTGATTTTCTGAGAGTGAGGAGGGATTTGGGGGAATGGATATAGAAAATCATGTGTACGTGCCAGTAAAACGCAACTGTTAAAAATTACACAGTATTTTTATTATCACCAGTGTTTGGTGCATAGATCAGAAAATGAAGGATTTAACATAAACACAGCGAATACATTATTATCAAAGAACAGCCATTACTGTAAGCACATTCATCATGGAGGATATATTTCCTGTTTATATAATATAAATCAAAAGAGCAGCAGTTAGTCTCTCCTAAACCAAAGATGAGAGAAATATGTTTCTTGAGTGTATTTACTGACAGTCTCTATAGACAATGAATGGATAACAGGGAATGCATGCAATGTCTTTGTCCTGTCCCTTATACATCTGTCAATAGAGAGGCTGAGTGTGTGTGTGTGTGTGTATGTGTGTGTGTAACAGTGAAAAAAATGTGTCTGATAGAAATTTAGGTCTAACTTTATTTTAGGTGTCCATTCATAGCTCACTGACTAAATTTAGTAACCAACGAGCTGACCAGTATTATTAGCCGGCTACAGCTCCACTGCATTGTGAAACATGGCATATAACTTACCCTACAAACAAAATTGGTAAACAGAGTGGGTGTTTTTCTTGAAGAGCAGCAGGCAGAGTACTTTTGCAAGCATGTAACCATTTCCTAGTGCTTTCTACTGAGATCATTTAAAAAGCAGAAATTAGAATGAATTTGAAATTTTGTAACAACAAATTAGGAACACTTCATTACGTATGGCAGACTGTTGTTTTACTTAAGTTCATTATAGTAAATTACTCATTACTCAGCATATTCTTCAGAGCAGAAAAGAAATCAGCATTTGTAAAAGATGTGAAGACTGAGAAGAGTAACACATACATGAACAAAGGTTTGCAAAACTGAGCTTCAGCGCAGATCTTTTGTTTGTTCCCTTTTCCTCAATCTTTTTTTTTTTTCTTTGGCAGATTAAGGCTTTACAAAACAGACACTTTAAACATAAAGCAGCCAAAGACAGAGTGTTCTCTATTCATAAGTAAAAACTCTGAGACAAAATCCAAGACAAAGACATTGATGATGTTCCAATGAAAATCAGCCCTGTTTGAGACATAGTTCATGGTTAGCTTCATAACATCAAATCAGTCGGGTCAGCAAGAGATAGGACAACGTAGCATTGAACACTACTGAGGGGAATAAAATATTTACCATAGCAGGGTACAGATAAAAAGAAAAAAAATGTACCGCTGATTACGGTGCTTATTTAAACACACACGCACACACACACACACACACACACGCACACACGCACAAGCACGCACAAGCACGCACACATACACACACACACACATGCACGTGAGCAAAAACACACCAACAAACCAGGCTCTTCATGTCTCTCTCTTTCTCTTCGAGGGCCAATAATCTACCAGAATGAAAGGAGGGTCAAACCCTGGGCCTGGCTGATGACATGTTCAGATGAGTGGGATTGTACTCCTTAGCTCTACAGCTTTGTTGTCTTTTGAAGCGCCCGTCAGCGCAGGATTGGCTTGACCACAGTGAGGATTACCCATCTATAGCTAGGCCATTTCCCACATCTGCTCAAGTGAGCCAGGGTTTGACTCATGTTCCCTGATGTTAAGGAAAGCCAGTTTTGGTTCAATGACATGCACTAGAAGGATGTGGTCACAAACGACTCCTTTGTGCACTTTCATCCTTTCCTGACAATGTTTCTGCAGAGTAAAAAGAGAACGGCACAGCTGCAAATGGTATTCCAGCACATTCATTGTTCAGATAAAATACATTCAACATAAACTGATGATGACCTTTTTTCATTATGGTTGTAGGCTTTTGGGGCATTGCCTGCAAATGAATATACCAGAAAATAGAAGCAAATTGGTTTTGAAATGCACTGTAAAGTACACTTTCATTTACAGATTGTTGTTTCAAAATGTTTGGAAGTGTTTATGGAATCACCCATGGTTTAAAAATGATTTCTTTGAACTGTGTGCTTCTGTGATGACAGCACTCAGTTTAAAAGTGAGGCAAGAAAATTTGTTGGCATCTCTTGCTGACATTTTATGTACCATTAAGATACTTTAAAAAGTTAATGGTTGTTAATGGTTGGTTGTTTGCACAGACAGGTTACAGTGAAACTTTGAACTCATTTTATATATAGATATATATAGATGATTAGACATGATTTTTTTTTCTTCACTTTGTAGAATTATTTGTTAAGGTATTGGGATTGATACTAATGTGTTGCGATAGTCTAAGTTTTGTGCTTACACAATACCATTGTTGAAGACAGCAGTTCATTTTTTTAGTTTTTTTTGTAGCGTGTAGCATTTATCACCATAGCCATGTTAAGCACTTTTTTAAGATACGGCATGTCGCTCACGTTACATGCTATCTACAAGTGAGAAGAATAAAGAATATAAAGCATTCTTTATAACCTTATGAAAAAACACAATATTTTCAAAGGCTTTACCACCCTCCAGTTATTTTAACACACCCTACTTAGAGCTTTATAAATGCATTACACTTAATGGACTGTGGCAGGTTAGTCTGAACTAATGAACAAATCAATTATTTAGTGATAGATTTTAGATATTTAGTGAAAGCTCTGTAAATGGACACTTAAAATATCATGTAATCCACGGCAGAGTGTACTGTGTTCAGAACCAAAATTCTGAGACAAAGACGTGGACGTTGACAATGTTCCGATGAGAGACAACCCCATTCGTGACGTAGTTCATTGCCAACTTCAAAACGAGATTCAGGGGGCCGACTAAAGGTTTCACCTGACGGACGACACCTGGAAGAAAGAAGCAGATGCAACATGGATGATTTCTTGGGATTACAGTATAAACAAATTATCAGCCTATGAGTTTAGAGCTTTTGCACTTTAGAATCCTGGGTTTTGATCCTTATTTAATACTTCACTCTTAATTTAACTCAACATTCACCTACAGCATCCTGCTGGAAGACTACAGTTACATCAGCCATGTCATGTTGCCAGCCCATAACAAATTCTTGCATGAAAAAGTCTACTCTTCATTTCAGTCCTGAAATTATGACACGTTAGTGATTCACATAGATATGTTTATCCACTTAAAACAAACTTATAAGAAGAAACTGGTCTTAAGTGCACAATGAGCAGTGCTCGGTGGTGTACCTGGAGAACTTTGTGAGATGGGAATGTGAGATCTTTTAAGTAAGATCGCAGAAAATGTGTGAATCTGGATTACATTCCCCACACACCCCGGTAATCTAAGACTCTTCCCTTCCTCCCAGACCTGAGGCTGAGACACTATCCATCAGAGTGCAAGGAAAGAACACACCCTCACTGGAGATGACAAAATATGCTAAGAATGCTTTCGAGGATCGGTTTTAAAGTTAATATGCATTTAGGAAGGATGAAGAAACAATCCTCTGTTTACACAAAATGTCAGCACCCCTTCTCTCTGTGAAGCTCTGGTGACATTTCCACTCCAGACCTGTTGCCGTGTCAGCAGAGTAGAGTCTGGGAAATCGGGCTCCGCTCTGGCTCTCTCTCACACCACTGACACCTCTGTTCATTCTCCCTCCCTCCATTCTTCTACCTGTAATATGACTGTTCTTCTGCACATCAGGTGCTGAGATGCCCATAGCAAATTCTGAATTATCAAATTGGCACATGAAGTACTGGTGCCAAAATCAGTGCTAATATTTCCAACCCTTGAGGTTGAGGAACTCGCAATTACACAATACACATGCATGAACATTTCTCGTGTTCAACATTTTTTTTTTTTTTTCAAATTCTGCCAGACTGGAGCCCTGGATTCTGTTTTTTGTATTTTGGGGTCTTTGTTGTATAATGATGCACAGCAGGATCCTAAAGTTAACATAACCATGCATGTCATTAAGGCAAGAATCTCTGTGTGAGTTTACCGCAGGCTGCGCTGAAGTTTGAGAGACATTAATGAAGAACATGGAAAACAAAATCAGTTTCACATTTGAGAATGGTTAACACAGAACTGAACCAAACAGTTCAGACATAGGGTTTGCTTAGAAGCTGACATTTAGCAGCAAATGAGCAGAAGTAATCCTAAAACTAGCACCAAATCAAAATCCTCAAATCACCTGCTATAGATCTCCCTTACTTTATCCCTCTAACCGTAAGAATAAAAAAGGTTGTTTGTGTCCCCACTGAGTGGATATACTAGTTTCCACAAATGTAAAAATGACAGATTATTTTAATATTGGCTACTGAATTCACTGTTCCATGGTATTCTGTAAGAGAGATGTGGTAAAATTTTTCCACAGGAAAGTCATGCCTCACTGCTGGAGGTGGAAAATGCAGATGTAGATGCCATTCCAGAATCTCCCAAAAAAGCTGGTTTGGTTTTAGATCTGGTGATTAAGAAGGCCCTTATATATTGACAACATTGTCAAAACTGTTATCAAATCATTCGATAACTAATTGTTACTAGGTAACTGTATGTGGGCATTGTCCTTGGGAGACATAACATTCCAGAAAAAATGAATGCAACTTCATGTAAAGGTCGTGATTAAAAACCATTTGGGTTTTACATATGAACTGGCAGTTTCTTACGTTTATTATCCCCTTCTCAAAAGACTAAATATTTTCAGTGCTGAGCATTACATATGACATGCTATGTGACATCTGTTCCTCTTCTGAGTGATTCTGGCATATTGTGGTGACTATTCATGTCTGTTAAGGGAATGTACTGACATTTGTACCCCTAACATTACCCTTTCCTGAAGGGACCACAGTTTCTTTCTTAAAGTTAATTAACTATAATATTACTACTGTGTACTACTAACCAGAGACTAAACTTTCAATCAACCAGTTTCCGGTTTGCAGACAATCACCTTTACTGTTTACATTTCATAAATGTATTATGGTCCTTTATGTACACTGAAATAAGTGATTTATTTTGTGATAATTATCACATTTTCTGCAGATGACTTTTCAGAAGAGACAATATGCATGATAAACTGAAAACGGCCCTGTCTCTCAGTAGTGAGGTGGTCACATGTTGTGACCAGCTTGTTACGCAGTTCTCCTCTGGCCTCTTAAATGCTGATCTCTCCCCTTCAACCAAGTTTTGGAGGAATTTCTCTGCGTGGTACACTGGGGCCTACAAAAACATTCTTTTCACAGACCTCACATACATAGTTAAAGATCTGCAGTATAAATTTATCTCTTCTCAGCTATTTTAAAGTTGTGATTAGCACTTTTACTACAGATGCTACAATGACGATTTCATATGCGGATGGTTATTTATGCCTTTGCATTCACACTGAACATTCAAATCACACAGTAAATGAAAATTGTTTGACACTCTTCAGTGGTGGATTCTCCTTGGCACCTGCCCTGAAGACTTACAGGGCTATTTCAGTTAACATTGAAGTTCATGAATAATGCACTGATGGTTTCAATATAGTAATTCTATCTTGTGTCAGTAAGCGACCTTAGAGTTTTGTGACCAGAGACTTGAAAAAGCCAATAAAAAAACCTCACTGTGTAACCATAAGCTGTAGTTGATTTATTTTTTTTTCCCTTAGATTTGTACTTAGTTCAGCTCTGGCGACAACTGTATCACTGGAAAATTAAAAAGCTTCAATATGAACCTAATGTGAACATATAAGGCAATAGATCCATTATTGCACTGGCACTGGTACAAAAAATACAATCCTCCCTACTTTGTTTATGACTGTCCCCAACATCTGTTTTACCACTATTTCAATTATTTCATTTTGAGATTTAATGTTGCAGTATGTGTAGAATCTCCCTCCAGTGTATAACCTAAATCATTTAATGAGATTATTATCTGTGACATGCAAATTCATAAGTTCATATAGATTTCCTTGATTCAATGATTTTGCATTCTTGTAGTAACCTCAAAACTGTATCTTCTGGCAAGCAAAAAATGAAACACCCATGACAATTATTTTTAAGCAGGATTGATTTTCCCCAAAAGTTCTCTTTTTCTGAGTGTCCAGCTTGACTGCCACACTTCTACCACGAAGTGATAGGTTTTTGCATAACATTTTGGGTAACGTTAAGGTGACAGGGACTTTTTTTCTCTGCTCATGGAAAATTCTGGTATCTGTCTTCCATTGCTTGAACCCCTTCACCCAAGATCAAAGTTGCCTGCGGCACTAGCAACTGCACATTTGTCTGTTGTTAGAAACATCTGAGACACTTCTTTTTATAAAAAGAAGCTGTTCAGTGTCTTCGTCCGAGGATTTGAAGATTTTTGATGCAGAACACAAAATGGCAAAGGATAATCAGATGAACATGTTCAGAATCGGGAAATGGGGAGACATAGTGACAGTTCATTAGCATATTACAAAATCAGCAGCTCCAGGCTCCTCTATCAGACAGCCGGTGTCTGCATATACCCGACATATACAGCAACACTAATAAATAGCTAATACACAGGAAACAGCTAAGTAGATGTCTCCTGTAGATATTATAGCAATTTTCCTGTAGCAAAATTCTGTCAAGTAAAAAAAAAATGCTTATCCTCGACAACTACATGGGTTACACAATTTAGCAGTTATATGTAACCACTGTAATTTGAGGGTTTCCTGCTTTTTCCTGTTTGGGGAAGGGGACATGTATGACAGAATCCCAAATGAGTATATTTACCTCACGGCGACAAATGAAAAGTTGAGTCACCTTACCACAGTGTTGTATAATGACTACGCTGCTTGGTGTGTCACATAGTACACCCACTGGAGAAGCCACAAACTGAAAATGCCATATCCCTGAGGAACGGCACAGTTGGGAGCACATGGTCTGACCTTTTCTTGTATGTTTTGGGAACAGCCCTATCACCACCGTCCACATAACCTTTTGGGGCAACATAACGACCAAATCCAAACACAGTCTCTCATGTAAGTGCTGCTCAGACATTTTGACATGTGACTTTTGCCCATACCATTTGGAAAGTGAGATGTGTGGTTTGGTATCTCAAGCCCAATTGGCAATGAATTACAGCTAAAGATTGAAAAAAAAACCCCACTGGGGCAATGCCTTTCATGTATACTGGTGGTTACTGTACAGAAAGGCAAAGTAGATTGTATCTTTTACAAATCTGACAAAAAAGAGAATATATTGGTTGTGATGTTTTGCCTTGCACAATGAAGCAAATTACGCCATGGGGTAACTATGAGTATTATAAAACATTTGATGAAAATGCTGCAGTCACATTAAATCATCTTTTCTAATACGCACAAACATGTATTAAATAAAATGAATAGACCAATTCAGACTTTGTCGAAGCAAACTACAAAGCATGTCTGCAGATGATGTTACTTAATTTTTTTTTTCCAAACCAAAAAACTAGAACATTTTATCCAGAGATTTTTAGGAATTTCTGCAATGTATCCAAGACCACGCACGTGTCAGAACATGGCATCCTAAACCCTAAAATTTCGCCAGTGTGGGCACCCATTTGGATTATGGATTTGGACTACTCTAAAATAATAAATTTAGCATTTTTCAGCTAGGGGTGTACACATAGCTGACTAATCTGTGGCTGATATGAACAACTAATCGGTTCATCAGCGTAAGCATAAAAGCCTGAATAAAGCAGAGCAGAATTAATTGTTAACAGAAATCACACATCAGACTTATTGATTTCTAAAAAAGGTTTTTTTGGCATTTAATGTCCTACTCCATCCATTTTGACAGATGTTGTTAGACACATGATAGTTATTACCCTTAATGAGATCACATTGCGGAGATCTACATTATGGAGTCCCACATTATAAATGTATCAGTGGCTTTGCCCATTTATTAACAGTTATTGGAATCCATCTGAGTATGTTTCAAAGTCTCTGTTAATCAGTGAAAGATTTTACTTATTAAAGATTGGGTGTCCGTGATCTACAGGCAAGAATGAGTGAGAGTCAGGGTTGTACCCTCACTTATATTTCCCTTACAGAAACAACTGCATTGTCAATTGTCTTTTTACTCCATTTAAATTGTTTTTAATGTGTTTATCTCAACTTCAAAAATGTTAAGAGACAATCACAAAAATCAACTTTGTGATCAGTTTAGTGATTAGTCGAGTTCTGCAGTACTCAACTACGCTGTACAGTTCTCAACAGTACTACAGTAGTAATTTCCTGTATATGGTTTCATGTGCAATCAGGAAATTTAGATCTTAATCCTCTTGCTTACACTTACTTTAGTAGGTCAAATATGATGCCTGAAGGTCTGGATTGGTCTCCAATAAAAAAATGTAGACAAAAAAGTTAAGCGTTTAAATTTGGGCATTAAACGAGATAGGCAATATGTCCATTATTTTAGTCAGTAGAGGATTTTCCCGTTTTACTTTGTCTAATATTTTAAAATTATATTTCTCTTTTGCTTGTTGCTCAACTGCTCAGTCACACCACAACGACAACAAATGTTATCCTTTACTGTGACATTCGCATAAATCAGATTTAGCTTTTGTCTCATTCAAACACTCAAGAGAACTTGGATGGTGTATTAACTTGAAGAGTTTTCCAATACTCATAATTAATGTTTCATCCATGTAAGCTATACTCAGTGCTTTCAAAACTGAGCAGACCAGAGGGCCTAACCAAATTTGAATTCTGGTAAACAAGACGCCTGTCACGACACAGGGAACATTGAAAAAAGGAATTTTCTAACAAGACAAATCAGTGAGGGCACTCAACTCTCTGGGATTTGCCGAAGCAAAAGAGCTGAATCCAATAAGAAGGTCTGGTTGTGTGAGAAAGAGCTCTTCACAAAATGGTCAAAGGACACTTTAATGTGGTCCATGTTTTAACGCCCCTGGTGCCAGGCCAAACACAAATGATGGCTGAAGGGTAAGTGTAACAATATGGCGAACCACATGAATCGCCATCACCAGCCCCTGGCATTCATTTGAGCACACAATGTCTGATCTGCTGAGGAGGAATGACATCAGCACCACGTTTTAAAAGGTCAGTTTCAAAACCCCTTATGTCCATTTTCCTAATGCCAAAAATTGATTATCCCACAAGAAATTATTCACAAGGTTTATGAAGGTCTGTGAGTCTCGCAGGACAAAACTTTATCAAATCTTTGAGGAGTACAAGCAGTCACCTGTTAAAAGCTCATTCACCCACATACTAACTGAGAAGTGTTCAAATGTTTTCAAGCAAATGCTAACCCTAGTATAGGGCAACGTAAACAACGTGGTGTCATTTTCTGTGCTTTTTCAGCAATGAAGAGAAGAATTTGAATATTTTCAGTTAATGTCCTTCCTAAATACGCAAGACACACATGTGCATTTCATTTCTTTAACAAAAGAATTAGTCACACAGGCACTACTCACCCACAATTATGCCATGTTCGACGCGCTTGACAATATCAAATGAGCTCTGAACGTTCCCTTCTAGAATGTCGAAGACAATATCGGGGGAGTTGATTTGGGGAGCATGTGCTGGTGACATTGTTCTAAGGAAAACAATTTCTGTTGGAAGATCACAAACAGAGTCAATCACTGAATTCGGTAAAAAAAAAAAAATTGACAAATCTTAAAATTAAACAGTACCCTATATGGTCCAGTAAATATCGTACCTGGTTTCATAACAATAATTTGCATGAACAAAGTCCTGCAGAAATGACTGCATTTGTAAACATTTTTGTTGGCTGTTCCCTAATACACATAAAGCAGTATGTATCCTGAGCACTCTCATGTGAAATACTGAAAAATAAGGGCCGTATTTGTGAGGTACATTTACGAATAAAAATGATCAGTGATGAAGTTTAAAGTAAGCCATATACGAATTCATTTAATACGGCGACTCTGACATGAAATATGTTGTTACGAAAGAATACCTTAAATACAAAGTAGTGAGGTTGGAGTTTTGACAGGGTTGTTAATCTTATGGTCAAAATGCTAAATAAGTAAAATCTAAATCTAAACCCTTAAATCAACCATTACCACTTGCAATTTTGTCTAAATGTTTCAATGGTAAAACTTATAATCCACTCAAGTCACAATATGGAGAGGTGGTCTAGGACTGTACTGGGATAGACACTGTATGACTGCAGGTCTGTACCTTCTGGTTTGGAAAAATCCCTGAAAGTGGGCATAGAGATGACAGTGTGTGAGATGGAATGGACGGGGTCCAAAACACAGCTGATGTCATTGGGTTGGCAGGATTTCACACAGCGGATGGTGTCTGAGCGTTCAACCCTTACCCTGCTGAAAGAGGAAAAATATTATCCAAGGGTGATATAAAGTCACTCATACAATTGCTCCCATCCCTAAAGCACAGTAACAGAGTGTCCCCAAACACAATTCACAATAGAAGCAGGATCCCAGCATGCTACTGAAGTGTTCACAATATAAACATTAGTTGATCAAACATTCCCCAGTGTTTACCGCAACTTTTGTCAAGGTTACCATAATGAGCATTTAACCCAACCAATTCCCTAAATCTCCCTACCCCAACCCCACAGACACACACATACACAAACATCCTCACCATAATTACCCAACTCATCCACCAACAAAAACAATGCACCAATCAGGGACTTAAAAGCCCTTCTAAACAACTCCAACGAAAACACTGCACTGGACATATTGGATGTGTATTTCAAATTCAAACAATCATTGCTGAGGAGGAGTAAGAAGATCACAATTGCCCAAAAAACATACAGGGAGTGGCCAACTTTCCTGTTAATCTTCTATGCTTTTGATGTCATCACCCCACACAAGAATGAAAGAAAATATTTGGATTTCATTTCAGTTTCATCTCTAATAATCTTTTGTGTGGAATTTATGATGAGGGAATGTCGTATTGTGGAGACAGTGACAAGATGAGTCTTCTGTTCCCCTTGGGTGTCCAACATGCTTATTTAAGGCTTGTTTGTGCTGCAACTTACTCACAGGCAATGTCTTAGAGGGGACTTTGAAAACGTTCTTCGTGCCTCCAAGTCCTCATCAAATTTATGCTACCCATATATCCAAACCAATCCCGCAGGATAGGTGCGCCAATTTCCCGGACTCTGCCTCAAGCTAAAAACAAAGTCAAACTCATCTTTAAATCATCAGTGTTGATTAGACATCAAGCAGAAGTGGAACTCTGAAAGTTGCTGAAACACTAAAATATTCTCAAAACTATTGTGCAACAAACAGGAGGCCTCTTGTCTTATTCTCCGCTCTCGTAAATGGCATATTTGATTCAAGCAGTCATATGGTGTGCACTGTCATACATCTTCAGTTCTGGGGTCTCACTTTTTAGACTCAGAGTGTATCTGATTCTAAATCTGATTAAATGGTCGAAACCATAATCATACAAAACCATACATGAGAAAATCGGGATTCATCAGAGTCGCTTCTGCCATCCCTTTGAACACTTTCATTGATCAGTCAAGAACATTCTAATAATAAGTGAGCTAAAGTTTCCTGTTTAGTTATTACACACTGTGTATTCTTAGTTAGTTACAGTGTGTGTGTGTATATATATATATATATTATATATATATATATACACACACACATACACACACACACACACACATATATACACATATACATACATACACTGCATATATATAGGTAAGCCCCAGATAAGTGTGAATTAATATGCGCACTTGCCAACCAAGGGCTCACAAGGCTGAAAACGTGAAACACATTCATTTTTCATAGTCCTTCCAGCACTGCCAGTCTACCAACTTGAATGTGAGGTATGTGAAGTCCATTTGGGTTCTGTGGAGTATACATATGCACCAGATACACACTAAAGAGAGTGCTGGGCCTTCACAGACCGACTGATTGGTTATCTTTGCATTTTTGCTCACTGAACCCTAGAGCTAGAGCTGAACCCCCAAAAGTCTGATGAATTGTAGGATTATTTTCATCCAGTGGAGAGATGCTCCTGACAAAAAAACTCAGGCCACTGCTTGGCACAGACTTATAATTAGCAATTAGCGGGTGGGTCCACATGTTGCTTTAGTCCAAGCCAAAGCCACAAAATGGTCTCGTTTATAATACCTTGACTTATGCACAGACAGAAGAGAGAAAGGGAAAACTCCCAGGGAATCAGGGGAGTTGTTACTCCAGCCAATCAGCTGAATCAATGCATAAAATCAACCCATAGGGAAACTGCCAATCCCTGTACTAGCAGAGATCAAACAGTAGGCAGCAAGCAGAAGGTTAATTATGTCCTCTGTTTCAATGCCACAGCAGGGGTCTATACCAGGCACTCTTACAGCCAGACCACAGAATCCCAATATCTCCTACTAGAAAGAATAACATCTCTTTTTGGATTACAGTCCCTCTGGTCAAGTGTGAGTTCTTTTTCTCTTTTCTTTCTCTCTCTTTTTTTTTTTTTTTTAAGGGGGGCAGGGCAGCGTAATTATTATTTATAGTCAGCACATTGATAACGCCCCAACATAAACACAGCAGACCATCATTCATGTGTGCGGCAGCCATGCTGCTCCACCACAAATTGTTCAGACCGCTGACCAGAGCCAACAGCTCCATAATTCACTGTCAGAAAGTCTGAGAGAAAAAAGCAAAGCTTCACCATTTTTTTCCTTCCCCTGACAGCAGGGAGAAGCTCATCCTTGCACAGGCGGATCATTCCAGAACAGGAGGGAACCTGGGCCACTGAGGATTTATGACACTGAAAACACAGCCCAAAACCTCTGATATGACAAACTTCTCTGCCCATTGTTCCATAACAGTTAAAATATCCAAATATTCAATTTCGGTGCTGTGGATCTCTTAAACTCTCTGTATACGTTTTTTTTGTTGATAGTGTGGTGAATTACACTGGTTCAGTACCAGTTATATGAGGCAGAACTTTGTCATCCAATGATTTATTAAGGTATGACTAGATACAGTAACTTCAGAGCACCTTTCTATCGGAGCATATGTATATTTTCAGTGTTTCAGTTAATAGGAGAGAATAGAACAAAGCTAAAATCTAGATCATACAAATGTGTAGACTCCAGTTCAGTTTTACCAAGTTCAATTTCTTATACTTCACAGAATTCTTATAGAGAGGAAAAGACTAAAAGACCATAAATCAAATGACATCCAATAAACACAGTTCTGGAAGTGATTATTGCAAAAAGGAAAAAAGACAAAGGCTTATGAATGGCATCATTTGCAATAGATGTTAATAAAAATTCTTTGTTGAAATTGACATGCAATACAAAAGGGCCTATTCAATGCCATTTAGTCATGTTCATATATGGTAACTAATTAGCCCAAGGGTTAGAGGCACACTCTGACTTGCTTTGCCCTAAAGTGACATCTAGTGGCACTACAGATTGCTTCGTTAAAGATATCCAATACCAGTTATTCTCATAAAACAGCATTTAGTCTAAAATGATTCAAACTTAAAATCCCCCCAAAAATGTCACCATGTCACTTCCTAATCAAATGTACATCCAAAAATGTTCATTTCTTTTTGAGGTCTCTATTTTTTTTTGTCTGTTTCTTAGTTTAAACTGAGGGCATTCTGGCTACTTATCTATGAGAGATAATACTTCAGTTTCTGGATAACTCCATGTGTCTTTGGTTTCTCTCAAATAATGTTAGCAAACAAAGTTATCGTTCTTCACTGGTAACTACTGAGATTAATTATTTGGGTTAGCAATTTAGCTATGGGAGTAACAAATGGTGAAAGGTAAATACTTTGTTAGATATGACCCTGCAGCTAACTCCACAGCACCGTGGGAGGCGCGACAGGCAAAAATGTCTAGCAAGAAATAACACCTACCTGTTCAATCTAATGGTCTACATTATTTTTAGCATAATTACCTAAACGTAGTGGTCTATGTTTTGATTATGGTGGTTGGAAAATAGTAGCTAATATGCTATTATCTAAACAACAGGCTTGGAGGATGGTGCTTATCACTTGATTTGCACTTGACTAATAGTGCATAATGCTGCAAAGAGAAGGAAATCTGTAATTTACTTATAGTTTAATGAGCATCTAAGTAGTATGGCAAATCCCATTTATGTTTGAGAGACTATATTTGAGAGAGTAACTAACAAAATTTTCAACTTTCAAGAGTATATGCATCAAAGTTTAAAAAGCCCATAAGACAAATTTCTTGTGGTGACTGTTTTCTACAATCTACCAATTATTTTCTACAAATTATTCAGTCGTCAGCATCTTCAGATCACTTTTAGTGAAACATTTCACAAATGTCAATCATTTAAAAGATTTACATGATGAATGTCAAACTTCAAAGCCTTTTACAAAACCTACTGCATTTTAGTCATATAGTGATTGTTTTACTGATGTGTTTTAGGCAGTTACTTCTCAATATTACTGTGTATTGAGTTGACTTTGATGAACACAAGAAATTTACGAATGCCATTCTGAGATTACAAAGACTTAAAAAAGATTGGAATGTAAAAGCATTGCAATTTAAATAGACGGTTAGGTCTTATGGTTAGATTCATTACTAGACAATGCCCATAATGACATTCAAAATCTGAATTGTCTGTTTTAAGCAGTATTTTTTTTCATACAGTGCATTGACATATATCAGTACATCAGTGGCTATCCCAACAATTCATTACTACTGACAGTGTGGTCTGCTAGTTTACAGCTGGAGGAAAATAATACAGCATCATGAAGCTGCAGTTTAAAGCAGATGTAGACTGATAAATTAATGTATTTTCATGAACAGGTGCTCAGTGTCTATTTTGCCATCTTAGCTGTGGGTATTACTTTTTGACTCAACAAAGATATGCCACACACACATCACTGAAATGCTATGTTAGAGGCATTATACGGACTGTAAGAACATTGATTGTGAAATGTATTTGGGGCAATATATCAATGCCGAGCTGGAACATGTGGATGAGCTCTTGCTTTATCAGTTGGGTAAGACCACGCTGGGTTCGCTAGGCTCCTCTGGCGTGACAAACACCAGGACTTTAGCCAGATAGGTGCTGAGGTAGCCAAAGCGTCTCAGCTTCATTTCCAGAGAGAGCTCAAAGTCCTGTGGCGTGCCGATCGGCTTCTGAACCATCATCACCCCGCCAGCAGCCACCTTCTGCACGCTGAAGTAGCCCTCCTGGTTGCCGTCGACAATGGCAACCTGGATGTCATCACCAGGGGCGGAGTTGGAAGGGCCCATGCGGAAGATGTTGGTGGGAACAGGAATGTTGGTGGGGAAAGTGAGGTGGTAGTACGTTATTCTCACAGGCAAGGCCAGGCACTCGCTAGTCTGACTGCAAGGCAAGCGTTCACAACGACTGCAAAGGGGAAGATAGAGAGAGACAGAAAGACAGACGAACAGAGAGACAGAGAGACAAAGAGAGAGAGAGAGACAGACAGACAGAGAGAGAGAGAGGAGAGAGACAGAGAGAAATGGTGGAAAAACAGGAGAGAGGAGAGAGTTATGTTGGTGCAGTGTACAGCATGCAAACAAGTTGGGCATTCTGGGATGGTGGAGTGGTGGGGCGGGGCAGGGTGGTGTGGAGAGGGTTGCAGTGACAGATCATAGCCATTTATAACATTACAGTGCAGTCATTCAAGGCCGTGCTCTCACAGACCTGAATTTGGCAGCTTATTCCACTTGTGCTTTTGGCTTTTCTCTTAGCAAGACATTAAATCTGGTCAGTGCAGGTTGTAACATTTAGGTCAGTGACAGATTCAGGTTTGACTACCTCTATATTTTGTGCGTTTGTCAATCAATCATCATCAGCAAGGAACTCTGAAATGCATGACAGGATCATGCACATGGTGAAAGCGTGCTTGGAATATGTTTTAAATGTACAGTGTCTGCATCCCTCAGAAAGACCAATTTAACTGCAAGGTCCTGCTTACTGTCAGTCACAATGACTGGTAAAGCAAAAAACAGTAATACAGTGTGTAGTGCGTGATATGCATTATGTATTATAAATGGCCTCTAAAGTGCTATTAAAGTGGATTTAATCTATCGTCAACAACACTTATATATTGAATTAAGCAGTTTGTATTTTTGTCCCTGGCAGACCCCATATAACATGTGATAATTATAATATCAGTTCTCAGTGGTGATAAACATCTTGTCTGTAATGACAGCTATAGTTAACTGTATCTAGAATAAGAAACAATGCAATATACCAAAAGAAATGTTAAAGGTGATAGAACAGTAGTAAGGTAATTAAAATAATGGTATTGGTATTCTTCATCTGGGAGGCTAAGGGAATTCAATTTGTCATGTTCTACTGGCTGGGCATGATATTAAGTGTTCTTTTGTATCTCATTACTGAGAGACATGTGCTGACAGTCTGGCACCTACAGTATATAGTTGTGGGTAGAATAAAGTGAATCGCAAGCTTTGTTTTTCTGATTTATATTCATAACTCTTATTAACTCTTGGTGGAAGCAATGGCTTGTCTGAGACCCAGTAAAGAAAGGGTGTACTATCCTCCTAGACTGCGGTGCAGTTATTGCAAAGGACACTATAAAACCTTGGACACTGATCATTCCAAATCTGGTGATCAGGGACATTTAAAGAAAAAAAAAATCTTATTCAAATGTCTTGGCATCACTTTTACACATTTATATGGGCTTATACATATTCTAATATTTACAACGTTTGCAGCGAATGTTTATGCTGAGTCTTCCATTGCATGTTTATATAATTTGTGTAATTCCTTCAAAAGCAGTTTCTCGATCTTAAGTAAATGTCCAGTGTAAGCTAAGAGGTACTTACGTTTCCCCTGCCCGGCGGTAGTTGGGCGGACATTCGAATGAAAGGCAGCGGAATCCGCCTTGCACGTTGAAACAGCTCTCAGTCTCGGAGCAGGTATGTGTTCCTGTCACACACTCATCAATATCTTTTCATGGGGACCAGAAAAAAAAAACAAAAACCAAATGTCAAATTAAAATAACAAGATGTGAACCACATAAAGATTTCTCTCAACCCAGTTCTCAAGTACTGCACACATTTGTTAAGTCCTGCACTACCAAATTTAGGACTAATCATCCCACAGTATGTTAAGTGAATCAGTTGTTCCAGTGCAGGGCTGATGTGTAAATGCCAGTGCAGTGCAACAGATAGTCAAAAACTGAATTTGGATAAACAGTTCTGGGTAATATCCTAACACACTTCAGTACATGATCTAGTTAAAAATATGTTAGGGCTCATCTTTGTACAAGTTGATAGATAAGCCATCAAATGTTACATTAACAAAATGAAAATGTGGGATAAATGACTGATTAGAGATAATTACATAAATCTCAGGAATGTATTTTAAGGTTCACTCTTTTGACATATTGGTACATTGTAAGCCTTATCCCAGCATATGACAATGCCAAAGGCAGTATTTCAAATGCCTCGGCTTTCTCTCTTTTTTGTGGCTGTGTCAACAACAAATTTCCAAGTAAATTATGAAACAGACTTACAAAAAAGGGTTTATTTCAAGTGAGTGAATGGTATTATGTATGATGTGCAGTCTTTTTCCTCTCTGGACTCATGCATTGAAGTAGCTACTGTAACTACTTCAACTGTGAACAGTGGTAAATGCTGGTGTACTGAAACAATGTCCTGGAGCAAACACATGGAATATTTCATGAAAGGAGGTAATTGTCAAAACAGACTCATATGTCAACAAGGATGAACTTCTATTTAAGGTTAACATGCAGATGTATTACTAGTAAGTTTCTGAGATGATTAAAGTTGTAGAGGCAGCGTATGAGGAACCACCCCTCTTGAGAGGAAAAGAATTTTGCTCTGTGATTAAAACAGAAGTATATCAGATGTCTGTTCTATCAAAACTTTAAGAGCGATTGTTGTTGCTGACCCTGACAGCTCCGTCCATTTGGAGCGAGAGTGTAGCCACTGGACGGGCACGAGCAGTGGAAGCTCCCAGGAGTATTGTGGCAGCGGTAGGAGCAAATATGTCCTCCCGTCGGTAAGGCACATTCATCAATATCTGAGAGAGAAGAAATTCTATCAGCAGTGTTTTCAGCAGTGAAAGAAAGACATAACTGGTCAAGCAAGAAGACAGATACTTTGATTTTAACACGTCTCTCATCCTGTCTGGATTTCTGTTGTTTATCAAAAGTCATAACTTCTGTGTTTTACTCCTACCACATTTACATGAATGCTCTTGAGAACAAGGAAACTCGCAAACAGACAGTGATTATTCAAGATTTTGTTTTTTTTTTAATTGGACCATTATTTCCGACATTTACCCTCGCAGGTGATGCCATCCACGTCACTCAGCTGGTAACCACGGCGACAGTAGCACTGATAGGAGCCATACACATTGGCACACTCCTGGCTGCAGGGGTTGCTTTCACATTCATTAAGATCTATAGAAAGAAAGTTGCAGTAGCAGTTGAGAACAAGAGACTGAAGTCTAAACACTTGGTCTAAACGACTTTCGATTAACATGATCCTTTTTCCTATTTGTGCACAGGAGCTGAGATTATGTCATATCAAACTATGAGTAAGAGGAAAAGTCAGAACAAACTGAACAGAACAAACATACAGTGAGGTATGAAGTATTTCCATAACCAAATAACTGAATCACCTAAAATGAAATTTTGGGATTAACGCCACCACAAAAAACAGCCCTCAGAGACAGAAGATCGATACAAAAGCAAATATAAGACTAAAGCCATCTGTCTTACCATCACAATTCCTCCCGTCACTGGCAAGTTTAAAGCCTGTGGTGCAGCTACACTTGTAGGACCCCAGCAAGTTGTCACACTTGTGTGCACATAGGCGGCCAGGATAATGCCTGCATTCATTGATGTCTGAGGCAAGAGAACAGATGGTACAGAATGTCCAGTATTACAACTACAGCAAATATCACTACATTAACATTCTATGAAAGTTCTATAGAAAATATCATATTCTGCACTGGTATTCCAAGGGCCTATGTTACATTTGCCATTTTAAGAGCAACATTTCATTGTTACAGTACCACAGATGTAGTGAGTTTGCTGATCTGTTAAAGGGTGTTTTATTCATCAAGGGAAACAGGTTAAGTGGTGAGACTACCTTAACTAAGAGTCCAGAACCCAGATTAAGAAAGCAAGAGCATCATCAAGGCCCAACATAGCTTTATAATGAACAGGTTTGAAGGGAAAAATAGAAGTATTATATCACCAGTGTTGAATAAATACTGAATAAGTAAAATAACAATTTAGAGCAGAAGTGCTCTGTACTCAAGATCAATCATTAAAATAACTGAGTATACATGACTGTTTGGAACACATAGTTTAAAAATTGCAGAAAATTCTTTGCTCTTTCATTGCATAATTTTAATATAATAGTCACCAAAAATACTGTGTGGGCATGCTGATGTTTACTCTCAAAAAACAGTTAAGTCAGATTTTAAATGTAATGGTCAAAGACTCTTACCCTCACAGACTCTGGTAATGCTGTTGAAGATGAAGCCAGTGCGACATTCACAACGGTAAGACCCCACCAGGTTAATGCAGCCATGACCAGCACAAGGGTTATCGGGCCCAATGCACTCGTCAATGTCTGAAGGAGAGAGCCAGTCACCTCAGCTCCAGACCAACAACAGTTGGAGCAACAATTCAGCACAGTCGCTAATGCCGGGTTCAGACTACACAATTTCAGCCTGATTTTGACACAATTTTGTCGTTGCGGACAAACTTCCAACTTCAAGCCCGAATATGAATGTTGGGTATGACGAATGGGCATCTTTACCACTTGTAGAGTGACATAATCTAAGAACAGCGATGTGGAGTCTGGGATGCCCCACGACGAAAGACGACACACAACACAAAAAGTCTAGCATGTCAGAATTTTTTGTATTTTCCTGCCTCGTTTCACATCCCTTAAGACGTCGACCAATAGGATGAATGACAGTTGTCTTCCCCGATGACCTATGAATTTGCGCAAGGTCTCGAAAGACAGCATACAATGATTGGTCAGGGTCATACTTGTAGTGTTGCCAGTCTCCCGGCCAAGACATGGCAAGAATTTATGGTACTATGATTGCTTAATCTGACGTGGTGACCATTGTGAAAGACAAAAAATATTGTGTAGTCTGATCCTGGCATAAGACAGTGTAACAATTTTTTTTAAATGCTTTTGAAGGCTTTGCAATAATAATGGGAGAGTGTGCGTGTGTCACTGAGAGAAAGAGAGGTAGAGAGAGAGAGAGAGAGAGAGAGAGAGAGAGAGAGAGAGAGAGAGAGAGAGAGAGAGAGTGGCTATGCCACAACTTGTATCCTGTTCATTGTTATGCTGAATATTTTGATTGAATACTCTAATAGGAGGAGACAAACATAATAATATAACTTGGTTTTACAAACACTGGCTTTCCATGAAGCTCATTATATACAGTATATGAGATCAATGAATCATTATCATTAAAAGTAATGATAGCATCTGCACCAGACATGAATACTGTAATTTAAAAAGTCTGTACTTAAAAAAAACACAATTTAATCTTTATTTTTTGTATCTTCCAGGAATTGCATTTTCCAAAACTGAATTAAAACTTAATGACTGCAGTATCAAGTAAACTAACTTACCCACACAGCGGGTCCCCTCTGCATTTAGGTGGTAGCCACGCCCACAGTTGATAGAGTTCCTTTGGCATACATAGGAACCCACTGTGTTAATGCACATCTGCCCCGGTTGGCAAGGTCCAACTCGACTCAGACACTCATTGATATCTAAGGATGGAGGCAGCAGGGCTCAGGTCAACTTATTCAACTAAAATTTAAAATACGTTTGTTGAAAAAAAAAATCCATGATATTCTTGAATGCAGACAGCAACACATGGTATATCTGGGATTCAAGCCATGAATCCCATTCGTAAAACATATTTTTTTTAGCAAGATTATTAATGCTTGTTTGATTATTTATTGGTCGGTGTAAATAGCCTTTCTGTTTGTCTGTAATCCTTACCAATGCAGCTGCCAAGAGCATCCTGGATGAAGCCATCCCCACACTGTATTTTTGGCCGGCAGCGGAAAGAGCCCAGGGTGTTCTGACACTCAAAATTCTCTGCACAGTTGTGTGTGCCTGTCTCACACTCATCAATATCTGGAGAACACCAAAAAAGAATTGTCTCAGCACACTACTACATGATGAAGCTAAAAAATAAGGGACTAAAACTTGAGAAGAGGAACAACACTATTCTTACAACATTGCGTACTCGTCCTAACAAAAACAAGCCTGATTCTAATACAGAGCAAATCAGCGTGTTAATTTGCTAAAATCCAATGTTTAGGCACAAATCTCAGACACAGACATTTCTGACAGCTCCTGAGCTTGAAGCTGAAGTCAAATTAAGATTTGATAAAGCATACTTCACATCTTGTTAAAGTGATAAATAACAGAGACATGAAAGACTTGAATCTGCTGCGGCAGTGGCGTAAGATGTCTTAAGAGAGATCAGGTTTTTATGAGTTTGATCTCTAGGGGGCACTATTGCTTACCTTTGCAGTTGTTGGAGTCAGTGAGCTCATAGCCTGTGCCACAGCTGACCTCCCGCTGGCATCGGTATGAGCCCAAAGTGTTAATGCAACGCTCGCCAGGACGGCAGTGGTGAGAACCCAGGAGGCACTCATTTATGTCTGCTCAGAGAGACGGAGAGAGAGAGAGAGAGAAAGAGAGAGAGACAGAGAAGGGGGGGGGGGGGCTGTTTTAAGGTAGCCAACTTCACAACATGTTAATGATTGAGCGTTTCAATTTGTATTTTCTTTGTCTGAACAATCAGTCTGTTGACGTAATTCACTTCACCTAAATCCTGTTCCAAGAACTTTAAGTGTTTCCTTACCCTCACAATTCTGTCCATCTGGTTTCAATTTATACCCCTGGGAGCAAACGCAGGTGCCATTACCCCGACAATTCTGGCCACATCTTGCCCCGTCTAAAAATCAAAATACAGCCAATCACGCACACACACACACACACACACACATATACAAATATACACACATTCACACACACATTCATCATTAAAATCATTTAAATGATTACAGAGTTTCTCCTGTGTGTGTTATGTAAGTACGGTACATGATCAGCATTGTAACAGAAGTTGTTCTCAGTGCATTGTCCAAAAAGTTATAGACATTAAAATGTTTGTGTGAGAATCATGCTGTGTCCTGGCTCTGTTGATTTTGCTGTTTCTGAGCTGTGATATGTGGCACAAAAATCTTGCATTTTTATATATATAGTTCTATACTCACCTTTACATTGGTCACCCTGTAACGGCTCCCCAAATCCATTAGATGCCTGGTTGTCTTGTTCAGGAGCTTAGTTCACACACACACACACACACACACACACACACAGGACGTTAGAATGTTTCAGTTTTCCATCAGCTAACACTGCATTAATTTAATAAATATTCCACAAGAGAGCAGAAGAAACAGTCCAAGACTAAAACAGTCCAGGAACACACATGGTCTGGGCTGGCCAGTATGCTTGCAAATACAGTGTAGTCACAGTCACACATTGCCCAGAACATCCCAAGGAGCAAGTCTTAGGTATCAACTTTGCCTATCAGAAACAAGTGATGCCTGAAGCCAGAGGCTCTGCTACTTGCCACAAGTACAGCTGTCCTTGACGCACAAGCATAATCATGAAGCCTTTTCGATTTGTTTGTAAAGCTGTGTATGCCAAAGGACTTGTCTGTTTAAATATGAGTCAGTGTACTGAAGCTTTTCCTCTTCTTTTCAATCTACTCTTTTTCAGAAGCAACAAAAGTAGGATATTTGTACTTCATTCACATTTATAGAATATGAAGACTGCCCCCAACAAGAGTAAACTATGTATACTGTAAATATTTTTTTTCTTTAAGCCAGAACACACTGTCAGCTCTCACTTTCAGGGGAGGTGGTGTTAGGGAAACTATCCTGACAGCAGGCACGAGATACCAGACCACACTGGTAGCCGACCGAGAGGGTGAGGTCACAGGACAAGCCCTGCTCCTGAGCCGCTTTACCCAGGAGGCAACAATCACAGCACATCTGAGGAGTAAAGGAAGTGAAACAAGTCAGAGAAATCACCTCTTTCTCAACTATATCCAGAAATTATAAAAAGAAATTACCATATGGTTGGTTTTATGCTGTTCAGAGCTGCCATCTACAAAGTTTTCTCACTGAACTATCACGTGTTTTACATAAAGAGGTGTAATGGTGACAAACTTTCTGTATTTTCAGCTTGGAAGACACTGAAACTGGTCACTTCTATAAATGCATTAGGTGCATTTATAATCTGGAAGCAGTCTGTAGTGTGTAAACTGAAGTCTGGAGCTCCAGAGCTGGGCAAAGTGCCTGTAGACTCTCTCTCAAGTGAATTTCTAAATCTGACTGACAGCAGCAAATCCATTCTCATTCTGTGTGATATGTTTGGTCATACTTACTGTAAACTCACTGAAGAATCATTATTTAATATACAGCATGTTTGCTTGAGTCTGTCCAACACTGAAGAAATATAAATCTTCACCCATATGCCCCCCCTTACCACCCATCCACCCACCACCACCACACACATACATTCAAGCACCCAGACTGTAAACTGTAAATGAGTATGGAAGTGCCCTCACTTCTTCATGCATTAAATAAATCTGCTCTGACACACACAGACATGCACGCACACACACACACACATGCACGCATACACACACACACACCTTGGCAGTCTTTATCTCACAGGTACTCCCAGAGAACAGAGTTTCACAGGCCCCTTGGTCTTTAGCCATATTAATGCCATTAGTGCAGTTGATATCCTCACGGACTGCCACACAACACTGCTCCTGTGCTATCCTGACAGAAAAGAAATACAGACTCAAAATAATACAGGTTTCATAAACTTTTATGAAAGAACTCTGGACAGCCCTCAACAAAAATAATAAAGGAAGTTGCTTCGTTTCTGTTTATTGATAGTATTTTTTATAACCCCTCTTCAACATTTTCTTTTATGAACTTCTACTATGAACCAGTATTACGATCAGCTCTGAATATAGATTGAAATGACTCTTTCCAGTTCCCGAGAGAGACTCTGACAATCATCAGTTTATGCCATTTGCACTCTATATTTTTTCTGGAATCTTTTTTGTTTTGTCACAACTCCAGCAGGCATGAACCACTGAACTTGTGTTAAAGAATAAGAAAAAAAAAAAAGCAATTCACTGAGGTCTCTTGAGTACTCCTCCAGACTCCTACCGTATCAGTTACTGTAACATACGTCTCTATTTTTCATTAGTCATTCCCAGAGCATGGAGCTGTGTTTACAGTAAGAAGCTCGCTGCCTGATGGGACAAAGAGCAATCCCCTTCTAACTTACTTCATTCCTCTTACTCACCACATCACATCCCCTTCATCAAGCCTGACAGAAAATCTTTCCATATTAGTGTGATCCCCTAAACGGCCCTGACAGCACCTTTTAAGGGCAAAGATGTTCTCTCGCTGCTGCTATTTTTTTTTTCTTCTTTGTGACGTTTTTTGTCTATAATACTCCAATTTCCTGTTATTCCTACTTTTCAGTCTTACTCTGAGTATACTTTCACTTGCTAGGTATTTCCTGGATATCGAAATTCGTCCTTGCTTAATAGTCCCCCACATTTTTTCTCAGAAAAAAAAAATCCAGATATCTGTACACTCACTGTTTAATTTGAGCAAATTCAACATCACCTGGCTTGCCAAGAGAAACACATTTACCATCAGTGGGCTTGAATAGAGTTATTCATTTTTCAAAGGACCTAAATCTGCACTCATGTAATGCTCTTTTAATGCTCTGGCTGTTATTGTTATTATTTTAAGACTGCTGCTGTTATGTCTGCTTTTCTTGTGGCACACACAGTGTGGTGCTGGCTTCACTGCAAAGCAATCCCAAGAACAACCTCAGCCTGATGTCCTGGGTTATGGTAGAAGTCAGTGATCTTGGGTCAGTAATATTTCAGCTGGTGACGATCATGTGTTGCTAGAGAAAGACTTAGAACCAGAGTTGAGCTTAAAACTGAAGCTTGCTGAAAAAAAGAACCAGTACTAACCTGCAAGTGGTGGATGCTGAGATAAGAGGCAAAACTGTGCAGTCTTGATTTTCCATGCCTCGCTGACGGCCATCCATACAGCAGTCTTCCATCATAATTGAATCTTTGGATTCTGCAAGTCATTCAAAAATTAAAATTGTGCTCCTAAATAATTTTATAGTTACAAAATCATGTGCTCACACTTATGGTGTTTAGAGTATAAAGACCGGCTCTAGAATGACGTTATAAATGTTTTTCACATTAACAAAACACATTTTTTATTCACATATCAGAATACATCACCATATTTCATTGTGGAAAACCAAAGTTTAGTATGAAAATAAAAGAAATGAATCCTCACACTCTTGAGTTCTAGTACTAATAATCGAGTCTGTTAGCAGTCTCCACCAAACTTTCAGTTTTACAGTTGCCAATAATTGTTCCAGTTCTGTCAAATTGGGAACTGTTGGTGTACAGCAACTCTGAGGTCCTACCAGTCATGTTTCTCTCAATTCAGACTAGACTAAGCCACCAAAGGCCATTCATAGTACATTGTATCCACTCTGGTTTAACTTTGTTTGCATTCTCTCATGCTGAAAACTGAACTTTTAAACCAGTTTTTCTCAAGTAAGTTTTCCACAGTCAACATTCTAAACTTCCTCTTGCAACCCCTTCCATGGGGAAACCACCACCATGCTTTGAAATAGGGTTAATATTCTTAAGCCTCGTCCTCCTGGTCTTTGGAATTATGCATCTCAAGCAATGGGTCAGTCTGTCACTGGCAGAGCGTGAGGACACCGTGGGGGGGAGAGAGAGCTGTTTTCAGTACCTCTTGGGCCTTGTGTTTCTTGCCCATCTTTTTTGTGGACAGTGCAGACCAATTGTGTGTTACATCCACCAGGGATTTTACTTAATATTGTGACCACACTTTACATATAGGCCAATATTATTTATTTTTGCTTGGTTGTACCACACAACTTTTTGCCCTATGCAAATTGCATGTTCAGGCTTAAAAGAGGATTAGCAGTGGGCTTTCATAAGTATGGCTTTATTTTGGCCACGCTCCTACGCAGGCTTGAGATTTGGAGTGCTTGAGATATTGTTATTACTTGCCAGTTTTTACCAATTTTGGCCATAAGAGCCTGGAGCTCTTTTAAAATCTAAACTTGCCTCTTGTTAGCCCCTCTAATCACTCTGATTTATTCAGATTTATTCCCCCTCTGTATTCAGCTGCCAAAAACTTACTAGAACCTTGATCATAGTGAATTACTGAATCCAAATCACTGAGTAACCCAACGCTCAAAGACTCAAATCTCAAATGTCACTGATTGGCTTCCTACTTAGCCAGTTGCAATGAAAATTGCCATAGCTTTTGAAATAATAAAGACTTTATGTGGAAAAAATGTGGTCTTTCACTGATTGTAACAGGTCAGATTTTAGGATCTAGCATGCTGCTTTTGGGTAAGTAACAAATTTAGTAAAAACATGATATTACCTTCAGGTTGCTTTCTTAAAAGTCTATTCAGATTTTTCACTGAAAGTTTATACTAAATCATACCTAAGCTATGTATATACATTTTAACATTGTATATGCTGCAAATATATAGTATATGTTTACACATACGTATATGCATATGTATATACATGTATGTGTGTGTGTGTGTGTGTGTGTATATATATATATATATGATGTGCCTGTAAGATTAGTGTACATGATGTAAAAACACACACATAAATAACACCATACTCTGTACAGCATGAGTTTAAATATAAATACATGGCAGGTAATAACACTTAGAATAAAATAGGACTTTAAGGCTTAAGGCACATGTATGCTTTGAATGCTATGCACGCTCACATTATGTGAGAGTTTCTGCTGAACCTAGGTGATATCAAACACATACAAAATATGCCATGACTTGCCCATACTTTTAAGATTCCAGCAGTATCAGAGGCAGGCATCAGAGTGACTGCAAGCACAAGAGCAGGAAATTCTCTTTCATGAGACTTTAACCCACACAAAGGCTAGGCCTGACTGACATAATACTTGCCACAGTAGATTCTTAGAGACAATGATCTGAACAGGTAAAGTTTTGTTACAACAAGATTGAGCATATCAGATTCCATTCATCCACCTAAAGTCCCTGAACAATCAAATGTCTGTGATTGGCTAAAATATAAATGAACGAACACAATACTGAAAGAAGACCAAGCTGAAAAAAAACATTTACTTAGATTACATGAAGAAGGCAAGTAATTCGACAGCAACTCAATGAGAATTTGTTCAGTATTCTTAAATAATGAGCAAGTAAAGTCAAGCAAAGTAAATTAAGCATAACATATTATTTACACACTAAAAACAACTATTTGACTTTGCTGGACTACAGATGGGCCACCTCTGTGACTTTACCTGATAGTGATAGTCACAGAGACAGCAACCTCATGTTTAACTGCTCTGCTGTTCTACTGGCTGAACAACAGAACACCCACCTTCAACCTGTCTTTTTCTCCACAGTGATTCTTAGAACGATAGGCATCAACAGAGATAATGTGGGTACCAGACCACTATTAAAACAGGTCTTGAACTGTGCCTCACTCAAGCTGCCAATGCCCTTACTATGTGATTACAGAGATATACTGGAAAAGGCCTCCATGTTTTGTTACTTTTGGGGGATTTTATTTGCACTCGCCGCACTGAACTTACCCAATGTTACTGTCTGTCTGCTTGATGAGTCGCAAATGTGATTTTTGATTCATCGTCTGTTCTCCTCAAACGAAATCAGACTCGGTCATAACTTACAAAGCAACCCAATTAGACAAAATATTTTTGATCATTGTTAGAAACTGTAAGACTACCAGGGCTAGGTACCAAAACCCAGTGCCAATATGGCATCGGTTCCTTTACGATCGGTATCTACCAGACCGAATCGCAACACAGATTTTGGTGCCTCATTTCAATGCCATTTAAGTGCCTGAGCTGTCAACTGAAATATTTGCCCTTTAGTGCTCTGCAACAGACGTTACAGACAATAGAGGGATCACTGCACGTCACATGCCATCGCTAGTTAACATTACACTTGCTCTGACGGCAGCAGACACCTACCGTCAGCTAACAGCTACCTTGAATACGGTTAAAATGCCTAAAGCTAAACAGTCTTAAGTGTCTCTTCACTCGAAAAGATTCCAACACCGGGACATGCAACAAATGTTTGAAAACAATTGCGTGTAAAGGGGGGAGCACATCGAATTTAATGAAGCATCTGGAGACACTTGAAAGCAGAGGGACACACCGTGTTAAGTGTTTTGTGTATATTTATATTTGTATATTTAACATGTTAATTTAATATATAGTTCAATTTTGCCAAAGAAATTTTAAAAACCCATTCTTTAATGTCGTTGACCGTCGTTTTGTGCTTTTTTTTTTAAGTTTTGGTTCAGGCACCATTTAGGCCCCAGCACTGTTTTAAAAGTATTGTTTTGGCACCATTATTGGGAAAAACCCAAACGATACCGGACCCTACAGACTACGTCAGTGAAACACGCCACTTTCTCCCATAAAGAATGTATGTTATAATCATTAAACAATGGGATTTGAAGAAAACAGTGAAGTCTGCAAAAAAGTGAAATGTGAAAAGTCTCCTCCACAAGCAATATTTCATCAAAGCTAATTCACTTAAGCTAATTCATCACCCCATTACATCGGTCCCATGCAAGATAGATAGATAGATACACAGATAGATAGATAGATAGATAGACTGGCGTAAAAGAATGTGGAATCATCAAAAGCTCTGTTGTTTTTCTAGGCGCTGCACTAAATTAGCATCTTTCAGGGTCCCAGATCCTTTGGTCTCCGCTCCTTTGGTTACTACACTGTCACTGTCCTGCTTTCCAAACCTTTAAATTATTCTGTTGTGATGATTTGTACATCTCTTGAGTTTACTTTTAAAATATGTGTAAACACCCTGTGTCTATTCAGTTTTTCAGCAATTTTTCTTTCAGAGATCTTTTCAAAAGTGTTCTCTTTGTGTCTCATAAAGAAGTATTGATTTATAATTGTGAAAAAAGTAAGTCTGCTGGAGGAGCACCAGCCCTGCAGAATATACTTGACACTGTCTGCTAGCTCAAACGAGGAAAGGGGGGGGGGGGGGGTGCTTATGCTAGAAACAAGATTAGTTACCCCAGTTGGGTCCAATGTATTCATTTCCTTGCAGTTTGAATAAGCTATCAAACATAATATAGTTTTGGAATATCTGTTTTTTGGATTTTCTTTTGCTGGAGGTTTAGACAGGGCTCTAACTGTCACATTGGTTTAACCTGTGCTGATTCTTTTTAATGAAGATAATCCTTGCTTACTATACATGATAAAATACGGCTGTACGTGGTTGGCAGCCAAAGACCAGGGATTTAAGTGCTTTTGACTATAACTCAATTATATGGAGATATCTGTTAAAGAACCTTGGCTTAGTCTAGCTGAGTGAAGACATGTGTTCTGATACATGGTGTTCTGATACATCTAAACATCTCCAGTTTGAAGTACTCTACTGCTTAAAAAGAACCTATTATTGTGCAAAAGAAAAAAACACTATGAAATGATTAATGGAAGTATCTCTATAAATCTAAAACTGATATGGAGTTATAAATTTCCGTATGACACCATGCCATAGAGACTGTGACGAAATGGAATGAAATACTCAAGCTGTATTTGGTCATGTTGCACAGTAGGCTGCAGCAGCGGTGCACTGTTTTACTTGCTGGTAAATCATTATTTTGTCAGAATGTACTCATACTGCGATTCAGGTGACACTGATTGTTTCAGTTCCTCTACAGACCCTTAGTGTTCATGCACACTTATATATTACTGCATGGAACCTTGATTCAATACGACACGTAAAACTGGTGTTAATGCAAGTGAAATGAATTAAAATGAAAAAAAAAAAACAACAATCCCAAATGAACAGAATTGTTTTTAACCGTGTCTTTGAGCAAGACATAACCAAAATGGCCATTGCCTTTCTTTACATATGCTGGGTCTAGTTCTGGCTCTGGAAATACAGGTATGCTAAAGAAAAAGTTTGTTTGTTCTGTATTATAATTCTGTGGGAAAAAAAAACAGGAGGATATGGATAACTGTGTCTGGTTGCTTGCAAAACACATACATTATTTTTCAGCATTTTTTGAGGACTCACTTCTTTGCATAATAATTTGCTGTGATTCACTTAGTGAATTTATTTCATTGCATGTGTTGTGGTTAATTTTGGGTTCTTGAATGCTTCAAATGCTGCAGAGACACTTTATATTGTCAAATTCAAATTAACAATAAAAGTGAAGATTACAGTTTAAAAGAAATATGAAAAAATTAAACAAGCAAGTTTAGTTGTTTAATCTGTGAAGATTATTCCTGTAATCTTGAGTTGAAACATTGACTGAGTTAATTTAATCTGTTAAGGAAAAGGGCATAGCACTTTTCAAACCACAAAGATAATGGTTTGACTGCACTACACTGACACTGATAAACAGCTATCCAGAGATTTCTGCAAACATTTGAAAATATCGGCCAACTTAAAAAATTATCAGTATAAAAGAGAGACTTTCAGTGACAAAAAGGTGAACTTTCCCTTTAAGCCCAGCACAAAAACATTAATTAAAATGTTTGCTGAAAGTAGAGCATTACAAAAATGCCCCTTCTCAGCTCTGTGGAAACAATCATGTTTGCCCTGAAATGGTTTGTTCCAAGTGTTCTTGCCAAAGCCCCCTGGAGTTCACTGACTTTGTTTTGAAAGACAGACAAGCCATCGAACCTTACTTTGTCAGGTCCAGAGATAGACTAAATACTAAATGTTTCCCCGCAACAAAGGACAGGCTGAAGGAGTAACTGCCTGATTGATAATGACCAGAGCTGCCTGGAACTTGTTTTATGGCACTGTCCCTAAGCTGATAAGTAAAACATGCGTCTACATCCTAATTCAGCTTTACACTGCGTGGCAGATTCACTCTGCATCTCTTAGTCGTGAAACTTTGCAGCTAATCCAAGCCATAACAAGGAAAGGAACCCCTAAAAACAGCAACTTGGTATTTTATCATCCCAGACTATTTTCTGCAGCCCAAACAACCTTTTAGGTCTCCTGCTCACAATGTTTTGTTTGCCTCTAAAAAGGATGACTGTCATCATTGAGGGCTGGCTTGGTTTTTAAGGCTGTCTCTGTCCTTTTTAGATGGAACAAATGGCTGGCTTGTTTCAGAGAGCTCAATATAAACACGGCTTAATGAGACAAGGGAAGCAGCACACTACAGTGAGTCTGGCTGGGAGGCAAGTAAATGGTGTGTGCTTCCCAAGGTTTGCTGTCTCACCATGCTGTTGAGTGTGAAGACTGTCATGGGATGCGGAAGCTACTCTCTTTGTGCCAGTGGCAGAGGAGAAATTGTTTTAGATTTAAGTGATGACAAGGCTTGCCTTGAATGAACATCTAGACAAACTAACCAGTGAGTCTCCCAGAGAGTTGAGGCTCATGGTTGTTAGTATTACAGTTGCTGCAGGATCCACTTCCCACATGTCTCTGGTGGGCATGAAAAGGGCTTGAAATGTCCACGTTGTCAATGGTGCCTTGTAGAAAACTTCACAGTGACAACCTAAAAACGTCAACCATATGTGTAATTTCTCTTTGTGCCATGCAATTCCACAAGGTGACCCTTGACTCTACACTTTGTGGTTTGGCATTTGAGAGGGGGACACCTGTGGACTGTGAAAATGCCCCCATGTGTGGCCACAGGACCCCTGCTCTTACAAACAACTAATCCCACGCCTCGGTGACCCCTCATGTAAAATATGGGTGTAAATCAGGTCCCAACAATCAGTGGGGGTATTGGTCCTGGTTACACTGCAATACCAGACTGCATCAGAAATGGCTCCTTCTATGGCAGATTCATGACTATCTTCTAAACACTTGGGAGAAATTTTAGCATGACCTCTATTTTAACACAGTATAAAGTGATAGTTATAAATCGAACACCATAAATGTGATGTTTCACCCTCTCAAAAAATCAGCACTACTTGTACTCAAGCATTTGGTGGCATGTCAACAGTTTGAACCTCAACTAAAACTTGCCCTTTGTCAAACTGTTAACTGGGGGTTATATTTACACGTCTATCAAATGAGCTCAAACTGTTTTTCAGCACGTAGCCTATGCTTTCATTTTCTCAGTCTGACATGACTACCCCACAGATACTCACCTGTGCAGTTTAGACATAAAAAGAATGAAAGTGGCACTGCGTCCACACATTGCAAAGAGTGTATTTTTTATAATAAGGGATAGTAATAAATTCCAGGCACGTGCAATAAGGAGTTCGATACTCATTGTTGTAGTTAATGATTAGTATTGTTTTGGGGAAGAATAGTAGATTAGAGTACACACAGGTATTTCAACATGTCAGTGTGTAATCTTGAGTGTTCCACTCTAAAGATGTTGCATACGTTCATGTCTCCACTCCTGTTAGGCGTAGACAGTTCATAGGTACCTCATTCTCAAAGAATGCTTATTCACACGCGCGTGCACACATACACACTCATGCAACTTAGCGTACTTAAGCAAACTTACCTTGCCCGTTGAGAAATCCGTACAATGAAAAAAATATCACCATCCAGGGACCCATTGAGACGTGTTTTATGCAGACACAAGATGGGGGAAATATTCAATACGCTCAATGATTAAAATACACTATGGATACAGTGTATAACGCACAAAGACTGCACTGAGGAGGCGCCGTGCAAGTATCTCGGAAGGAGAGATCAATTAGTCAGTCCCAGCTTGCCTAGTCCGCTTTAAGGGGGCGGGGCGGGTTACTCAGATGCGCTCACAGTCTTTTTTGAAGACATAACTGATGTCATCAAGTTGCTCAGGGAGTCATGTATCACAATAGTGAAAGGCGATCGACACCCCGGCATCCCTGACCCACCACAGCACCGAATATCGTTTAACATTATAAGTTGCAGAGATTCCTCTTTCGTTCCAATAACATTAATAATCCAAACTACGTAGTTCCATATTAACATATGTGACATTCGTCAAAAAGCCTGCACTTGAAAGCTTTAAAATCAGACTGACCATGACTCTTTTTTTATTTCACTAGTCGTTAGACATCTGGAGCAATTTTGCGGTTATCAAGAAATCTGTTGTGGCTTTCTCCAGACATAAGTATTCAAAATATTTCCCCGAAAGTACTGGTTTGGTAAAATCTCAAGGAAATAATGCATATTCCACATTTTGCGATATTTACGACGATTCGCAGTACAGAGTCTTGCGCAATTACTAGTCGCAATATTTTAAACTTACGAAATTTGCCTTTGGGGATGCTGATTGATTTTATGTAATCCTCCCAGACGTCTCTGTGGCGAACCCCTGGTTTCATCGAACCAAATGGCAAAACAAAGCACTCTCAGACATGTGGAAAAACAGCTCTGAACTATTTCCTGGCAGGCTAGATTTCCAGCAAACGTTTAGGGGTTTGTGTTTGGATAGTTAAGGCGAGTCATTTGCAGTCATCGTCTTTTATCAGTAATTTTGAGTGAGAATTCTCAGTGAAAGCGCGTTAATAGATGTATGTGTATCTTTTAATTTGTCTCGAATAACTGGATTTGTAGATTATTACAGCAGAAATCAGATTTTCATTACTTATGTACATTAGCCTCCTTAACTTACGTCCACTGATCGGTGTTCAGTCCGACATTCTGTGCTAAGCATACGCTTTAAACAGATGCACAGCTTCATGTTTAATAGAGCACAATGACAGAGAGTGAGACAGACAGACATAGAAACAGAGAGAGAGAGAGCATGCACATTTAATTTGCTGGGACTGGCAGGAACGAGAGAAAATAATTGCTAGACGACATTATTAATACTTCCTATCGGCAAAAGGTGCTCTGCTATATCAATCAGCCTTTTGCTCTGGGCAGGATGACAGAGCCAAGGGTAAACTATCCTCTAATCAAAGCCATATGTCTTCTCAAGAAGTCAGTTCAGAAATGTCTCCATGCAGCTGGCATGCAAGCTTCGTCTCACTATTGTTAGAGCCAGAATTTCAGAGTGTTACAGCCTCCCTAGTCTCAAGATTCAAGCTGACCTAATGATGTCTGGACACAAAGCAGTCACATTTTCAGTGATGAGTGAAACCTTATTTGCTCCAGGATTTGCTCCCATCTAAAGCATGATTAAGTGACGCCACTAAACTATATCCCTCGTGTAATACCCCTACCCCACTCCCCACACACACTTCTCATCACACAGTCCTATCTAAATCCGCACCTGGATTTGAAATGCCTGTGTGAATGTATGATTTCTAAGAGGAAGAAAAAGTACTATGGTTATTAGTTCTCCATTACTCAGCATGGTCAGTGTTGTTAGTCCAAGTTTAATATACATTGCATGAATACTAGAGTTACTACCTCACCATCAGAAACCACCTTCCAATTTTATAATGTTTACAATGCCAACACCAGTGTAATGGGTTTGTATTAAGCTAATATACTGAAAATCAAAACATGGAGCACGAGGGTCAAGTTTGTAAGAGTACAATTTGACTGAAGCACTGAAACCTGCCCTCAAAAGTTGTTAGTGATCTAAGTGAGAGGAAACAAAGCTATTAGAAGGACGCTCAAAAATCAGACTAAAAGATTTCCCTACTGTGTCACCATTAAAATAAAATAAGGTTAAGACAGGAGGCAAGTTTATATCAAACCACAATATGGCTGTTAAAAATGGTAGAGGATTGTTTTGAATTTGGATTTGTGACAGTCATGCTCATCTTTATTGTAAGAGTGATTCTTCGTAGATGATGGTGTAAGTTTCTCGCCAAGAATCTCTGCAACCACATAAAAAAAAAAAAAAAAACCACACACAAGGCTTTTTGTTACTATTATCTTTGCCAAAGGAGCAAGCACACAAACACCCTGGCTACACAGGGTGAACATTTGTGCTTTTTCATCAAGATTTTGAGGGATAATCGATTATTTGTATTCTTAAGTTCATTAAGTAACATTTACTGTAAATGACTCACATTCATACTGTGTAATTACGATGAACTCCTTGTAAAAACAGTTGCATTACTTGATATCGTGGCACAGTCAGCTGAGCCTTATCCCAGTGAAGCCCTTCTCTAAACATCTCTGATAATAGCAGAGGAGGTAGAGAGGAGGTAGGTCAAACAGAATTGCTAATGGGTTATATTGGTGCAAGTTAGAAGAACCAGTTCGTTGGCAATTTTGTAGGTAACTGCGTATGGGAGGTCAGGTATATAATTAACATAGAAATAAACAGCAGAAAAATTCAGATATGAAAGAACTTAGACCATTTGTTGCTCATGCACTGTACAGCAAACACACATAAATAAATATAAGATATGGATATGAATTTTGTTAAGGAACAAAATGTTTCATGATTATCAGTGTAATCACTGAAGACTAAGAACACTGCAGTTTACTACTGACCAGTCATACAATACATCTCTGCTTTTTCATCCTCAAAAGTGTGTGAGTGGGGTGGGTGAGGATGTCAGGACAAACACTGCCATATATGGCCCCCTAAATGGAGTCCTTTAATGGAGAACAGACTGGAAGCCTGGTTAACTGAGGCTCTGGTAAGATCAGAGGTGCAATTTATGCTTGTGGCTCTTTCCCTGATCTGCATTTACTGCTTACCCACTACTCACTCAGTGTCTGCACCATAAAGGACTTAACAAGAAACAGCGAGAGCCAAACTGAAAGCTTGTAGGTAAAGGAAATTGCCGCCGGTGAGGTCATTTTTAAATGGTGCTAATCTTCTGAAGGGCATGAGCTTCCTTTTGAAGCCCTGCTAGCTCTGTCTTGCCATGTCTGTGTCGCTCAGCAGTGGGCCACTAAAGACAAAAATTCCTAAATGGCCCCAGATCTTTCATGAACAATCACTTAGCCTGATTAACATTATGTTGAAAATGCTCTGTCACAGTATAATACCCGCTGAAGTATAAACTACAGACAGTACATTTCCATTAAGCAAAAAAGAAAGCCAAGAAACTTAGGCCTACATGGAGTGCTACCATTCTGAGGAGGTTAGCTGAGGTGAAATGTTGAACAGTTTTATGGTGCCCTTTAAAGAATGGCTGGTAAGATCACATTTTAAAGGATTCTTCATTTTTCTGTTTGTATTTGGGTAGCTGTATAATGCTTAAAACTATGTGCTGTATCCTAACCTGTTATGTAATGATCTTGACAGAGACTACATTAAAACAATAGAGCTAATACAAATCAGTCAGTGTAGTCAATAAGAAAAACAGTTTGTAAATATTAAAGAGATTTAATGGACTACACTGATGTCTTTTAATGTAAAAGTAATTTAATGTAAGTCACATGCAAAGAGACTAAGAGATTTTTGTTAGTTTGTGAGTTTATGTGTCAGTTAACTGCTCCTAATGTATGAAGTAAATGACATGTGGGTATTTAAAAGGTTCAGAGCAAATTTGAAACTTCATGTTGTCTGTGGCTAAATACAATTTTTTGGGCCAGTCATAATCAGTGGCCAGCTCTGTCTGTATTTACTGTTCTGCATTTCTTTCTTTCTTTCTTCTGAGTTCAACCCTGTTGCCAAGGAACTGAGGATGACTTTATTTATGTCTCCCTAACCTAGGCTAATTTTTCTTGTTTCTACTTAAACAACAAACTGTTGGCATCTGCATAAAGGAAATTAAGACAAAATATCATTGCTGCCAATTCTGTCCAGACAGTTGAATTACCTTAAATCATGCAGTTGATGTATTTGACAGAAGAAGAATATGCAAAGCCTTTCTGCTGGAAACACTATAATCAGAAAGTGCTTTTTTGTTTTGTTAGACTCCATTACTCTCCATCAGACACCAACAGTGAAGATGTGACATTAAAAGGAAATAATGAGAGATTCACGTGAATCGTACATCTCAGAGTTCCTGCACGATCATCATACAAATGAAGAAAAAAGACATGGATGAGAAGATATAGAAATATTTATAAAGAATTACGGTATTAATGAAAATGCTGTTCCAGAAAGAATGTTCTATCATATGATATTCTGCTCAGCAGAATGTGTTCTTTCCACATCTCATAGCAGCACTTGAGTATGCCTATATGTCTCCAGAAAGCAAATTTCAAAATTTTCAAGTGCACTGTTTTTACTTTACTTTTTTCACAGCAAGAAAAAGTTACAAACATATACTTGATCCTTCCAAGTCTTAATATCTTCAGAATGTTCAGAACGTCTTTGCCTGAAACAATAACAGACATGTAAAGAGCAATAACATCCATGAGCTGTGATTAAACACTGTCCAAGAAGGAGAAAAAAACCATAAATCAGGCCCTTTTAAGTTCTGCACAACACTCTCGCAACAATTAATGCTTATCAAAGCCTATATTTTTGTGATCAAGTGTCAGAAATAAGTGATTAAGTCTTAATATCTGACACAAACACTTGGACTTTATAATACTTCAAAAGAGCCAATATTTTAAGTGGAACAAGTTTTTGTTTGTTTGTTTGTTTGTTTGTTTGTGTGTTTACAGTCTGCAGTCTGCTTAATTTCTATTACATGATGCATTAAGGCTCAGTGTCCGCCAGTCAATTTCAGTTTCACCAGTTGGTTTCTGTATTGTTATCATGCTTATACTCACAGAGGATGAAGAGAAATTCTGCGTGTCACTCTGAATTTGAGAGCTGTAAAAAAGTGGCTCTAGACACTGCAAAGAGCCACTGTTTGCACTATCAGTACACAGAAAATAGGCCTACTCTTATTTTTTGCAGTGCACACACTATATAAACTCTTACATACACATACACAGATAGAAGATTTTTTTCAAGGGTAGTAACTATGTTAGAAGCACAACACATATATAAGTATGTTGATTGCTTCTGAAAAAATGTTACCATACTGTAAAAGGGTCAGCTAAGCTCTCAGAAAACTAAACCACAGACTGAGTAAATGGAACAGTAGTACAATAGTAGCTTCGTTTTCAGTTAAAAAAAAAAAAAAGAGCCTCATGGGACAGACTGCCTTTGAGCCTTGATGCTTTGTAGTAAGAAAATGTGCAAAAGCAAGAGCAAAATCTTGAATTTAATCCTCTAGGCACTCATGCAAGATTAAGCATACATCATACGAGGAATAGCAATATGACTCGTGTTCATACTCTCCACAGTACTTGTCAAATATATTGTTAATTCTGCCTGGCAAAGACAATGAAAGAAGAAATAATTTTTAAAAAAAAGGACTGCCTAAAAGATTCTTGAGTTTAAGAAGTCTGTCAAGGAAGCGAATTAATTTCTTGCAAGTTTTCATCCATTTACATCAGTGGCATTACGATATCAACAGGATACATTGAAATCCTATTGCCCTCATTTATAAAGCAATGTTTTCACGGCTGCAATACCTATTGACCATGTCAGTATTCAAATCCTTAGCCTTGCCATTTTAAACCCTCTTGTTCACATAGCCCAGCACTAAAGAATTAGGGCCATGCACCACTGATAAGACATCACAAAGCAAGCCGGTATTCACCTTTGCTACTGAAGCATTAAAATATAAGAGTGTGTCCTTTACTGTTACTGAGACAGAAGAGGGACTACATTATTGAGATTAGAGGCACAGAATGATGTGCTCGATGAATATGAAATGTAGCATCAGAAAATGGCACCTGTATCACTGTAAACAGTAACAATCCGCTAATATACAGTTGTGGATGTACCCTTACCAGGTCATGTTGAACAAGAGCAACCTGCTCATGCAGACATAAATATACCATCCAAATACATCTGATATTTGATATGATTCAGATTGACTAATTGATGTACATTTTACCACCAAATGGAGTCTCTGAAGCACAACCCTTTGTCTCCCCCAGTCTTTCAAGGGTCTCTGTGTTACTGAAACATAGTTTCATGAAGAATTTGAGCTCAGTGAAGGTAACAAAATATTTTTTAAGTCAAGCATTGTTCATTGTTCCAGTCATGCAGTAATGCTAAGCAATTGCACAGCTGGAATACAGACCGACAAGTAACAGCAGAGAACATGTCTGTTTTCATAATCAGATATTACATCTCAAACAAGACCAATCAGATCACTTCAAAATCATATGCGCAATCCAGTGCTCTGTGTTTTTTTTTTTTCCCGCAACAAACACATATTGATTCATATTGATTATATTGATTGATGTCTTGTGGCTTGTGGGGTACTAGAAATATAAACAACATTTGTTCAACCAAATGTTTCTGCCAACTTAATTTACAATAGGCAGACGAGGATCAACCTCACAGATCCAAGAGGAGATGTTGCATAACAACATAGACTTTAAGACTTTAACACACATCACTACAAAATAGATCCCCTCTGCTATGGTATACAGCACCTCAATAATTTGGGTCCTACCCTGGAAGAAAATTTTTCTTCTGATCCTGCACTTTGAGTGTGGTGGGTGATCACTGTGTGGACCTCATCTCCGCTGTGGAATATGGGGTTGTTCTTTAGCACTATGTCGGTGATTCTCTTCAACACCATCTTATGTACTAATTGAGTACTAATTGGGTTGTCTCTGCTGCTGTGTTGTGAAGTCTGAACCACTATATGTGTTTGAGGAAACCTATCTGAATTCCTCTGTAGAGCCGGAGACTGGTCTGTCATGCATAATAATGATGCCGTGGCCTTATCTTCAAATGGAATTACAGCTTGGAACGGGTTTGGGTTGAGCTGCTCTGGGCAAGGCCCGTAATTTGGTCCATTGCGTGTTGTTGATATTGATGTTGTCTGAGAGGTTGGCTCGCTCCCTGGATTGGACCTGAAACCCAGCTTTGATTAAAAAGTAGTGAACCTAGAAAAATGTTGGCTCCGATTAGTGATGGTAGGTCTGTGTTCGGCAAATCTGATCTCATGTAATTTGCATATTATTTAAGTTGTTAATAGTGTAGGTCCCTGTAATCATCATAGTCTGCCTCATCTTTAATGACACAGGTTGATCCTGCAGATCATTTCTGATCCTTGTTTTGCTGCTGAGTTGTGTGTTCCGTTCTTCTATAGAGGTCTCATGGAGAGAGACCTTCAGAAATAGAAAAAAATAGTTACCAGTAGGCTATGCAGGTACAGGATTAGCACATCAAAGAACAGCAGCCTAACAGCACAGCTCCAGTTGTAGTGACAGCAGAAAATAGTTGAAAGGGGAACTGAAAAATTTAAGGAAAAGTAGATTACACCTTCCACTTTTCAAATGTACCATGTGAAACAGTGCCCTGTGTATCCTGCACTTTTGTAAGAGTATATGTAGTTAAAGGATTTGCGTTGTGGCTGACTGGGAGACACTATTTAAAGAATAATTACCCTTCACATGTCATCTCACCTTATGTATTTGTCCTAAATAAACATAATGGGCAAAGGTAACAAATAAATCCACTTTAAGTTTAGGAGAATATATTGAATTTTTAACTTACACAATATTGCAGAACCATATATGATCATATCTCTTTTTAAAGCTTAGTCACCTAATTTATGAAATCAGCATACCTAGTTTATGAAATAAAATCTAAGTAAATCTTTTTACCTGCAGATATGTGGCATGATGTTAACACCAGTCACATCTCTTTGAAGCTGTACATTTAACGTATCCCTGTCAGGATGTGGAGCAGCACATTTGGTTAACTGATTTAAATCTGACTGGCGCAGTTCAGTTCTCATATTTGTTTCTGTCTTAAATGTAAACATTTCGTTTTCTGATAATACTGTCTCTTGTCCACTACCAAAGTGTCATGACAAAAGATGAGGAAATTTATCTAGCCAGAACAACTGTGAGAAGGCTCCAGACTAAACATCCTAACAGATATTAACATTGACTCCCCATTTGTGCAACAAATGTAAACAGATGGTCAATAGGGCTAGATTTTTTTTTTTAGCGTCATTTAGGAACCGTTCAGCATTCTGGCTGAAAGCCGAACAATTATGTTTAAACAAAAGAAATTGTCTTTCTTTGGCAAAGTAATAGCAATTAAAAAAATCTAATTTTTATCGCAAGGTAGATGTTACAAACTGGTAATGTACATTCAGTCTGAATGGTATGAAGATTCCAATTTGCAGCTGAGTTTTAAAGAGTGGAAGAAAGAGGAAATTACAGGTGGATCAGTTACAAATATAATCTTTTTTTTTTTTACTGAGGACGAGTAATTTTTTTAAGTTCTTGAATGATGTCTGATTTTGTCTCTTGTGTGAATGCACATTATTTGCTTTGTTAGCAATATCTGATATTGCAGTGTCAACATTAGATTTCTGTTACAAAACCTTCACTAAAAACTACACAAGCTTTCTACACAGAAGATATTAAAACTCTTCTTCTTCCTTAAAGGTTCTTCCTAAATGCCAAACACATATCATTAATACATGCTACTTTCAGTTAACATGACTTCTGGTTTTCATCCTATAATAATGCCCACACTAAACTTTCAAAATGCAAGCAATTTTCATCTTGAGCCATCTTAAGTTTTGGTACTGTATACAGTTGTGAGAAAAATCATGTAAGCACTTTGGAGTTACCTGGATTTCTTCATGAATACTTTCTAAAATGTGGCCTGATCTTCATCTACGCCATAATAATGTATAAACTCTTATTTCACGAACAACACACTCAAAATATCACATTGCCATATGTTTATCAAACAAACAGTTTCAACAACCAAAGTCATTGATTTAAAAAGTATATGAACCCTGAAATTTGGAACCTCCTTTATTGGCAATAACCTCAACCAAATGTTTTTTGTAGCTGCCAATCAGACTTGCACAGCAGTTAGGAGGCATTTTGGCCCATTCCTCTACACAAAACTGTTTCAGTTCTTGTATTTTTTTGGAATGTCTTGCTTGAATGGCCTGCCTAGGTCCATGCCACGGCATTTCCATGGGGTTGAGGTCAGGACTTTGCCTTGGACACTCTGAAATAGACCACTCTGTTGTTGACTTACTCCTGGGTTTTGGATCATGGACAGTTTTACATCATGGACAGATCATTGACAGATGTCCTGATGTTCTGCTATAGAATTTCCTGATACAGCTTGGAATTCATTGATCTCTCAGAATTTGCAAGCTGTCCAGACCTTAAGGCAACATAGCAGCTCCACACCATTATAGTCCTTCCACCATGTGTCACAGTTGGGACAAGTTTCAGAAGTTGGTGTGCGGTGTTTTGTTTTCTACAAACATAACACTGTGTAAAGTTTTGTCTCATTTGTCAACAGAATATTGTTTCAGTAGCATTTTGGAGCATACAAGTGGTTTTCAGCAAACTTGAAATAGTCTGCAATGCTTTTTTTGGAGAGCAGTGATTTCCTCCATGATAACCTCCCATGAATGCCACTCCTGTGCAGAGGTTTTCTCATGATAAACGCATGAACATAAACATACTGAGCTGTCACACCATGGTTCTTTGTCACCTGTCTGAGGATTATGCATGCCATTATACTAATCATGGGACACCCACTGCCAGAGAGAGTAGCAACTGTAATGAATTTCTTCCGTGTGTGACATATCTGTCTGACTATAGACTGATGGAGACCATTTGCTCCAGTCTTATGGGGTTCAGCAACACTTCTTCTGAGGTTCTCTGAAATCTCTTTTGATCAGGCCTCATGACATTTCAACAGAATTCTGCTGCAGAGAACAGGTAACCAAAATTGTATGTATTTTTATATGGCAGGGCAGGTCAAACTCACATCTGGACTGACTGGAGCACCTGATTTACTGAATGACCCCACGATGTCATTATCCTAGAGATTCACATACTTTTGCCATTTCTGACCTTGATTGTTTAAACCATTTGTTCAATACAGGTATCTAAAAGTAACACTTCGTGTGTGTTATATGTTAAATTAGGCAGTCTTTATTTATTATTATAAATTAGATAAACAGATCTCATTTTAGGAGCTGTTCATGCAGAAATCCAGAAGGGTGTTTACAAACTTTTGTTTTCAGAGCAGTATCCTTAGTTTTTTGGGTCCAGGTGCACTCTTTTAATGCAAAGCTTTGATTTCTTATCCCTTTTTTGTGTGTCGTTCATTGTTGTCCATAACTTGTATTTCATTTCACCCTTTCTTTGGATTTATCTCTTTGTGTTATTCCTGTTCTAGGTTCTTAAACCTGTGGGAATTGCCCTGTAGCTCGTACTGTCATTCTATGAATCTGCTATACTGTTATTAGTGGAAGACATTTTAGTGTAAGAGAAGTGGTAAACGAACTGTCCTGTTCCTGTTGTGTTATTGTCGAAAACTTATAGTCATGTCAACACATTGACGCAAACTTTTTTTGTAACACCATCAGGCACTGACTGACGACCACAAGACTGCTCAGAGGAAGCAGAAACATGACATTGTCTCCATTCCAAGGCTTCTGAATCACATAATCAACTTCTCCAAATGGAAGACATCCAAGAGTAATGATACTGCTTTCCTGCAGTGCAGGCATTTGGTAAGGACAGGCCCAATCTTTCTCCGCATTATATTTAGGAGTCTAAAACACATAAAAATGCAAACATCCGTTGAGTTTATGTTGTTTGTATTATTAGCGACCCCCCCCCCCCGCCCCCATATGTTGCAGATTCTGCTTCCCATTGAGACAAATGTGAGAGACCCTCTTGAGACAAAGTACAGTTCTATGCTTGTGCCATAGAATTCTGTGAGATCATAACGTCACTCTGGACTCTAGGCCCCCAAAAGAACACTTGCTCAGAGCATGTGATTTGAGTGGAAAGTACTTTCACTTCACTTTGTTTAGACTGAGTGACTCCTTGGCACTCGCTCAGTTCATTAGCAATTATCGAGACTCTTTGAAATGTGTATGCAAACTATCTAAATATTTAGAACACTGCAGAAGATGATGTCTGTTAGGCTCTCTCCATTTGATGATTTTCCTGTATAACCCCCCTCAGTTTTGTGCCAGCTGTTGCATTCATCATATCTGGTGAAAAATCTCTCACCCCCATCTCCCAGTTCCTCAGACTGTGGAAATTATAAAGCATAATGATCCACTAACTTTACAGTGGTGCAGCAGTTCACACCAGAATATGGTTGCAGCCACTCTGATCCAGTTCCAGATGCTGGCCCTTATCTAAAACACACCAGCACCACAACCTCCACCACCATGTCAAGCCCAGGGTACTGACTTTGTGCACATCCCTGTGCTCAATCTAGAATTATTATCACTCAGACAAACAACAACAACAAGAACAACAACAAAAACACACAATGGAATCAGATTCAGGGAGCCAGATTTAGTCACTGAGAGTTTGCGCAAACTTCTACCAATTACATTATTCATCTCATCCACTGTTGCTCAAGTTACATTGTTACTCACGGACACTCATTAAAGTATCTGAAGGTATAAGACAACAGGTTGTAAGACCAGCCTAATGCAAGGCCGCTACACCTGGTGGCACAATCAGGTCCTCAAGAGCCTGGTATCAGCTCTTGAGAACAAGCGGGGGGTGACCAACTCCTTGCCCCCAAGAGCAACCAATCCCCTGAAGGTAACAACATTCGTCCGGGAAGGACAGAAAAGGCCCAAACAGCCTTCTACCAACCCAGAAACAGGACATCTATGCATGACCCATGACTGGAAGATGCAGCAGCTAATCTTTCCCCCCTGAGATTGCTTCCACCAACCTTTGGCTGGATTTCTGGTCCCCTTCACTGAAAACTGCTTACATCATAGAGCTCACAGTCCCGTGGCAGGATTCGGTTGAGGAGGCCTATGAGCAGAAGAAACTACATTACGCAGAGTTGGCAGCAGAGGCAAAATCCACCTTCGCCAGAATCCACCGTTGAGCCCTCCGGAGACATAGTGGGCTAATCAATGAAACGTTGAGGATGGAGTGTGCCCAGCTGAGAACCCCCACCTGTCAACCGTCTGCCACTCCCAACAACAAGGCAAATCTCATGTAATGTGCTCGCCATCCATTGGCACATGGGATTGTTTAACATCACATCCTGTGTGTTTTTTTTTATTCTCATTATGTGAAAGCAATTTCTTTCCAATGACATCTTTTTACCATCAAACAGCTCCTTAAAATGACCTGACTATTGTTCCTGCTGTTGTAGGATCTCAATAACAATTTTATCAATGAAATTAATTAAAAAAATGAATAAGTCTCAAAAAATATTTTACTAAGGAAAAAGAAAGGATTTAAATGCACAGCACAGTAAAAGGGGTGATGTAGCCTATTTCATAACTTCCTGTCCAAAGGTATGGTTCACTCAGTGTATGTTCTGTGTCTTTTATCTGCTCTGATCTTGGGTAATTAGGACAAGTTTACATCCCCACTGTGTCCATTCTCCAGTCTGCAGAAACAGGTCAAGGGAGGCTAAGCACTCTCTATTGTGTGTGCCATTGCAATTAGCCTGTGACTCAGAGCTGTGAAGTGTTTCGACCTCTAATGGGGCAACAGCTTCTTTCCAATTCATATCAATTTGCTCTTGGAAAATATTTCAACTAGCACATATCTGAGTGTACTTGCTACTTTGTATTCTGTCCTCCACAACTAGATGTTCCCAATTTTTGATGTAGTCTGTCTGGAGTTCTCACTCGGATTCCCCCGGCATCTTTCAAGCTAAGGCCCATGGGCGCTCGTAGTGAGAGTTTTTTGGCTGAGAGTCAGGAAGAGCACATAAGCCTGCAGAGCTCGAGCTTGAGATTTCGGCAATCTTGAGGCAGACATCCGTTCTCCAAGACTAGACTGCAGATGTTATCCAAGCAAGCCAGATACCACTGCTCTTACATGGCAGTCATTGGTGATCATTTATACAACATTTGCTGTTGAGTGTGGCAAGCCTTGTGCAGTATTACTTTGTCTGACTTGTTTGATCTGACATCTGCTACAACATTACATCAGGGCCGGCGCCACGAGGGAGCAAGAGGGGGCTTTGCCCCTTCAGCTGTATTTTCTGCCCCCCCCCCCGGTTTAAGTTTTATGTACTCTATAGGAAAGCACTGTTTGTTATGCGCTATTTGAGGTTTGAACCTCACGGCACGCTGTACGCGATGTGATAAAAAAAAAAAAGTTAAACTTTCGCCATCGCAATCTGCCCCAATTATTCCTATTTCATATTATGGCCATGACACACAAACACACGGAAAAGGTAAGGTAGGGAATAGTCTGCGTTTAGTCGAAACGCCTCTATATTGCCACCTGTAGGATGAGAAAAATGCTACTGTTTTATATAAAAAGATTCGCCCCCTCGCCATTTTTAACTACCCCCTCTGTCACTTCATCCTGGCGCCAGGCCTGCATTACATTGCAACTGTCATAACCAAGAGTGTCATTAGTCCTGTCGTGATTGTGTGTGTGTGTGTGTGTGTGTGTGTGTGTGTGTGTGCGTGCGCACGCAACTGCACGTTTAATCAGAGTCATCACTTGTCTTACATATTTTACCAGTGTTTTGTGATACACTTCAGTGTGTTGGATTGCTTGTTGACTTGACATTTCAAGCATGATATGAAGGTCAAACTGACCAGGATAGTCATAACCTGTGCCCCTAGCTTAGCAATCAAACAGCTGAGAAAAGTGCTGTCTGACCTTACTGCCAACTGCCATGATCTCCCTACTGAAGCGAGGCAAAGACAAATAGTCCAAGCTGAGGGTGTGGTTTTATATGGACGGTATTTCACAAGTTAGTGAGGAGCATGTGGAACTCCCTCTGTCATCTAAAGACTGAAAATCCCATGTCCACAGTGCTTGAGGGATGTTCCTCTATGAAGGAAGCTCCTCCCATCTGTGCAGTTGTGTCATAGGCTTGACTATGTGCTTTTCAGCATGGACAATCCTGGTGGCATCTGACCGTACTATGGGCTCCTCTGTTATGCAATAGCTTCATCACACCAGCCAGGGTGAGCAGACCTCTTAACTTTATTGGTATTAATCATCTGTGCCAAAAGCTGAGATGATGCTCAGGGAGGTATAAATTAGAATGCAACTGTGATTCTTATTCTGCTACTGTAACCATGGTTCTGCTCAATAATGTCGGTCTATGCAATCATGCAAGTGATGTGATTTTGTCTATGTTAATTTTTGACAAGTGCAGAGCGCAAGGGAAAATATCCATCCTGATCACCGCACTGATCCATGTTTAATGATGTGAGCATTTATTGACATCAAAACAATACCCTATTTATATCTCCTCTAAGGAAGTGCATAAGTGAGTGTGTAGTAGGTGTATGAACACCCAAAATGATGATCTGTACATGCAAAGATACCTTTTGTTCTCAGGTTTCCTGTCATCTGTGCTAAATTTTGCCTGCTTGATGTAAACCAAAAATATGTAAATATACTAAATAATAAATCAACATGTGTATGTTTCTTTTGGCTCTAAATCATACTTTTTTTTTCAAACTTATGTGTTTGACTTTGTCCTGGTGTTCATTAAATCAGTTCAGTAGTTTGTGTGGGGACAAAACCATCTAGAAATATGGGAACATCTTGTGGAAACAACATATGCACCATAGGGTGCACTGGTTGCCTTAAAAGGCTGTAATTAATTGGACCTAATCACACCCATGAGATGGCTGAACCATACAATGACAGATCTGTTTAACAGTTGGGAACAGGCAGCTTGAGTTGAAGGCTTCCTTTTCTCCAAACATAAACCCATCCAGATGTAGGAAAAAGACTAAAAGATGACTCAACAGATTGTATTACTTTCTTCCACAGCTCTGAAGTCCAAGTTTTGTGCTTATTGCACCAAGTTATGCATTATTGCACACTGGCTCCTGTTATAAGCAGTTTCTGAAAGACAGCTTAACCATAAATATTAGCTTTGTGAAGCTCACACTGCTGTTTTTGTTGAGACTACATGTCAGAATTTTTGATTCAGTTCTCTGATTTTTGAGGCCATTGTTTTGTGGTTTTAGTAACTATCCTGTTTAGAGTCTGTCTTCAGATATAGTTCGTTGTGTGGCATATGCTGTCATGGTTATTAACATTTTTACCCCTAGACATACTGAAAATTTTTGCTCTCAACGACTGACACACCTGTAATTTAGCCACCAGCCATTTGAATTCCTTCAAAATTTTAGTGTCTTGTGTTGCTTCAGAAATTTGCATATTAGTTTCTGATGTGCAGCAGTGATTTTAAGATGTATTTTATAGCAGAAGCATATTTGTAATTAGTACCAAATTTCAGCTGAAATACATGTATAGTCCATGTGTATTTCAAATATCAAAATTTCACCATATAATTTTTTGTTAGTTATTTCTATTATGTTGTTTATTCCTTTATGTGTGCAGGGCTTTTAGAAAGGAAGACTCAGTAATGATAAACTCATATGGAAGAAGTCTCTTTCCTTGAGCCTCCAATAAAAAGAGACAGGGACAAGGGTCAAGTTTGCCCCTTGACCCTCTGTGTTCTGACCTCAGGTCACCGTAAGCATGGTCCTCAGATCCACCGAAAAAGCCCTCACCATAAAACTGTCAGACCGAACAAAAAAAAAAAAAGAGACAGAAAAAAAAGACACCTCATAAATTAGGACAATGAGTCATGACAGACCAACTTTCTGGTTGTTAAATGCACTAATGGTGATGCTTGGACAAAAGAGTGTTTGGAATAATATGAAGTGCACTATGTTCTTAAATAAACAGAAAAAAATTATGTTTTTGAGTAACTTGTCAATACTAATGGTAGAAAGCTGCTGAGGTCTGTTTCAAGCCAGAGTTTTTCTCCAAAATCAGACAGCAAATCTCAAAGTATATGAGATACGTTTAAGATGAAGGGTACAAAACGTCATAAATCTACAGCTCAATAAAATTACATGACCCATTTATGTTGGCTGGCTAAAGTATATTCAGTAGATTTTATTCAGGCAGACATTTTCATCAATGCTACAGAAACAAAACCCTCATCCACATAATATTAGGAACTGAGGAGTCCTGTGTAACCTTGTCTAGACATTGAAATATTTCTGTGGAAAGTTAATGGACTAATTAAAACTGCATTAATGAAACCCATGACTAAAGGTACAGTTCCTTGTAGAAACCTTGTATTCAGGATTCAGCATAGTGGTTATGAATATTAACTTTGAGATCTCAGATGGGATTGTATCACCATAATAAGGGCTAAAAGTGGCCAGGGACAGACATGGATGGTCATTAAGATGGGGGTAAGAAGTCAATGATTTACATGGAAGAGAAAAGCTTTCTCAAGGTCACCACAATGAATCCTGAGTCTGGATAATGAGGCTTTTCTGTTTTAGCATTATGGTTTGGTTCAGATGTTTGTCTTTAGTTTATCCAAAGAAGCAGATAAAATCCTTAACTTTCATCCACAGCAGGGGCTTTAAGAACTGATGGGAAAATGAAGGAATGTAAGCACTCGTCTCCTCTGTCAGACCTCATATGCTCTACGGGGTTATAGGCAACTTTTCAGGTCTTTGACACATACACACACAGACGCACACACACACACACACACGCACGCGCTGGTGCAGTTGGAGGTTGTGTATCTACAGGTTTGGCAGTGTAGTTCTGGGAAAGCAGATAAGGGAGCACATTCAGAGAGTAAGAGAAACATACTCCAACAAGTACTCACTGGGTTCAGGTTTTTACTTTCTCATTTTCATACCTTTGTTCTCCACACACAACAACGCTGAAATACTTGAAGTGGGTGGTACACATTTGGTGGTTAAAAATAAAATAAATCTGTATCACATAATGCCAAATGATTATTTGGCCTGTACACTGGACAAGTCACTAGATTATCTAGTTTCGTCTCATTCAAGCATATTTTTGTGGACAAACAGAAATGTCATATTAATTTTTCCCATACAAAAGGAGACAAATATGAACAAAACCATATTGCACTACAGCATAAAACTTACCAAATATTGCATACTGAAATCAATATCCATAGTATCCATATAATACTTTTTACAATTGCATTTCCTACATAAAAAGCAAAGTCATTAGAAAAACTTAAGACATATGCATGTGTACACTAAAAAAAGCAACTTAATACAGGATTAAAAACCACACAAAGTCCAACACTTGGAGCTGCACTGAGCATTATACACTCATCACAATGATGTTCATATGGCTTCAGGGACAATGTAATTACATACACTTGACAGAAAACAACTAGTGCCATTTGCTCCTGAGCATCTGAAATGCAAATTGCACTGTCCATCCACTTTCACTGAGCCAGAACAAATAATACATACTGAATTGTAGTGGTATTACTTTGGCCTTGGTGCTAGCATCATCTGATAAAGATCCAAGCTTCTAGCTATTAAATTAACTCAAACAGTAACACAAAACAAATTACTTCTGTAAACAGCCTCAAGAGTTGTTCAACTCTTTTAAAAAAAATAGACATGAATGATTGTAATGCTATTACTGTGATTGCTTCCAGAAGGAATGCTCCCCAATATTGTTATGGCAGTGTACCACTATAAAACTGCAGAGTTAAAAATGTACCGTGTGCATTTTAGGAAGTAAAGTCACTCATAGTCCTTGTGTTGGATAGGAGTCCTTGAGTAAACAGGTAAAGTCAGATCATGTGGTTCTTCTTGAGGACCTCCAGGTACTGCTGAGTAGCCCTGCTTACTGGGTCAAGCTCCACATTCAGGCTCCTCTGAGAACCACTGGCCGAGCCCACGGGAGACATACGCACTGAACTGCCCTCCAGCTCTGCTGTAGCTGTGAGACAGAGACGCGAGCAGAAAATCTGTCAAGGTCCTTCTTGGTGACACAGAACAGGAAATTGGGTTCTTGTCTACAAATTATTTTGGAAATGATAATGGAAGCAGAAATAGCAAGTTTGGATGGGTCCAAAGGAGAGAGAGAGAGCAATCTGTGCTTGTGTTCAAAAGCTAACTGGATTTAGTGGTAAATAAAGAGGCTACTTAGTATGAAAAACACTCTTATTTCTTTTGTGATTTTTTAAATGGAAAACTAGGTAGAAATTTAATACACATGCATTTATGACAAGTCATGGAGGAACGTGGCTTTTATATGGAACTATTTAACTGAAGGTGGATGTAGTGTTAAAATGACATCCAACAATGCCATGACCAAAAACAGATGTCTGCAATGAGGCAGCAGCAAAATTGCTCACCATAGTCCAACTCCTTTGATATATTTTTCTCCAATTCAGTCTGCATCTACAATGGGCAGAAGACATCAGTAAAAATCAACTGAACCACCATTTATGTCCATGTATGTTAGAGACAAGGTTGAAAATATTTTTCACATAGAGATACCAGTAAGCATAACATTGTGGTTTGTTAAACACAATGGTAAGATACGTACAAGAACATAAACCAATTACACATCTAGAAACCAGCATGGAGGGAAAAGGCAGATAATGTACTACAGAGCGACTGACTGATTAAGGTTTCCAATACACAGCTTACTGCCAAATGTCCCTGAACAACTCAGTGTTGAGACTAAAAATCCGCACTCTGTGCTGACTTTACTTGTCAGCTGAAAGAGTACATTTATTCCACAGCTTGTACTTTCAAATTGCAAAAGACAACAAACAAACAAGAAACAGAATGTTGTAGTATAACAAGTATGAACAAATCACAATTTGATCACAAAAAGTGGCCAATAGGCCGTAGTCATTCAAAGAGACTGGTCAACTGAATGTTTTTGTGGACGGTGCTTAAGCTTCACATGGTTAGCAACAGGGAGTTTAATGCATTGGGCTAGTGTCTGCACACTGAGATGAGCTACTGATAAAACTAAACAGTTAATGGAATATTGCTGGATGTTTAAGTATAAACATTAAAGAGGAATATAGGGGTTTACCCCTTCTGAGATATGCAGCAGTCTTAACTCTTATCAGCACATCTGTCTAGCTTCAGGTGATTTTTAGACCAAAACACTTGGAATTTTAATTCTTCTGTAAATCTCATTTGAAATACTGATCTTCAATGCTGTTACATTACGTTATAAAACTACACAGATTTACCGCACCAATGATGATCCATTTTGAAACTCAACTTCTCAACTCAACCATTTTTGGTAAATAGTGAGAGAGGCACAAAGGCCTAGCATGTTTCTTGCCAGTTTGTGATCTCACTGACACTTTATCATTCATATTCTGAGAAGCAAGACAAAGGAACATCATTTAGGGCTGGATTATCCTGGCCTCAACATTGCTTGCTTATCTGACAGCAGAGCAGTGCTCCTTGCAGAAAAGGAGAGCTAGCTTGGATTTGCGTATTTGCTGACATAGTCATTTGTTGTAGTACACAGTGCAAATTAAGTATTGCGACTAACAGGTGTCATTGGTTGTTGCAACCAAAATTTGCCTGATGAAAACTGAACTGTATTCATATGGTCTTCGTTCAAAATGTAAAATCACAAAGAAAACTGGTGAATGTTAATTCACCACAATGACTTAAACTGAATCAAAGTGAACTTCTTTTTCCATCATCATCAGTTCTCTTATCAGCTGTGACAAGGATTTTTGTGCGGTATCAAACTGTGCAAACTATTTGTGCCGAGGTCTCCCCTTTTGTGATGAGCCAGCTGCCTTGTTTTGTGTTTGTTTAGCAGCATAGTGATGCCGATGTGATATGATGGATGACTAATGTGGGTGGCTTGAACAGTCATATAAAGTACAAAGCATACAAAGCTGTACCAGAATAGCACAAATCCTGCTAACGCTTTCAAACGTGTTATAACTCTAGAGGGCAAGTGCAAACATCTTAAAAAATTATCATCAGTGACTACACTTGTGGGGAGGGGGTTAGATATTCAAGGGATCAACATGCAAGCAGGAAAAGTAGTGCAACAGGGTATGCAAAACAAAGTTGGGAATCCATTTTTTGTCTTCAGTTACAACCCTGCAGTGTCACAACACCGCAGTCAGGAGACTTGAGCTAGGCTGGTCTTAACATAATCAGCCAAACAAAGCAACAGAAAGTGAATGTAAAGTGCTGTGCTATCACATCATTTTAATGCATATTACAAGATGGGCAAAGCAGACAGAAGAGGCAAGTCTGATCTACACATAACTACACACCTGATCATGAATCTGGCTGAAGAGAAGAGAGGTGAGAGACAGACTTTTGAGCTAGGAGCTGAAGGAGCAAGAAACAGTAGAAGTTATGTGCACAGCCTGCTATAGGAGACTAAAAACCAAAGGGATGAAAGAGAACAGTAGTAGTGGAAGAAATGGAAGAGAAAATATTGGTTAGCATTTTGGGAAACCCACAGTTGTATAAAAGGAGAGAAAGCATGGAGTGTCAAGAAATAGACCTGAAATGCTAATATTAATTTTTCCAATTCTTTATTTGAAACAGCTGATGTTATGCACAGTGACCATTTTAGGGGTGGAAATATGTCACAGCTGTTTGAAGCCTGCTCCTGACATTTTTAATCCATTACAGATTAAATCTAAATGAGTTTTTCTCGCTGAGGCCGGGCATGTCTTGACTGAAGCTCACCTTTGCCAGGTAGGTCTCCACACGTTTGTTGTGAGATTCCCCAGCTGAACCCAGGACAGGTGATCCCAGGCCCAGACTACTGTTTAGGGGTCCCAATGTGGCCCCATACATCCCCACTGATCCCAGAGAACCCATGTCCAGTTGGGGAGCAGCGAGGCTGCTGTTGACAATGCTACTTGTGATGAGCGACTTGCTGCGCTGCCTCTCAGTGAGGAGTTTAGTGTTGGCCTCCGCCAGCCGTTCATTGGCCCTGGAATCAGAGGGCGCAAGGTCATTTGACACAAAGTACCCACTAAATTACAGGACATGCAATAGAAGGCTCAGATGGTTTTGCTCAGGCCCAGTTTTGATGCTAATCTTTAACAGCAGTCTATGAAAGACTCAAAAGAAGGTTTGGTAAAAGAAGCTTTCTACCATAGTAAACACTAAGTAATTATTACTGCAGATGATTCATTTCTGGCTATGGAGACATCCTTAGTATAGCAACATAGTGTAGGTGTATCCTTAATGTAGCAATGAACAGAACTGTGAGTCCGTAGCCTGGCCACAGGGAACATATGATGCACCTGTCTGTTTTAAAGTTTTCTTTCTCTGGTGTGTGCTTGTGATTACATACCAATACCTAATTTTTTTTTTTAAGCTGGAAGCAAATCATAGATGTCACTGCTAAATGGAGACACATGGACAGGATCTAGATACATAGATGGACATTGTGTGAGTTAAAACACAGGGTTTCACCAAATCACTCACCTGTCCAACTTGGCTGCAAGACTTTTGCGGAGACATAGTTCATCAGCGTACAGCTGGCGATAACGTTCAAGCTCGGTACGCACGGACTCACGCCGGCCAATGCTTTCTTGCTGTGTGTTCCGAAGGCGCGCAAGCTCACTCTCTAAGTCCTTGATACGTTGCTCCAACTGAGCCCGCTGGCTGGCCTCATTTGCAGCTTTCATTTGTTCTAACGCCTCCTGAGATGCAGCCTGTGTCTGGAGGCCAAAAAAACAAATACGTGCCACATTAGAATTTTCTACCCATTATTTAGAAAAGACTGAAAATACTGTCCAACCAAATACAAAAGGACTCATTTCCTTTAAGGTAAGTACACTTGCAATGAGCACAGGTCAATTATTTAGTGTTAGAATTTATGAACGAGTAATCGTTCTACAGTAATTGTTTATAATCTGACTAAAAATATAGGGCACTTATTCATTTCAATGGAAAAAAAAACACTAATAAAAAATGTAAAATGTAGTAAAAACGTTACAGTTGGAAGGAGGTTATGAGATTTAGTTTCTAGACAACAGCTATGGCACATAAGAAGGGACAGGCAAAGATAACATTAAATGAAATTGAAAATAATAATAAAAATTAATAATAAAATTATCAAATCAAAAAATGTCGGTTATACATATTTACACAACACGAAAAGTGGTATGAATTTAAATGCATAAGTTGTTTCAATTTTAGCGCAAGTTACTCCAGTGAAATGTGAGGCAAACTGTGAATAATTCCCAAGATGTAATGCTACCACGACCATGGTTTACAACAGGGATGGTATTAGGAGCTGTGTTTAGTTTATGCCACACATATGGTTTTGCAAAGAGACCAAAAAGTTCACTTTCGCCACATCTGTCAACACACCTACCCCTGATGTGTGTGCAGAGGCTAGTCATTCCACTCTCTTTGATAGCTGAGTTTCAACACAGTAAAATTAGCATCCACCGCCAGAAACAACGGATAGGCCTATTAATCAGACTACCCTCGCCTATCAAGCTCCTCATACCAAAATGTCACGACTGCTAGTTGAAACAAGAAATGACAATGTAAGGCACAATACAGGCGATAAAAATCAGGACATTGTATCTGCATACATTGCAATAAACTACGTACAGTGAAGTTGAGCCATTCCTTGCTCTTAGAAGAGCTGCAAAATACACTTATACAGAATACGCTGCAAGTTTTGATCTGCTGGGGTACTGAACCATTCTTCAAGAAGGGAAGGATCCAGCCCAACTAATCTGTTTTAGCCTACAGCCTATAGTGGCTTTGCAATTCTTGGCTGTTTTTCTACCACACAAAGTAATAATAAAATCCAATTGCTCCCACGAGATGGTTGACCTTATCAGACGGGATGGGAGCAGACAGTGTGGTTTGAAGACTTCCTTTAAATTTCTCTAAATATAAAGTCTTCCAGAAAAAGAGTAAAAGATGACTCAGACTAAGCCCAGGTATTACTCTTTACTCCTTAAAAAGTCCACGTTTTTTAGATCATTAAAAGCTGACCTCGGTTTGTATATGGTGGACCCTAAAGGCAAAAATATCAGCTTTGTGAAGCTTATGATGTACAGCCAAGACAAAGATGGAGTTCTCTGGTCATTTTTGAGGGCGTTGTTTTGTTTTTAGAAGCTATCCTGTTAAATGTGTCCATACATCACTGTCATTGACTTTTGACTCGCAACCATCATTTCTCTGTTTTTGTAGAGCCAACTCCAACAACCTAATCTGACTTCTGTCAAAACTAACACTCTGCTTTGGAAACTTGCATCTTAAAATGTTGATATTGGGCAGGAATGTTTGGTAATCAACACTAACAACTGTGAAATTCAATGATTCTCGACACCTGATTCGATACCACGGCAAAAGCAGACATCCCATCATGGCCTTTATCAAAACAATTTTGTATGAACATTAAAAAATCTAGAACAAAGGTATGTAGCTTTCAAGTACTGAACAGTTAACAGTGAACAGAAGCTTTGGAGTATCTCCATTTTTCAAGTAATTAGTATTGTGCTTCCTTTTAGTAATACAAAGGATATAACAGTAATAAAATACGAAAGATACAACAGCCTATGGTAATGACAGTTTTAAAATGGTGGTATATATCTTGGCTTCAAGTTGAAGAAAAAAAAAGACACAATATTGATTTCAAATCTTAGGAACTGTTTACACATAAACTCCAAGTGTAAGCAGTAGTCAATATTTATTGACATAGTCACATTAGTCTAAACCAGTAAGGTAATTTAGTGCTCATCAAATGTCGTACAAGCCTCTGTTCGAGGGGTGTTTTGCAGTGATACTGCTACAAAAGCAGTACTGTGCACCATTTTCAAGTATTGTTCTTCTCACATTTTTCTCAGCGTCAGAGAGTTCTTCCTCTGCTTAAAGATAGTCAGATAGGACTGTCGTATTGATTTTGACTCGGCACTACTGATACTGTAGGATCAATTCTTGTGACATCCCTAATTATGTTTATGGTTACTTGGTATAGTTATGTGATGGGGGAAATGCACTGGCACCTCTGTTACATAATAATGTTTAAAATGCTTTCATTACTTTAACAGATTCCTGGTGAATGCGTTGAATGTCTGTCTTTAGGCTAAATTTACACAGCTGTCTCCATTATAAGAAGGATGCCTTTTGTAGAAAAAAAAAACACACTCATCGTTTGCACTGAAGTTGATGTGTAATGTGTTGTTTTCGGTTTTATTTTAGTTGTTTAAAAATATGGGTCCTGTTTCTTTATTTTATCTCAAGTCTGACTTGGACACTCAGATGCACCAATTTCACTAAGATGTGCTACCTTTTGAGAATAACAAATCATGAACATATGTTGTCCAAACCATCTAAAATGGCTCCGTATGAGCTGGGCAAGTGCAAATGAAGAGAAGTTAATACAGTCCAGCCTGTACCTGAAGAAACAGGTTGACCTCCTCCAGCTTGTGGCGGATCTCCTGGCGTGCCCTCTCCTCTGTCTGGCGACGGTACTCCTCAGCCTGGCTTTGATCCATCACACCTGCCTCCAACTGCCGACGCATGCTCCACAGCTGCTCCTCCAGTTGCCTTTTGCTCTTTTCCATCCGCTCGTGACTGCTTTTCAGGCCTTTCAGAGAGGAGAGCTGCTCCTTAAGCTGTCCATTGACCTCCTCTAGCTTGGAACAGCGCAAGACCTCCTTATCTAACTGTACCTGTAGCTCATCCACCTGGAAACAGAGTTGACAATAGAAATGTCACAGACTAAGCACCGGAGAACAAATAAACTAGCGGCATGGACATTGCCAAGTTTGACAGATCACATGTTTACATTCGCCTCTAAACACGGACCTGAATCTGACAGTTTGTACATGACAGTAGGGTGTTCGTAGTTCACATATTAATAATATGTACATGTGCAAATGATATTAGAAACTGCAAATCGTGATATTTTAGTGAGACCAAATAATATGACATAAATAAACAAAGAAAGTTAAATACAGAAAACCATCTCTTGTGACATGGACTGTGAGGTTTGTCATGACTGACATTTGTGTATTTTTACCCTGGTAGGCCTTTACAGAACAATAGCCAATGCACAGTGACAAGCAACATGATATCTGATCTTGTGGTTACCAACTCTGTTCTCTTTCAAAGAACCTTAAATCATTAAAGGAAATTCTAAAACAATATTTTGAAATGAGCAAAAATTCAGCTCACTGAGGTTATAGATACAGAGAGACATTAATGAGGGAAAATACCTTGGATTTCAACCTGCTGGTAGCACCGTCTGCCTCACTTTGTCTGTACAGCATGTCTCCTCTCAGACTGGTCAGGGGAGATCCCAGCTCAGCACCATCTTGTTCCCTCAGTTTCTTTTTAGCAGTCTTTACCAGTGTCCTCAACCTGTAGAACCAACACAAATATACACAGTCAGTGAGTGAGGTAAATCACTGTAACTGAAGAAAATATAATACTACACAACCGCAGTACAAAAATGTTTTTTAAATATTCTTCCATATTTCACATATAGAAATCAGCCAACCTGAGGCCAAAAGAGCAGACTTCCTCTGCTGTCAAACTTTTAGAAGTTTCGAAATTTCGTGATAATTAGACACTGCATTGAAATTTAGTCACAGTGTTACAAATGCAGAACATTAGCTATGGGTTTAGGATAGGAAATATTCTGATTTTGGACTCCTACAGAAAAAAAAGAACTAAACATAGGTCACCGGCAAGCTGAGACCACAAGAGGGTGAGCACGTCAAGTGGGTGAGCACGTCAAAACGTCAAGTAGAGTGGCTATTTGAGTCTCTGACTGTGTGACACAATATGAAAATTGATACAACTGACCCTGGATATCAATCTCATTTCTATCCTTACACATGTGATGTGAAGCATTGTCACTGTGTTGAGATACATTTATATATATATATATATATATATACACACACACATATATATATGTGTGTGTGTGTGTGTATATATATTCAACTATATATATTCAATGTGTTCAAGCTCTAAATTCTACTCTGTCTGCTCTACTGAGAACATAAATATTTTGATTTAGACTTTTTTGGTCAACAGACCATTGTCTGTATTTTGGCTGCTTAGTTACATTACACTGTAGGTAAAGCAGGTGAGTGTGGGAGCTGCATCTGTAATGTAGCTGCTCTAAGAAAAAAACAAACAAACCCTGATCATATTGACATAGGTGACTAAGAACAAGCAAAAAATAGCAGTTCTGTGAGAAAAGTGCAGGACAGGAAGCTTTGGATGGCAGCCCTAGCGATAACCAGCAGTTCCATTCTCTTTGGTTGTGATGTGTGAGAAACGTTCAGCACAGATGCTCAGAAGTGTAGGGCTCTTTAAAGCTGCACTTAAGTGGGGTGAAAGTTACCTGTACATCTCTTTCTGTAGCTCAGAATTTCTTTTCATCTCCTGGTCCAGCCGGGCATCTACTGACTTCTTCTGCTCTGCTATCTTTTTCACCTTCTTCTTCTCGATTTCCATCTGTTACATCAAGATACAATTAAAAAACTGTGTGCTGGAAATCTCTGGGATTACTCGGTAAAAGGGAAAACAAGTTTATGTGCATTTATTACAATCTAGGTACAGTCTAGGAGTTACCAGTCCATGCCAGTCATATCTGAGATATATATACATATATATCTATATTTGAGAAAACAGTATTTGTGAATTAAAACCGAACAGAATAACTGCATGATCTATTTTATACACAGGATCTAATTCATCTTCATTAATGCTGAATGATTTTTTAGGGCACTGGATATCATATGTTGAAGCTTATACCATCCTTACAAGATTGTGAAGTTCTCCTTTTTCCTTCTCCAGCTCAGAGAGTCGTAAGCCAAGCCGAGAACGGCTTTTCAGCTCTTCCTCCCATAGTGTCTGTGAGTCGTGGGCGTTGCTGGACAGCACATGCTGCTTCTGCACCTGAATGGAGAGCCACAAGTACAAGTAACATGTGATCACAAATCGCTTCAATTTTCAATGAGAAAAAAACCCCCACCCCTTTACGAGTCAGAATCCAACCTGTTGATTAAGTTGGTCCTCCAAGGACATCTTGCTGCTTTGTAAGTTTGCAACCAAGTCCTCCAAACGATTCCTGACCTGCAAAAATATGAGTTGGGATATGGTAATGCTTTGAAATCCAAAGGATGAGACAATGTGCTCCATGCTCTCCTTCTTTAGATGCTTTGACTCTTCTTAAGACCACTGATAACAACATATGCAGTGCATTACATACCAGTGCTTCTGTACTACACTGATCAAATTTCCGCTGTATTAAAATTAATAACATCCTTAAATAACGACTATTCTTTGAGAAAAGTCAATAGCTGTTTCCTGTGAGCTCCTACTGACTTTGAAAGAGTGCAGTACTGTAGGAAAGCCAATGAGAACACCCAGTAACTGTATTCCAGTTCTGCCCATCATCATTGCCTACTTTCATTGTCTTGGATCATTGTCTTGAGTCACGAATGGAAATACAAGATAAAAATGTTCTTATGGGAACCCACTGATCATTTTTGAAGGTAAGCTATTAAAAGAGCTACCATATAACTGAAACATGCATACCTTTAAAGGATATCAGAACCAGATGCATACATCTATACTACGAGATACACTGCATCACGAAATGTCAAAGATGAGTGAGTCCCTGTGCTCATTTACCAGTACATTTCAGTTTTCAATTATTTTAATAGCAGACCCAAATAACACAGAATTACATATAAGGAAGGAGAGAGTGGAGGCTAAAAGCCAAAAATATTCAAATTAAAACAGTGTTTAATGAGAAAATTGCATGCACTACAGTTTGACATGAGAGTAGTCAAGGACCCAGAAACCACTTTATAAAAAATGTCAGAAACACCAGTCCAAATGAACCTGTTGATATTCAACTAAATGGAAATCAGTCAATAGAGGCCACCCCCAAGAAAGAAGAGTAAAAGATATTATAGGGAAGATATCAAATACCTTTACATCAATTGTCATGCATATGAATTTCTTGGTACATTTGAGTGTGTGTGTGTGTGTGTGTGTGTGTGTGTGTGCATGTGTGTGTGTGTGTGTGTGTGTGTGTACATGTGTGTGGAGAGAACTACAGGGCATCCCTTTCAGGAACCATTGGATAAAGCATATCTAAATTAGAAGAGAAGTTACGAGAATCACAACAACACAAAATACCAACCCCATGTCCAGGTGATGAGTCTGATGGCTGTAAGAAGAACACTTATACACTGAGTTCACTGAGGTATTTTATCCTATTACAGCATATGCTACAGTGAGCATCAATTAAGTACAAGGTTTCAAATTAGAAAAGCAACAGTGGGACAACTATGAAATTTAACTTATGATGTAAAATTGTCCTGGTAGGTTATTCTTGAATTACTACCAGCCCTGAATGTAAGCTTCAATGTTCCTTATTTTTCACGATAAGATACATACTGGTCTCTCATACTCAGCACAGCACCAAACTAGAGATGATAATATGGAACTAAATTGGATGATAAATTAGCGAAAAGATTTCTGAATGAAGAAAGTGTGAGACATACTGAAATTCAGAGGCCTGAACTGGCAAAAAGGGAGCTGGTACTCACCACAGCAGCCTCCTGGGCGCCTTTCTGAAGTGCCTCAATACGATTGGTCTGCTGTTTGGTAGCTGCCTCTAATCTGGCGTTTTCAATCTCTAACCTGCAGTGACGTCATAATCACATTAACTCATTGCCATCAACATTCTGGCACATTAACCAGTTAACAGCCCGCTATGCTGACATGAATAATACACCAAGTCCTACAAACAAACACAAGCAAACGCTTTTACATGAGCTGTAAAGACACCCTTACGTACTTAAGCAATTTCTGGCATCTACTGAGGAAAAAACTGTTAGATTACACCATGATTCAAAAATGTATTAAACTGATACATTTTGATGCAGTTGTTTGATGCAACTGTCAGAATAATGGATCAAAATAATATTTGTCCAAATAATGAGTCCCAATCTACGTCATGATTTGAAACTAAATACTGATTGAGTAACAGAGCAGTTCATCTGTGCTCTTGGCTGAAGCTTCTCCATGCCTTTCAGATTAATCTGAGTACTCTGAGCTGTCCAAACACTACCGGGAAGCCTACGTCGGACAAAGATTTTTCTTTTTTTTTTAACTTGGCGTTTGAATACTTTGAACAATCACTGCAATGCATTACCTGCATCAAGAGCAAACACAAATGAATGGATTACACTGGACATTTACTTTGAAAAGCTACTTCATAAATTATTCTACAAAGGTACAACATAATAACTTATACTGAGACACTAAAGAAACTGGAGCAAGAGCAAGAAATATCAAGTCTTGATTTCAAATGTGAAATAAGAGATAAATTTAAAACACAAAAACATGCAAAAGTAAATGCTGACGCTCACTGATTGAAACATTTTTTACCGGAAAAAAGTCCAGTTACTACTCTAAATTTTGATAAACACTGAATTGGGAGTTTTCTAGATCCTCATCAAATGCATCTGTCACGAGAAATAAATCAACCTGAATGATTTACCAATTTATTTTGAAAGTATCAAGTGAAAAAGATAAATATATTGAAAAGAGACATAGTACACAGTAGGAAATGTCTTTGGCAGCTGACTGAAGGTGCTCTAAGTTGAGACAAAAGCAAGACGTCTGCTACGTGCAGCTGCATATGTGGAGCTAGTACAATAGTGCAAAAGATGCTGAGCTTGGTCTCATACAAATTCTGTTAAATTTGTTAAAAGTAATAATGTTGTGGCGTCTGCCCTGACATGACAGGGTGTGAGAGAAGACTTGCCGCTCACTCCCCGAGCAGGACACTTACAAGCATATGATAAAGGAGATAAAGGAAATGGATGATGCAAACGTCAATAAAAAAAGAAGAGTGAACCATATGGTCTGTACCTCTGGATAGCCTCTTCCAGCTGCTTGGTAGTCTGGTCAGTAGCTTCTTTGGAAGACAGAGCCTCCTGCAGTTTGAGAGAGGTAGCAATAACCTCACGTTCTTTATCGTCTAGACTACTTCTCAAGCTGCTGATTTTTCTCTCAGCTTGCATGTTCTGTTCCTCAGCCTCTCGCAACTACAGACAGAAAAGAGAGATTGTTACACTGAAAACACATGCACCGGTTCATGCTTGCTCTATTACGATAAACTCCTCTGGTGCACCGTGGCTGATCAGTCACACCTGAACCAGAGCGTAAAATTCTGTGCCGCACACCACAAAACAATCTCGCAGACTCAAATAACACGAAACGTAAATGAGCCTATCTACAACTTGGAAAGGTGATTCTCTTAGATGACTTAAATACATACACACCTTTCCTTTTAATCTCTCCAAGTCCTGTAGTGTGCGTGTTTTCTCCTCCTCCAGGTCACGGCGATAGCGGGTGTTGACCTCTAAATTTGCTTCACACATTGAGAGCTTCTTCAAAGAGTCAGCCAGCTCCTGCTGCAGCTGTCTCATAGAGGCCTGTGGTTGAAAGAGCAGTACAACAGGTATCAGTGGAATTCTTTTGACGTACAGGACTGACGATCAAACAAGACTGGTATTTTGTCTTACAAAAATTTAAGAAAAATGTTATCGGACATATACATAGAAAACTCAATTTGAACGTATTTGAAAAACTGAAAATGTCCAATTTGAATTTTTTTGTAAGTTCACCCACCTCCCTTTCGGTCTTCTCCTGTTCTAGTCTGTAGTTACATTCTCGGAGCTCGGCATTCTTGGCTGCCAGTTCTTTACTCCTCTCCTCCACCAGCTGAATCCTCTCCTCTCCATCAGAGCGCAACTTTGCCAGTATATCACTGAATCGCTCTTGCACGTCCGTCACGGCTTTGTCTTTAGCAGAGCCTTTGTTCTGGGCTTCCTCCAGCTGCTGCCGGAGCAGTGCCGTCTCGCTTTGCGCCTGGGCCAGTCTCTCCTGCGTGGCCTCTTGCCTGGCGTTTGCTCGGGTTGCCTGCTCACGCTCGTTCTGAAGCACCCCTTCTAGTTCTTTCACCCGCGCCTGGGCCTGCTCCCGCTCGCGTGTCAGGGTCTCAATCAGCACGCCCTTCTCCACCAGGGCCATGGACATGTGGTGGCACTCGTTCTCGAGGCTGTTGGTACGAGCCTCTGCCTTGCCAAGCTTCTGTGAGAGAGACTGGACGGCGTTACGCTGAGTGTTGGTTTCGGCCACGTGCTTGTCCTGCACCCACTGGTGTTCACTGCGCTCCCGCTGTAGGGCCCGCTCGGCTTCAGCGCGCTCCACCTGCCAACAGCGGTACAATTGAAGCCCAGGTTACCATTAAATTCACTCACAGTCTATGGCATCATAACGCATTTTTCCCATTTTTGCTGTTTTATAGCAAGGTAGTACACTTCCTAAATGTCAGTTAAAGCCAGCGAGTGATGCGCAGAAAGCTCATCTGCCAGTTTCCTTTCACAGGGCTGTTGCTATACTTCTAAAATAGACACACAGTGGATAAAACTCAATGTGAGCCACAATACTCGAACAATAATCAAATGTAAGTTTACAATATTGATCCTCACAAAGTATATTTCCTTTCCTAAGAGACATTAGTCAAAAGTATTGAATTCTTGTACTGAAAATGTAACTTCAGAAGTATAAGCGCATGTTAGCAATTACACAGAAGACAGGTCCATGTTTTCCAATGACAACTATGACACTAAGGAACAAATAGCATTTAACAACAGAGATGTGCTTCATTACTGTGCTGCCCTGCCACAAACCAACAGAGAGTAGCTCAATAGAAATGGTGGTTAAACTGTCTCACGGTTAAATGTCCTCATAATGCCCTCACAATGGTTCACAGCTGGAGGATTTAGAGAGAAGGATTTAAATGCAGAGCCTATATCAGTTAATGCTAATGAAGATCTAGGCTCAAGAGATAATACATGGTGAGTATCATTCAGTCCTATTATTTCTGGTAATCCCTGCAAATCCAACACTGTAAGACTGGTATGCAGATTGTGCAGCAGAACTGTATGAGAAAAGGCCAATTGTACCAATTGTTGATACCTCTGACAAGGTCAGTTCAAGGATATAAAACCAACATTTCACTGCTGAGTCATGAGATGTCAGCCCAAAAAGCAGCACATATAATCTACACTAACACACACACTGAAAATACATTCAATATCAATCTCTCTATGACAGCCCTTATGACTGTGTAGACAGCATCACTACACTCTTATTATTATTACAATTTATTCATCAAAATATACTTTTACTATAGCAAATTGGGCTGAATAACGTCATGGATCCAGGTTTACCTGGCACTTTTCTGCCTCCTGCAGTGCTGCCTGTAGTCGAGTCCGCAGTGTCTCCACTTCGGCCTCCAGCTGCTGGTGTGCCTGCCGCTCATGCTCAAGCTTGGAGGTGGCCACTGAGCACTCTGCCTTAAGTGTGGTGAGCTGGTTGTTGTACTGGAAAACCGTCTGGGTTAAAGCCTCTTCGCTGAGCTTGAGGTCACGCCGGGCATCTTCCAGACGCTCCTGGAGGGTGTCTCTCTCCTCTAAGATGCGGGCTTCCTCCTGGCGGGCGCTGGAGCGGATGCGTTCCAACTCAGCCCGCAGTGAGGTCACTTCCTCCTGAAGAGCATGGCTCTGTTGGATCAGCTCCTTCTCCCGGTCACTGGCTTCTGTCAGCTGGGGCACAGCCTTTGTGTTCATTCAAGAGAATAAAGAAAGACAAACACCATAGTGACACAATGTCACAGTAAGTCATATATCTGATTGTATAAAAAAGCCTCCAGAGGATAAAACTTAAGTGAGTATTTAAAGGCGCATCTTATTTCATCTATAAACATCATACTTCTGATACAAAATACCCCTTACACTTCAATGAGAAGTGAATAAAGAATTATCCAGTAAAATTAGGAACCTTCAGATTAACAATTCTGCTTGATACCAAGCAAACTTAAAGGGCAGTTAATCTTTTTTGATTTGTGGGCCCATTTTGACAGATGTTGATGCAATTTTTGTCACACATTTTTGTTGTTTGCATTTTGACATTAAGTACACAAATCAATGCAAGACCTTTATGAGTTTATGAACATTTGAGAATCATTTTAAAACTGACTTTTGGGATACTGGTAGACATTATGCTAGTTATGATAAATTATGTTAGAATACACACTGAGCAGCTAGTGGAAACGCCAAGTAAATATTATTCTTTTTCTGTCATAGTAAGGAACTGACTGTGCCTGGTACGAGTGTCTAACTGCAAGGTAGGGTTTCATGCATCACTTGAAATTGCTTCACAGTCCTATCAGTCTCCATGAAATTTCCTGGCTTTGACGAAGAAAAACGGCTAGTGATGACATAATACAAGATGAGAAGCCCTTTCTAATGTTTCCAAAAGCATGTTGTTTACAACCAAACAGTGTTGAAATGTCTAGCACTGAAAAATGAACACAGTATAATTGAATTTTTGGGTTGAGTGGCCTTTTAAAGTTGAACATGCAGCTGATGGTTACTCATGGTTACCTCATTACTCTTGTTGAGATTCTTCAGGTTCTCCTCCTCGATGTCCTGCTGCTTGCGCAAATGGCTGCTGAGGAGCTCCTCTTGCAGAGCGCGGGCATTTCGTTCGTGAGCCAGCAGGCGCTGCAACTCACTCCTGTCTGCCTCCAGCTAAAAGGCAACATACACACACATACACACACACACACACACACACACACAGACATACACACACAAAACTAATTCTACGACTGCCTCTGGTCTACACAGACCTTCAATTTGGTAAACTAACTACTAGTTATCCTGTGCAATTTTAAGACTTTTGACAACAAAAGAAAGCAAGTGCAAAAAAGCAAGGTAAAATATCTTTGTTTGCTTTGCAGCTAATTCTTTGTCAATTTATAAAATTACAAAGCATTGTTTTGTAAAAAATGGGAAGCAATCCATTGTTCATTGATTTATAAATCATAAATAAAGATACTCAAATTGTGACATCCTGTCATTTTATATTTTTCAAAAAATATTTCAGCGAGTACCCTCTTAAAGCTAAATGATAAGTTTTTTTTGGATGCTCAGTTTGTGTCACCTGTTTTATATTGTTAACCAGAGCCCTCATTTCCAGCTCCATATCTCTCCTGGAAAGCTCCACCTTCTGCCTCTCCTCTGACTCAGCACGATGTTGTGCTTCCTTTCTTTTAAGCTGTTCCCGGGTCTTTTCGTACAACATGGAGGTGCTCTTGTGCTTCTCTTGCTCCTGCTTCAGTACAAATCTAAAAGAACAGAAAAAACAGGATGAGAAATAGATTCATGTTCACCCCAATTCCAGTAAAACCAATAAAACGGAATCAGTACAAGCGTCCAACAGGAGGCCTTGCAGCAGGAATAAGTACTTTAAAGCAGTTAACTTTTCCGAAGTCAAGGTGGTAGAAGAGGCAACACTTGTAACACCTCTTTGCACATAACGCAAGAATGAAATGAAAGGCTAAAAAGATGGAAGAAATTCACTCTACACTCAAATAACGACAGAAGAATTGATGCCAAAAGAATGGATGGATGGATGGATGGATGGATGGATGGATGGAGAATAGCAGTGAAACACAGACTCACTTAAGATTATTGAGATCTATCTCCAGCTCGACCCTGAAGTGCTCCAGATTGGACTTGCCGTCTCTGGTCTCTTCCAATAAGAGCTTGAGTTCATTTCGTTCCTGCTCTAGCTGTGCATTCTTATCCACCAATCGGCTATAACGGCTCCGCTCACGGTGGATAGTGCGCTCATACTCATGGAACATGTTCTGTAGTTTAACCATGCTTACGGAGTCTACAGGTAGAGGAAACAGGGTAGGGTCAGTACATCCGTAGTTTTCTATGGCTGCCTTCACACTGTATTGTATTATAAAGGAATATTCACAGAGGGCCTGTTTACCTATTGAGCAGGAATCAAGCTGTTTGATAAGCAGAGAGGCATGATGGTAGCCTGACACAGGATTGTCTAATTCCTCAGTTGCAGTGTCTGAAGACTGGGTCAGATCATCAAAGTCCTCTGCCACCTCCAGCTCTTTATCAGCCTCCAGCTAGAAACAAAATACAAACATTTGAATGGTATATATTAGGGGTGTAACAATTCACCAATACAATCAGCGATTTGGTTATAACGATTCAGCGATTTGATTTGGTGTGATGCGATACAATGTAATCTGATACAGTTCTTAACATTTGTTTAATGTAGACATTCATTTTCCTTTCTTCTTATAAAATCTAAACGTCTTTCAAAATTTTAGATTTTAGATTTGATGGTGCACTGTAAACCGTATCAGCATTGTCAGACATGTTCTTGTTTTTACCTCACAAGCAACACTAACATTACTCTCATACAAGGTAAAAGGTCAACACGGGACCCTGTGCAGATTTATTCGCGAATGAGTCATTATTATTTTGAAAGTAACATTAATTGTAATGTTTGATCAGTGAGTCTCCTGCAGCAGCTTAGTTTATACTAAAGTAGAATTAGCAGCAAAGTTTCAGTCAACCGATTCGTAACTTTAGATTTGGGCCATCGACCAGTTCATGGTACATTTAGATTGATCCAGGGGTCAGCGTATTGATGTAGTTGCACCGGTTTCCGATTCGTATCGGTGAATCACTACACCCCTAGTATATATATAGTGAGAAAAAGGATCTTAAAACTTTTGACGCCACAAATTTGGAGCACAAAATCAGTTTGTGTTGTTAAATATTGACAGTTACAAGATTTATACACATGGCAAAAAATGACTGTTGTGGATAAATGTAAGTTTATCCATTCACTACACAAAAACTATTAAAGAGAGCCTTATTTCGATAAAATGTTTTCAAATATCAAATATGATATATTGTTAGCATACAGGTGTTTCTCAAAGGACCTTGTAAACCATATTGCTTTCACAGAGGCTAATGACAGTTATGACAAGCCTTACTGACGTATGTTACCATTATCAGCTGTCGTTCATATGAAACAATGATTGTTGTCAGGCAAGCCAGTTGTCTTATTGGGCAATTCGCATACAGGTACTTATGTGGACAACAAAAGCTTCCTCAGAGGCATCTGCTACAATTTGAGCAGAATGACCACTATTTTTGCAGTGCGATCTTCATGGTGTGCTAGGCTGCTGTTAAACAATTGATGGCACAGTTTTCAATTTTGACTGAAGAATAAAAGTTTACCTTTTTACTCCTAGGACCTGAAGATGGAGACCTTCACAAGAAAAAAGGGATATAAAATTAGGGTTTTTTTCATTATTAGGCTTACATTCATCCTTCCCTATGGACTGAAAAACCCAACACACCAAACAATACATTGGGAGTCAGATGGGTATAGCATTAGGGACTGTTAGGGATTGATGGTATAATGCAGTATCTTTTGAAAAAAAATGTAAAGGGGATGTTTACCCTTTTTGGATACATGGACTCATTAAAATGCTAATGCATGCTTCGGTGTTTGTCAGCACCTCAGCCTCAGTTTTTAGAATCAAACATTGCACTGAGTTTCAATGTAACCGAAACCATACTGACTTACCATTTATCATTGCCATTAAGGGCTTTGGCTGCAACAGTGAATGTTTAAGCAAGTGTTAACTGTAAAATGGGTAAAAATTGTTCTGAAAGGAGACAGAGCAAGGTATAATCTCTCACTACTATTCATAGTGTAAATCCATCACTCAGTTAGTGATAAACAACAAAAAACGGTCAATATTTGTCTCCCAGAAGAAGTTAATCAGAAAAGTGGCACTGCCCATATAATTCCAAGAATATAACTGCCAAAATGAGCCCATATAGTGACCAAGGATTAACTTCCCCATCAACATTACCACACTGGTGAAAACAACACACCTAATTATTGAATATCAACCAGAAAACCACTGTAATTTTCTTCCAATTTGTGTATATATAAAACGGCAAAAACTGGTCTTTCAGCAGGAAAGGAGAGAGTTAATACTGCATATATACCTTCTTTCTTCCTCAGACACCTCACTTAAAGAACTATCATCAAATACTGAGATGAGGTCTCCATTAAGGTGGATCACATGCCGGGTGGATTTATCCTGCTTCAAGGCAGGTATCAGTGGGATCCCCTGGCTACCTACAGCTTTCCCCTCTTCCTCTTCCTCCTCTTCATGCACTGTGATCCTGTCAATGCTGGGAGACCAGATCTCTGTTAGATATTCAGCAATAGAGCACGTTTGCTATGTGTGAGTGAAGACTCCGACCGGCTCAGAAGAACAGAAGTCGATGCTGCTGGACACTACACCAAGGACACTACAAATGGACATTAATCTCTTTGGCACTACTCCCATGTGTGGACGTGACTTAGGCAGGCTCCTCTAGTTGAACAACAGTTTTGAAGGGCGCTGTAAACAAATGGATAAGTGGACCTCTCCGTGGAGAGATGAGGGAGAAATGAGAGAGAGAGAGAGAGAGAGAGAGGGAGAGACCTTGGTATTGCCCTGGTTTTTGTTCTGTCAGCACACTGATTTCACCTCCTGCTATGACTTAAATACCTTATTGGGAAATACTATTTTACGGATGACCCATAAACTTCTCTGCTGTTCCACTTTTTGAAAATTATGTCAACCTTTCATTCTCTTTCTAAACATGTTTATAATACATGCTTCTCTGTTTACTAGCAATTATTCTTTGCTGATTTTGACTCTTTCGCACTTTTTGTAGAATTTGTATATTTGTATTTAGGAAGGAACGCCCCTTGCCAGAAGTGACACCTCTGTGAAGGTGTAATACACGCACCTTGAACAAATGGCTGTCACTCATCCTCAAATGCCCTTTTTGAAAAAATACATAGACTCAGCTGAAGGTAATCTGGGTTCCAGTCACAGTTACATGACTCCAAATAAACCACGCTATAAGTCTCTTCCCCTATTCTCTCCTCTGTGAAACACTTACTACAATAAGGAAGGGAGAAATTAAAAGAGCAGCTATCCTCTCCAAACTTTTTTTAAAGACAAATAAGGACCTTTAAAAAAAAAGTAGAGAGGTAGACACACCAACTGCTTAACTCTAAAACATCCTATACTCTCACAATCATTGACACTGAAATAACTTTCAGTTCAAGAGATCAAAATCCTAAATTTCTAAATATAATAGATAAGATCCGGATCTGTTATCCAGTGGTGGTTAGACCAGCTTTCACAACACATAGTCTGGACAAGGGTTAAAGGATGGTAAATTACAAAGGCATTGCAATGACCTGCCTTTGCATTTAAGGTTTGTTTTTATGTGCAAATCTTAAATGTGCTCTTCAGCGTACTTGACTGAAGACACAGAAATTTGTATTGTGTCAATGAATAAATTTAATGACTTAAAACTCACAACAGTACTAACTGCTATCCCAGATGTCTGTTACTTTAAAACTGAAACCCCCATACCTCTTTGGATTTCCTGTCTGCTGCATCTTTGCAACATTGTCCCTTCTGTTCAAATTTTCCTCCCTTTGAAGCAAGTCTGTTCCATCCTTCTCCTGTAGGTTGGGGTTTGGGTTACCATGGCTGGTGTCATCTTTCCTCCCTTTTTCTTGGTCAAGTTGCACTTCTGCACTTGGCTCGAAAACATTCCAGAAAGCACTGGATGCAGACTCCTTTTTCATGGATGTTTCCTTTTGTTCACCAGACTATAAAGGCAGAGGATGGCATTTAAGTTCAACTCATGACTTCTCTTCAAAGAAGCTGACAAATTACTTGTAAATATATATACAGCAGAGTGTAAAATTCTTATAACAAGGCAAAATTTGGAGAGGCACAGAACATTTAAGTAACGGTAAATTGCATGCAATCTACGAAAACATCTTTTTGGAAGATGAATTGAACATTCAATTTCATTAAATTTATTCACCAGGAGCGCATGCATGAAAAACAAAACCTCACAAGACTATTCACACACCACAAAAAGCAAACAATCGGGACTAAAAATAGTACAGTTCTAAACTAAGAATAAGGAACACTGCAACCACTCCAAACACAGATGAGTTGGGGGGAAAAAAAAATAAAGTTTGTAATTCTCTGACACGACACCAACATACACTATCTTGACCAAGGAAAGATGATCTCCAGAATGAGGACAAGGTTTAGTGCGGTTCTTGACACACCACAGATGATAAAGACAGGCCCACTTGTAAAGGTAAAGCGTGCCACCAAAAAATCTGACACCGAGGCAAATACCTAGGGTTTAATTTTTAATGGCCTGACAGACTGAAGACAGACTGGGTTAAGACAAATGCACTCCATGGCTTTCAATGACATGTTAATGAACAATATCAGCAAGTCCACTAGACAGAACATGAACAGATGAGTGTTATGTGTTGAAATACTGAAATGATGGGATGGAAATTAGACAAAAGATGAAACAAGGAGCAAAAACACTCAGAGTGTAATAAACACAGGCGTCTGTGTGAAGGTGAATGGAAAAGATGAAAAAGGGGTTTGGTCTGAGGAGCACAGTTAGCTGTATTGTTGCTTTTAGGCCTGTTTCTGATCTTTCTCGAATGCTGTGCTTATGGAACAGTGAAGATGCAGAAAAGGAAGAATAATTGGGAAAGATGAAACAGTCCTAACAAAAACCTAAACATCCCTACCTCATGTGTGAACCTTTGCAGTTTCTCCTCAGGTTCATCTAATGGGCTCAATGGAGCCACTCCAAGCTGTGAGGGGACTATTTCCACGCTGAGCAAAGGCTCCTTCTCATTCAGTTTTTCAGCATCCTCCAGACTGTCTACTTTGGATTTAGGATTAGACTCATCTATAAAGCCCGTATTTGCTTTGGTTTTACTTAAGGCAGAAAAATAATCTTCACTGTTATCAGAACTAGGCTCCACATTTCCTCTTTCATGTTCCACAGTCTCAACTGTCTGAAAGTTTCTTGTGGGCTCTGAAGACAAAACCTGTGAGTTCTGGTCTGTAGCAGCACTTTGACAGAGGTTTTCTTTTCCAGTCTCACTAACATCAGTGCCCAGAGAGTCCTCAGGTCCAGACTCCCTCTGTTCAGGTATGGGCAATAGGACCTTACTTCTTGCCCGAGCAATGGGTCTCACTATCGGTTCGCCCTCATCCTCTTCGCTGGACTCCTCCTCTACTGTGCTATGAGAATCCTCCACTTTTTCACTTATCTCCATTCTTCCTTGCTCTCCTTTCTGTTCTTCATCATCAATTTTCTTTTCTTGCTCCATATGATCTACTTCTCCAAATTTTTCTTTAAGTTCTGTAGCGACGTTTTTGTAGTCGGTGTTCAGCTGCTTTTTCTCTTTGTCCACCCAAATCCTCTCACAACGTTTCCAAAGAGTTTCTTTAAGATCCTCCTCCTTATTATCATCCACATCCCAGTCATCCTCATCTTTGTCCTCAGTTCCATGAGCATGTAATTCCAAAGAGCCAAAGCAACCCGTGTTACTTACATTTAACTCAGCTGCATCTAATGCCTCCTTGTCCATTGATGGCGTGAATGGATAAAAGGTATAGATAACCATGAACACACAAATAGGGACAATTAAGGTAAATGATCTAACTCATAGAAAATGATCATCTAACCACCTTCATGTTCTGCAGCAACATGCAGCTAACAACTGTAACCCCAACCACACACTGGTAGACACCAAACAAACAGGTACAACATTGAACAAAAGCTGACATTAAAAACAAGGAATAAATTATGTGTAATTAAAAAAAAATCATTTGGGAGCTTTATGGACAATGCTGAAGAACTGCATGCTCAGGTTTCAGCTCACCTGCTCTGAATGCTTTTCCTCCTCAACACTGCAGTTGTTCTCTCTCTCTCCCATTGAGGATTTATCTGGTAGGGTGTCTGAAGAACAATATTTGGACAAATCCATGTGAATCAAACGAATCCATGTGTCAGCTTCACACACGAGTTCAATCTATAGGTGTAAAATGATAACTGCCAGCTACTTACCAGACCGTGACACAGCTTCGGTCTCAGCCATATCTGGCGGTGGGTTCGTGGACTTCTCTAGATTGGAGGTAGCAGTGTTGTCTGTATCGAAGTCTGATTCTACAAACAAACACATTTGTTTAAGTTGACTAACCAATTTAATACTGGATAAGGTCAAAATGACCAATTCATGAGAGTCACAAAAAAAAAAAAAGAATAGAAAAATCAGCCATTTTTACTTTGATTTATATGCTAAACACAGCTTTAATTCTTAACTAGATTTTCATTCGGAGATATTTTCTTTTATTCCAAATCAAAGAACAAACAATATTGAGATACCATCTGTTCACTGTTAGTGGTTTGCAAAAGGCTAAGGTATCTGTTGAGGTTTCAGTACCATGTGTTGTAGTTCATGCTAATTCCATTCTCTAGATTACAATCTTTCACTCTTTGCCACTCATTTCTGAAGTTTCTCCTTTCTGAACTTAGAACATAACCTATCCATCATCCTGGAATAAATGCTCTTCAGAAAGTTTACCACCTTTGATAAGATGTGAGAATGTCAAAGAGCACCATCAAATGTGCCCTACATGGCCATCTGCCAAACTGAAGCTACTGAGTGTTTAATTGTATATCTATCAAGAGCATGTTTAAATTTGTTTAACATGCAACATGAAAATTGGACAATTTCAGCATTTAATTTTTGGGTGCTCAAGTGCTCTTGAAAAACCCTTGCGCTTATACTGTATATAAATGTTGCTGCCCATACAAAAGTTGCTGTCCAAACTAAATGCTATATCGGACCGTTTGCTAATTAGTCCCTAAGCCTTTGGATGTACTCACTACAGATTAAACCCACCACACTTACCTTCCTCATTGCTGGGCCTCTGGAATGGGTTGTTTGTGCGTGGTTGGGGATGTGGTGGCACACAGGATTGGGGGGTGAGGTAGCGTGGGCTGGGTAGTGGTGGGGTCTTGGAAGGAGTTGGTTCCCTTCTTTCTGGAATGGGACTCCTCTGTGGTCCAAGGCTTGGGGTATCTGGCTCCTGCTCATGGACAGCTGGTAGAACAGGGTTTTCAGAAACTAGCTCCTCCTCAAGTTTGTGGACTGGTCCCGTCTTACTGGTTGTGCTGTTGGAGTCCCAGTCAGAAGCATCTAAAGATGAATGAGCACAAGCAACATTAAGTATATGCAGAATAGCCTCCACAGATACTCAACAACACAGGTTTGTTTTGAAATCATTAACTAACAAGAGTCATGTAGTTGTATCATTAGCTGACTTGCACAGTGACTTTGGGTCACAAATTATACTGTTGTTAGCATTGAAGGAAACATTCTTTTTTTTCCCTTTCACTGTCATGCTTTTACCTTGAAGCAACTCTATCAATGTGAGTGCGACGTACAGCAATACTTGATATACACATTTTTTAGTATTTTCAATTATCTAATATAATGTTAGAATCTTGAAATTCTGTTATCACTGCCAACGAAATGCATCAACCCCACTGTCTATGGAAAGTTTTGGTACTGCACAAAATGCCCAGCTGTGAAAAACATTTTTATATGTAAACTTCACCCACAAGCACATAGTGACAGATCAGTTTTGTCCATAAATATCGACTTAAAAGACTTATATTTTGTTGACAATTTACTGAACTGTAAGGATGCTGCCATGAGCAATAGCCTAAACTATTAAGGTAAATTAGGCCTAGTGCCTAGCCACATGGAATATTGTGGGTGTTTCTTTTCGATTACTGTTATGTTTGGCAGTGCTGTTCCTGTAACAGCACTTCTGCGCGCCACTTTCATGAGTCATTTTTATTCACATGTTGGTAGGCATTCCCAAGTTCTTCCTTTGCCTTTTGTTTCAGTCAGACATTGAGTGTGGTATCGATTTTGTATTGTTACTACTAGTACTGTAGAAAAAATAGTACCGTTTTCTGCATTTTGGCATCGACTTGGTACCTAACTATAGGTTCTTGTGAGATCCTTAAAATATTATACTGCAAACACTGAAAAATTACTGAACTTCTCCTTTATGTCATGAGTCAAAGCAAGCCAATGACATGCAAATGTTCACTCACAAGTATTAGTCTATTTAAGGCCATATCAACAAATAATTTATGAGCAATATTTTCAGAAATTCCACAACTTTCAGAAATTATAAATTCAAATTATTTGGGCTTATATCAAGACAATTCTTTACAATTTGTCTCATGAGTAATTAGTGAATGATTAATTTTTTCAATAACCACCTCTTGTATGAATATAGGTAAACCTGTCACTAACTTTGCTTATGTTCCTGGGAGGTTCCTTAAAACAGACTGTGGAAATGCTATAGCATTACCTTCTAGGTCATCAACATCACCCAAACCAAGTTCTTCCATAAGATCTGCAAGAGAGAATAAAATTATAACAGCTGTTGGTTAGGTTTTCACTCTAAAATTTCATGAAGGGACAATGTAGGTAGCAGTGAAAACAGCAACATGCCTCTCCCATCAGTACTCCACAAAACACTATATAATATGCTAAAATATTGTTCTCAATGAAAAGCATTACTTTCCATTGTTTGCTGTTGCCCCTTGTGGATTAAAGAAATCAGGAACACACTTCAGTGTGTTTGTAATTCTTACTGAAAACCACTTCACTTGTAGAAACACCACATTTGACATTGTGGTCATTTCAGCTGACAGACTGAAAGCAGTGAGTACAAAACTTTGGATGAGTCCAAGCCATTTTTAGGAAGCAAATGATTTTCCTTGTCAGTTTTGCAATTTTGCAATATGTTGCACACAAGAAAAGAGCATAACTTGGTATACAACATATTGTGAGTTCTTTTTGTTTGCTAGATTGAAAGAAAAAATGAGTCAACATGCTGCACAGGATAAAAAAAAAACATCAAAAAGCTGTCCATGACATTAACTATCTATTATTAAATTAATAAAGAAAATATTGTATACACTATTGTACAACTGATTGTACTGATTAAAAAAGGTATCCAATTCACCAAATAATGAAAATATATAAAATCAAAGTAGAAATTAGAAAAGTAGAAAAGTATATGTTTTGGTATGGGCAAAACTGCACGTGGTTACAATAAAGTATTCTACACTAGTGGTTAAATACTTTAACCACTAGTGGTTATAGACATGTAAAGCCCTTTGAGACTATAAATAGTGATATTGGGCTCTAAATAAATATTATTATTATTTTTATTATTATTAATTATTAACTGTCAAGGATAATAAAACCATTGCATTATTGTTACTCATTTTACCACGAAAAACAAGATATTGTTACTACATACTGCAATGCATGTGAATGGCACACAATATCACCTGTCTTCTTATCAGCTTCCGTTGTGGATTTCACCATCTTACACAATACAGACACTGGCTTCCTGTGTATCATTTCAGCCTGTGAGGCAAACAGAAGCATTTTCACATTTCACACCCACTAGAGACTACATTTAAACGATGTTATATGTGTATATATATACTCTTGAGGTTACCTGATTATCTGGCACCTCCTCAACTTCATTATCTTCATCGTCATCATCATCATCTTCATCGTCATCATCATCATCATCATCACCACCATCATCCGCAGCATCATCATCATCATCATCATCACCATCATCAACCTCATCCCCTCCATCATTACCATCACTGCTCCTTACAACTGCAAAACAATAAGAAGTGGAACATGAGCATCAAAACAGAAAGCAAGTGTACAAATTAGCACATGCCGTGACAGAAAAGGCAGTCATGCATGAGACTTCTGTGCAGCTGGAGTCCCAGCAAACAGATGCAGGATCACAAGGTGCTATGCCATGCATGCAATTTCATGGTTAATGTGCTGAAATACAAAGGTTAAACTGGACAGAAGCATGTGAAGGTTCATCTGCTTTATTGTTTATGTGCTCTGCTTTCTTGACTAAACATGTGTTCTACAACATAAACATACTGACTAAACAAACTGACTGACCAGCTACGTCTACTGTGAGCAATTTAGAACACATACAGGCATTTTTTGTCGACATTATTAAGAATACAAGAAGTAGCAAAGCTTCAAAACCAGTAACTTCAAAAATGTCTTGATTTAGTTTAACCATGGGCATGCCTATAGAACTGTCACATACAAACAATAGAAATGGTACAGTTATGGACCAGTGCAGAATCTGTGCACTCTGTTAGCTAAGATTAGTGATCAGGTAAAAAAAAAAAGGATTTTCATGAAAATGACTGACAATGACAGAAAAAGGCAGACAAAGTATAACAGTCTAAAGACCCTGGCATGCAAAGCGTGATGATATTACGACATGGGTTCATCTGAAGGGATGGTAACCATGCTGTTGACCAATGAAAACAAAAGCAGTTGCATATCCATACCCATTCCCCTCTGGCTTCCAGGCCAGCCTACACTTCTCCCAGTCTTATAGTTACTGTTCCTTGATACTCTTAAGAAAGAAGGAATGTAAAGCAAGTCTGGAAAAGAATGAATCAATCACGTAAATATAATGCATTAGGCACAAAAGCCATTCTTTACATTCAAAGGATATAAAGAACTACTCATGGGTAGTTTTTCTACTCAAAAAATAATTGTCAATACTTTAATGCGCTTCTATTTTAGTATCTGGCAGATGTCATACTGTATATTTTATCAGCATATTATAACACCATTGACAAGTCAGGCCTCCAGCGTTTTGTTTGCAACAATTTTCAGTCCAAGTCACATTGGCATTTCTGTGCTCTTTTAAAGGGCCATACACTGCAAGGCTATATATTAATTTGTTTATTTACATAAGTGTCTTTACTCTGGATTAGCACAGGTTCCTTCAATATCCTAGGCTGTGAAAGCAGAATGTAGGAAATTTAAAAAAAGAAGGGTCAAGGGTTAAAAGACATTCGATTGTATACACTATTGTACAACTGATTGTACTGATTAAAAAAGGTATCCAATTCACTAAATAATGAAAATATATAAAATCAAAGAAGAAATTAGAAAAGTAGAAAAGTATATGTTTTGGTATGGGCAAAACTGCACGTGGTTACAATAAAGCATTCTACACTAGTGGTTAATAAAGAATACGTAAAATTATCAACTGTGAACTCAATCACTGCACAAACCCATAGTTCAGTCAATCAGATCAATTCTGAAACAGCTTGTCGTCTCCATTACAGTGCACTAATGGCAGCATAAATTACATTTCTTCATTACTGCCACTGCTTGTTTACAAAAAAGACATACCAGCTTATCTCCACCCAGCACAAACAAGAGAACAAAGGAAAGCAGTACTAACGCTATTACACATCTCTCAGAAAATCCTGAACAGGAAATTTACAGGTCTGTAGTTTTTTGTTTGTTTTTAATCACTGATAATTCTCTGTTGATGGCATGGTGAATGAATTCAGCTCTGAGCATGTTTTAGGTTGTTATGGATAACATACATTAAACTAAATATCTAAATAGTTACAGAGAATGAAAAAACATAGTGATTTTTTTCTTTTAGTTAAAAAGAGATTATTGATAAACTGCATGTCAGAACAGATTGTGATATTTATTTCTGCTGCACAGTACATGCAGAGTCGGTGTAAACAGGTGGGATAGATGCCAACAGAGCAAAAGGCTGACATTACAGAGATGCACTGCATTTTAATGCAAGACAACAAAGATATTCAGATGAGAGAAGCAGTCACTTAATATTCTTTCAGACAGAGCAACCAGTACTGGCATGGGTCAGAGAGAATATTGGAGGTTGCCTTCACTTGCAACACTGTCGACCCTTTACGCCATTACTTTGTGCTCAGTGCCACCAAAAGAACTGATTTAGAAAATGTCAAGTTAAGTCATACATTTTGCCCCCAGCTTAAAATAAAATGGGCTCTGCAGTACAGTTAAGGAAACCCATGCTTAGCAGCAAAATGATCTTTTTCTTAAATGACTGATCTCTCACAAGTGCCCTTACATATTTTCAAACTTTTAAAAACCTCAAGGACATGTGATTTTAACTAAAACAAACCCCTCTAGCAGGTTTCTAATTCTTAGTATTCCAGGAGCTGTTTTTCCACAGCAGATGTGCTGAATACCACACAAATATTTGCAGCTTTGCACAACTATATGTGTGTTTTATGAGGCAAGGAAAGGTTTACTGTGAAATGACTTACTCTGAAGCAGAAATATTACAGAACTTAACCTCAAAATTGCACAATACAGAAAGACATTGAAAATAAAGCTCAGCACTAATACCTTCATTTCCCTCTTCAGAAACCCTGGAAATGCCATTTTGTGACTTGGAAGATGAGTTAGGACCATCAACCTGTTGTGTTCCTGAATTGTCAGAGGCAGACTGTAAACAGAAAAAGAGAACTTATAAGAAGCAAAATAAAAAAGACAGAAGCTAACCCTTGAGAACAACAAGACATTAACTTATAACAAATGGAAAACTACTTAATAGATCAGCAGTGACTGGTCTGAGAAGTGCCTGTAAAAAGTATGGATCCCCATTCCATTTTGTTGCCATATAAAGTGAAATTCAATACATTAGACAAGACTGTAAAAAAGGAAAGATCTAGGATGAGTAAGAAAACACATTTTGGGGTAGAAGCAAGGATGCAGGGTATGTAATAGGCACTCAGCATACAAAAAAAGTGTGTGCGTTTTCCAGATTCTTCCATTTTTTAAAATTTATTTATTTATTTTTTTACACAGTTGACAAACAAGCTATCAGCCAGTTCCTTTGTGGCTGTATGAATTTCAAAACACAGGCTAAAAAATGTCCTTTTAAAATTAATGCAAGATTGTCAGAACTGACAAAATATCATCCTTATGGGAGTTACGTTACCGAGAAATGCAAATTGTTGGAGATGACATTTGGCATTTGTATAGTCTCAGATCTTGTTCAATGCTAATGTAGTATTCAGTGCTCTTCAGAGAACGTGTAACTGTATTTCCCCTTTACCTCAGAGTCCCAATTAGAGTCCTCTTCGTCATCTCCCTTTTCCAGACCCAACTCAGACAGAAAATCTTGGTTTAAAAGAAAACAGGGTTATAAATTCTACATACATAAAATATTGCTCTTAAAAATTCATAATATGCTTGTTTTGGGCCTTAATGAAAATTTCAGCATGTCAAGGAAGATTTTTGACTACTCCCTGATGAAAAAGCAAAAAAATTACAGGTTTCATGGTCCTCTCTGGTTTTTTACTTTTTACAATTTAAGAATACTGTAAATGTACCCCTTATGGAAATTTACTTAATATTTAAAAAAAATCCTACCTCTTTGCTCATCTTTGGAGACTACAATATTTGGTGCTGACGAATTTATGCCAATATCAGACTTCTCGCCATGTTCAGTCTGCTCATTGTCTTCCTGTTCTATTTCTTCATCATTTTCATCACCATCCTCATCCTCTTCATTAGGCGAGTCCTTCTCCTGTTGTACAAAAGAGTTTCATGAGTTTTGAGACACAATTGTGTGCTGACTACCAAGACACTATAGGTTCAAGCTATCTGTTCAGTTAGTGTGTGGTTAGGTGTACAGAATAAGTTGCTACAGAGACACACCCAGGACGGAGATGAGCCACTCTCGCAACATAAAGAACTGAGCTGAAGTTAGCCTGCTATCCAGCTAATTTCCCTTCACAGTATTTTGCCATCTGTTGCATTTACAAAATACACCATCCATTTATACATCTGGCTAAATTAATCCTGATTATAAATGACTCACATCCCCATATACCCACAAAAAAAACAAATATTCATCTTCATCTTCATCTTCAAAAAGCATAGCATTAAAAAATTGCATCATTTTGGTCCAAAAAAAAAATGGTTCTAACAAAACAGAAATAGACTGGCTTTTAAAGCATCCGTATCATGCATTTTCTAGAATTGGTTGCAGTAGGGCTGAAGAGATGTAGAGTGGAGGAGAACTTCAGTTCTTTAGCCATGATGAATTATCTCCATTTGCCAGTAACTGACAGTTTTGGTCACTAAAACAACCCCTAACTGTTCAACAAATGCAAATGTTTCACTCTGAAAATGTTTTACAATTACTGGTAGAAAATCACCTGTTAGAATTTCTCTCAAAGAAAATAATTTTTTTCAGCACATGCCACATGTGACGCTTAGCTTTTATTAGGAAATACTTTTCATTGATTATTTTCACAAACTATATCTCCAGCACAAGCGACGGGCAAAAGGATCCTGCAGCACTGACCTTTTCTGAGTCACTGGCCAAAGTATGGTGAAATACATTCTCAGAGGGGTCAGTGAGATCAACGTCATCGATAACTGTCCAAGGGACTTCCTCTTCATCAGACAGCTCTTTGTTTGTTGAGTGTTTCGGGCTTGGGAAGGCTGAGTGTTTGGGACTTGCCATAAAGGAGCCTTTTTGGCTAGGTGACGTTAAATGTTCAGGACTTAACGTGGGAGAGTGTCTTGAACTTCTTGTAAGAGATTGTTTGTGGTTAGATGATGCTGATTCTTCCTGACCTAGCACTGACTGTACAGGGTTTACGGGTTCTGGGAGTGATGGGCTTGGAGCAGTTGAATATTTTGGAATTTGTCCATCAACATCTATTAACTTAGGAGTTGCAAAATGCTTGTGGCTTGGTGAAGCAGAACTTTTGGGGCTGGAACTTATTGAAGTAAGTTGTTTTGGGCTTTGTGAGGCAGAATTATTTGAAATTTTTGACACAAAATATTTTAGCCTTGGCATTTCATTCTCAGTTTCAGAATCTGAGAGCTTTTCATCATCATTCTCTCCAGTTTCACTGGCAAAGTCATATTGCATTTCATGTATTAGACTGTCAGAATTATCACTCGCCTCCTCTCGGTCACTCATATGTTGTTCCTCGGCTACAACATGTTCATGCTGTTGGCCAAAATTGTCACTAACATCATACGGATCATCACAATGTCCAGCATTTGTGGACACAGGCAAATTGATAGGCTCAAGGTTCTCCACTTTCACAGTATCCTCAGAATTTTCCTCATGAGTTGGGGATGAAAAAGGCTGTGGCTCATGTAATTCTGATGACGAGCTTTCTGAACTATCATCATTCTCAGCTTTCAGCTCATCACTAATTTCATTTTTCTTTGTGCAGGGAGGCATCTTATCTAGTCTTTGTTTGTCTTGCAACTCCATTTCTGGAGATGACCTCTTAGATACTTCATCTCCCCATGATCCATCACCCCAAGAATCAACAGGAGAATCCACTTCACCCTTTCTTCTTAGTGCAAGAACTAAATTTGATGTTTTCTCACTTTCACCAAGTACTTTTAAGTCTTTTTTATCATCTGAGTCTGTGTCACTGTTATCATCTGATTCTCCCAGGAATGTATCGGCAGGCGTAGTTTGAGATATCTGTAACTGTGGGAACAAGGGAACGTCTGTCTCTCCTAGCTTATCTGACTCTTCTTCACAGTCTAGATGTTTCTCTTCCATGGCCTCCTTTTGTTCTTTTCCTTCATCTTTCTTATCACCAAAATCCACTGGACTTTTCTGATCTCGCAGAGGTGGACCCGAAGCCGGTGACACACTATTAATTTTATATATTTCTTCATCAGAGTCACTATCTTTGTCATCTCTCCCATTTTTCTCTTCAGTTGAATCAGCATCATTGGTCTGATCAGCTCCTGCAGGACTTGGCTCTACAAGTACTGGTGTTTCTAAAATATCTGATGAATTCAGCGCATTGTCATTAGCATCCTTAGGTTCCACTTCCAACAGTTTCTCAGCATCCTCAGCATCACTGTTGTCATCCCAGTCTTCATCATCCCCATTTTCATCGTGGCTAATCAACTGATTTGATACATTGCCTGGATAGAGAGATGTCTTGGATTCCACTGGAACACTCATGTTAAAGTCAGAGACCTGATCATCATTTTCGTCCTCATCAGAAAACCTTGATTCTACCCGAATGGCAGATACAAGACAGTCATCCTCTATATTCAATGTCCTTGGGAACGGAATATCATAGATAGGATGCTGTGGAACTGTATGATGCTCGGTGTCAGCTGGGTTTTCTAAGCTACTGACTTTCTCAAAGGATTCTATACCTAGCTCTTCTAAATTATTATCAACTTTGAGAGGGAAGTCATTTGAGAGTGTTTTCACCTCACAAGTAGGGAGCTCTATGATGGACTCATCCCCTTCTTTCATTTGTAGAGGTGGCTCATTTGTATCCGACAGCACACAAGTTTTCCCTTCAACAGCATAATCACTCTTCATGGTGGTGTTTTTGGCCAAATCCTTTGCTTCAGTACCTTCCACAAAACTTTTGTCTTTATTCTCTTCAGCTTCATCACCACTATGGGCAAAATCTTCTTCTCTATTTTCCTCTTCCTCTTCATCCTCCTCCTCATCATCATCATTATCATTATCATCATCATCCTCATCCTCATCCTCATCCTCATCGTCATCGTCATCGTCATCGTCGTCATCATCATTGTCATCATCATTGTCATCATCATCAGCTTCATCCTCATTCTCATCCTCTATGTCATCCTCATCCTCATCGCTGCCTTCATCATCATTATTATCATATTCATCCTCTGACTCTTCTTTCTCCAGGCTTTCTGTTTTCAAGGTGTTGCCTTTTAGCTTGTTACCAAGGGGTAACTCTGAGAGTAGAAAGGAAGATGATTTCATGAGAAAACATAAAGACACTTATAAAAACTGCTGACAAGTTACCTGTTGGGAACTGCTGAATGGGGCTGAGGTCATCTGAGGAGATTTGGAAAAGGAAGCGGGGGAAGGAGCTACTTGGTGGAGGAGATTGGAGGCATTCAAGTGGGGAGTTTTGGTAAGTGATGGGAGTTTCATAGCTTCCTCCTCACTGTCATGCTCAGTGTCTGTTCCACTCCATGACTTGTCAGGATCCACTACAGCTACAAGGCAGGGATGACACGTCACAAAAGAGCCATAGGCTAATTGAGGAAGACATGCATATTACTCTCATTGCTTACCCTTTCTTTCTTCCATCTTTGAGCCACTAATTAGATTCTTTAGGTTTACCTTTCGGGGTTTCTGAAAAATGAAAACAGACACATCATGAGAAACGAGGACCCTGAAGCTTCTGATGCTGCACCAATCTTTGTATTATATTCACATGTTCTGTTCATACCTTTGGACTTGAATCCAGCTCATCATCTGATGAGAGCCATGAGTCAGCAGCGTCACTTTTTGATGCTCTGTCAAAACATGATAATCAATCACTCACAAAGACTTATTACAAAGTGTTGGGAAAATGTCCGTAGCCCTGTCTTGTCTCTAAATATCCTTGTATTTCCCAGTTACAGTTCTTACCTACTAATGGAGTTGGTAGGTGAACTGTCTTCTCTTTCTGTAAGCAAAAGAACATTATACCAAACTCAGAGAAGCTTCTAATTTCTTCAAGGATGTAAATAATCACACATCAGATGAACAGAGTAGACAAATACAGACATGGATCTCTGTGTAGGCCTAAACATACAGCAACAAAAATACAGCAAGAACAGAATAGATCATTCATAAACAGAAAAGGGAAAAGTAATCTTAAATGTACAGTGCCTACAGAAAGCCTAAGTCAAGTTGAACTCCTCCCATGTTCTTTGTGCTCTCAACCAGTCTGTAGGAACAGAGAGTATATGCAGGGTCATGGGGCTACCTTTCACTTTTTGACTCTTTTCACCTGTTTAAACTGAGGAATGCTTTTTTTGGAACACTCTAACAAGAGTTGTTTTCCTGTAGGCTGGTTAGTTAAGTGTTAGAATGAACCTTTGCTTTGAAATATTTATTTATACTGAATTTTATCAACATTTTTGAAACCAACTTTGAATGTAGTAGGATCAGATGTGTAAATGACTGAAAAATATTTCAACTCATTGCTATCAGGGACAAACATAAAAAATTTGAAAGAGTTGCAGGCTTTCTATAGGCAGTATATATTCCAGGTATACGTATGATATTACTGACAGCAAAAACTTTAAAATAATTTTGTGCCTGATGTGGTATTCCTACATCAACTATAATGTTCTTCACAATACCTTTCCCTGCTTCTTTTGTCTCTGCTCCTGGTTCTAGATCCAGTGAGGAGGATATGCATGAGGGGTAAATGAAACAATCAAATGAAACTAAACAATGCTCAATACACACTGGCACTGTCACACAAGGAATTCATGAGTACAAGACAAACAAAACAGTTATGACAGAAGTTTCATTTTAGGAGAAAATTTATCAAAAAAACAAAAGTTAATTTTTATGTTTGTATCATAAAAATCTGTAAGATGCATAGATTTTCATTGCTGCACACTATTTTTTTAACAATTGCTTGGTCAACCAGTTGAAGAATTGAAGGGGACAGTAAATGATACAACATTAAATCATCTCATCTCTAAATCCTTGTGAATGCCACAGTATAACCCATACTGATATCATTACATGTTCATATTTGTTTTCAGCTTTTTTTTTCTTTAATATGTGTTATTACTCTATGTTCTCTCTAAACTCTACACTGCTGCCTTACTCACACTGAGCAACAAAACACAAGGGAAGTGAGGCAAAGTGTTGAATGAAATGAATGTTGTTTAGAATGTGTGTGGTCAAAAAACAACCACAAAACAAAACAATAACACAAACTGAAGTGACAGACTTAAGATCATTATGCTCAAAAAGGACACATGTGGAAGAGAAAAATGTACTGTAATATTTTTACGACCATATCCTGCCATTCATTTATTTACTTTTACATGTAAACTTCAACAGCGATAAAATGGTAGGCCTTATTTGTTTTTCCAAAGGATGTAGCTCATACATGCTGCATTTCATACGTGAAAATTTCTGATTAAAGGATATTTTGAAGGATTGCCAGAAAAAGTATACATTAGGGATTATCAACAAATACAATAATAATGATTATGCCAAATGGCTCTGTAATAGATTTCTGATGTTCTTAAGTGTTTTTTTCCCTCCTTGAATATGATCTTAACTTCTTCAATTTTTGCAGGTCCATAGTTCAGGTCAAAAGAGGTGCAACATTTCTCTAATGTATTCATCTCCTATTCATCTCTGATCATTTGCAATACATAATGCGAACAGTCAATCAGGAAGATCGGATTCTGATCGGATATGCAAAAAATCGGATTTGGACTGACAGTGTGAACCTAACCAAAGTTATTAAACAAATCAGAAAAAAAATGTTTCACTCTATATTCTTTTTCTTATCAAACTGGCTTTTAAACTGTTTTCCATGTTATTAGTTCCTATTAATACTTGTATTACTTCATGAATTCATTCCTGAACTGGGTCCAGGAATAACACTCCCACCCTTAGACATGAAGCTGCCCTAATCATTTACCCATGACAAAGTCATTTGAATAACAAGTAGACATTAGTAGTAAATAGTAGCAGTGCTACTACAACTAAAGATTCTGGTATTCACTGACATTCATGTAATCACAACCATGTCCTGTTTAATCTGCTAACAGTGAGAGGGGCAGTGTATATGAAAGGTAAAATGTGACTGCTGCAGTAAAAAAATTTAGAGCAGAATTCTAATTCGCAAAGTAGTGTAAGGCTCCAGATTTTGTGCATGGATGACAGAACTGGGGACTCACCATCTTTGTCTAAGGCAGGTCCAGCAATAGCAAAACCTGCATCAGCACCTCCTGTGTGACTGCTCAACATGGACATTCGCTTCTTTTTGTCAGGGACGGAATGGGATGGAGACTGCAAGGATTTCCTCTTGGTCCCATGTTCTATGATAAGGTGTGAACAGCTGAAAAATAGAGAGAAGAATGAGACTGCTGTCCTCTGATGGATAAAAAATAGTAGCAATATAAAAAAAAACAAGTAAAAATATACAAAATATTTAAACTTGGAAAAAGCAACAGTTGAAAACTCCTTACGCATGATGGCCATTCATAACAGCATAGTCATCCGATGACCAGCCTTTATCATCCTTGGCAGTGATGTCAGCATCATACTGTAAAAGCAGTCGCACCATGCTGATCTGTCCATTGCATGCAGCAATCATCAAGGGGGACCTTCAGTGGAGGAATTAAATACAAATTACAAAAGGATATCCTTTAATTCACTTTATGCATGATTATGTGATAGTCTAGCTATGAACATACACATGGAATATTTGTGGTATCAGAGCCCACTTCAGCCTAAACAGTGACAAATCTGATGATCACTTGAATCAAATGACATATCCTGATCCAAACATGCATGTCTACACACCTGCTGAATCATCTCCCGTGATAGCTACCTCAGTTCACCTTCCTGACTCTATCCGTGATTAACACACTAATCAAACTGCCTTATACAATTAGTTTCCAAAGATATCCCTTTTCTAGCCCTGCCCACTGCATCACTAACTGCTCTATCCTGAAATTCAGCAACACAGAATCACATAAAGTATATTTAGAAACTGTCTTATTCGTGTTCAAAAACTAACCTACTTCATATTACTCTCAGATTCACTGATTTTACCACAAGATGGCAGCATTCACTAAATTATAATTGTAATGTTCTACAAATCATAGGTACATGAAAACTATAAAATCAGAATACAAATCAACAGAATTGTCCTGTTAACAAAAATCTAGAAATAAGTAACTTTGGAAAAGAATGGCCCTTGCTTACATCAAAAGAATAACAATGTTGTATCTTTATTTATCTGTCTTTCACACATATGCATAATCTGTCCAAGGTTTAATGTCCAAGGTTTTTGTCTTTAACTCTCTTTAAACCTACTCATGCTGCAATGAGTGGCACGGGTGGTCTACTCCAAAAATTCACACACAGCTGTTCTGCACACTTTAATCCTTGCTGAGGAAAAGACTTTTTCTTAGCAAAACACCTTAACCACATAAAAACATCTGGGAGGGCTTAAGTGCTATATGCTCTACCGTTGCTCTTGGTTCTTGGTATTGACATCGGCACCCTCTTTCAAAAATAGCTCCACCATCTCCGCATGGTTTTCCTCCACTGCCAGAGTCAATGGAGTGGCACCTTCCTGTGTGTGGGAAAATTTTTAAAAATTCCAGGAACTGTTACATTTCATGAAGACATTCACATGTTAAACGGTTTCCACCTGCTGATAGATCTTTTCACATTAGGAGCTGCAAAGCTTTGTGGAGCACAACACACTCGGAGGAAAACACTACTCATCCCATGATATCTGCTGTTACATAGGGACATGTCCATCAGTGACCTCCAAAGAACAATGAGAGAGAGAGAGAGAGAGAGAGAGAGAGAGAGAGAGAGAAAGAGAGAGAGATAGACTCTTGCTGATAAATCAGCCCAAGGGAATCTTGCAAATACTTATATGCAATTTAAATATTCTGATATCACTACACTGCACCTCCACTGTTTACAGCCTTTAAATGGCTGAATGTGACCATCCACAATTCCCTCACTGGGCATAATAAATCTGGCCATTCTTGTCTTGTGGACAGCATAATCACTGTTAAAGGCTAACCTTATTCTGGGCATTGATGTTGGCTTCATGGTCCAGGAGCAGCAGGGCGATGGCGGGGGAGGGAATGAGAGCAGCCAGGTGCAGTGCTGTATTGCCATTAATATCCACCAGGTTGGGATCAGCCTCATGTTCCAGCAGGAGGGCTACACAGCGATCCTGTTGGCATTGCACCGCCTGCCAAAGCCACACATCGTCAGCCAAACACGTGAAGGCACAAACACACACAAAGAACTGGTAGACAAATCATTTTTCTCTCCTGAGGTCTACAGTATGCAGTATTGTGGAAAGAAATGGGGAGTGAGCTTTGTAAAACTTAGCTCTGCAGCACCGAAAAATGTCACACATTTAAAAGATACTTTGTTTTATTTGTATGTAAAAGACGTCATGATGTGTTTATGCTTTTTTTTTTCTCCCCCACATTGTTTTGTTTCTCACTTGATACATTTTGCCAATATCTAAATCTGTCAGAGAAAGTGGCCAGAGCAGAAAGGGAAAAAAGTAAAACATCATGAATAAGCATGTTTGATATGTCCTTAACACACACCGCACAACAAGATTAATTTTTAAAAAAATTTAATACATCAAAAGACTTTAAAAGTTTTATATTCATTTCTGAAAAATTAAAAAAAAGAATTACAGCTACATCAAACAACTGACATAAATAAAACTAGTTAAGAAATTTGTAATTACCTTCATCAAGGCTGAGCGGTTCTGATTGTCACATAGATTAAGCTTGACTTTGCTCTCCACCAGGAACTGAACCACATCAGTATGTCCACTTGCACATGCTATATGCAGAGCAGTTCTGTAAACGGAACAAGACAAAAGACAACATTTAAGATATACATTTAAAGGCGGAAGAGTCAATCATCTTATATTCACTCAAAACCAGTCAAGCTTGTTTTGCCTGCACACTTTGTGATCTTGCTGCAGTACATTTCACATGTAAGCCTCAGACATCACCACACCAAGCTTACAAACTGCTGCCGGTGTTTTCACTGTCTTTTCTGCTGACGCTGCAAATAAGCAGTCCATCAGTGGTAGCACAGAATAAGTCTGGGATCAACCTGGGAACAGTACTTCTGTGATTATAATAATAATAATAATAATAACACATACTGTTTTAAAAAAAATCATAAATATCATCTCATATATATGAAAACAAAGCCATTTGTTAATATTTATTTCTATTTGATGTTTAGAGAGCTATTAAGGCTGAGGAGATTTTTGTTGATGCTTCCTAAACTGCACTGTACCAGAGGCTTGCTGGGCTAACAGCATGCTGCACCATCAAAATGCTACCCACGTGAGCCACCAATGGTCTGAGCAGAACTCCCAAAGTCTGAGCAACACGGCATAATTTATCACTTATCCATAACAATGACAGAGTAAATGTACAGAGACTATGTATAAACAGATACTGTCCTATATATATATATATATATATATATATATATATATATATATATATATATTATAAATGAATAAACAATTCAGCATGTAAGCAAATAAATAAATAAAACGGCTATGAAAAGCCACATGATTTCATCTTCTGTATTGTATTTATTATAGCCCTCAACTAAGTGACACAAAAGACATACAGGGCTAGTATGAAGCAGACTTTAGTACAAAAGGTGGGGGAAAAACCTACTTAACAACAGTGAATCCTGCAGTTTTGCTCATGCTATAGACTTCATCTACATATATAATTCAAATGTGTTCTACAAAAATCTACTTTAAGGCAGCATGCAAAGCTAAATATCAGTATCCTAATTAACATGGTTATTCTTTTCAGTAAATACTTTACAGCACATGGCTAAAGATTTCAAAACAATTGTGTAAAACCAATAAAATGACAGTTGCAAAAAAAAAAAAAACTTACATAATTTCTGAGCACATTACTGATTTTCCATGACCTAACACCTTGCCTTAATAGTAAACCTACAGCTTGTCACAGCATGTGTTCAACTTTACTCAGCTATTGGGAATTTAGGTGTTATAGCTGTTAAAGGATTGGGTCAGGTTTTCTGAGCTGACTTACAGGAAACATGGAGGCTAGGCAAAGACCAACACTACAATCACCAGGATTTAGTTTTCAATCATTTGTCAGAAGCTCAGAAACACTCTTGAAGTTGTCGTGGTCACATTTTGGTGTTCGGAAAAAAATCCCCACTGTGATGTGGAATATGGGATAATACACATTTTCTGGGGTAAAACATGCTACCAGTACCTGTTCTCCTTATCCAGTTGATTCAAGTCATTCTTTTTTGCAAGCTGTTTCAGTTTCGCCACATCACCGGTGGATGCTGCCTTATGGACCTTCCCCAAGTCTTTCTCTTTGAGGTCATAAGCTATAGATAACGAGCTCCCAGCATCAGATGCGCTCGGGGAGCCTTTTCGTTTCTTTGTAAAGTTGAAAATTTTCTTCATCGTGTCAGGCTATGCAGCTGTAATGAAACCAACTGCATCGCTTTGTGGCAACTCTAAACGAAGATCTGGCTCTCTCCGAGGATCGGAGGCATCTTGCCAACCCCTAAGAATAAAACAAGCAAAGCGGATTAAGCCATTTGATAACGCAGAAATCCTGTGCATAGCACCCAGTACTACAGAATGATCTAACAGCAGTTTACCCGAAATAGATAAGCCCTGGTTACAACCTTTATGGTAAACTGAAAGTTGCTTTACATTAATTTGACTAGGCTAGGCCGTCTGAAATAATTTACTTAACGTTAAGGTATAGCGTATAATCAGAAGTAGCATTCTAGACACATTAGTAATAATATATGATTTACCAAGTTATCTAAAATCTTGATATAATGACTTTAATGACATTGTCATAATTACCCTTTAAGCAATTCGATTTTTCGCCTTGGGATAAAAAACTAATACCAATGAAATTACTATGTGCTATTTTGAAAATCTGCTGTTAGTTGCTTCTAGTCGTTCATTAACATACCTGACGAAATCACTGCGGTTCTTATAGTCGAAATGTACATTAAAATAATGCAGCCAACAACAAACTGTGGACAGAATCAAGAAAGCAAACACGATAAAAGAATTTTGCGGCATCGACCTAGCTAGCTAGTTACCGGGGAAGAAACGTTGGGCCCATTTACAGTCTGTAACCAAGGCAACCGTGCATGAGTATCAAATTCAAGAGGATCTGCGGGCAAGCGAGTAAAACTACACCAGAAAGCTTTTATTAGAGCGATCTGGTGGGAAAATAAAACAATGCCAAATATGAACAATTACACACGACATCATATTCACAACAGAAAGTTGGCTTCAAGACCCCGAATTCTTCATCAAATAAATACGTTGTAAACTTGAACACGTCATTAAATTATGTTAGGCCACATGATAGCTCGCGAGCCAACCGCGACATTCAAAACATTAGCTATGGCACTGCCAAGCTGCAGATAATTTATGGTAACATAACTGATACTTTCATGTTGTGTTACATTTATCCTGAGTTGTAGCGTCTCATGGTACTAATAAGGACGGCCGCGTATCTAGCAGAAGTACAGTCACTCTATCTTTCAGCCCCTCCGAAAGATGGCTTCAGAAATCCTTCCATGTTATTTCTTACAATCCGTTATCGCTAGCTTAGCAATGCATAGGTAGCCTTACGGCATTCAAACAAGTGGTAACTTCATTTTGCTCCATGGGTTGTGTGGGGTTGCATGTGCTCACTGTCAACTCACCGTGCCCCGGAGTGGCCAGTTTTCAGTATTTGGTATTCCAGTTTTTGTTGCTGGAACTACTAAACCTCAGATAATCTCATTGTAGACATCCGACAGTAGTTTAAAACTCAGCTACTTAAGATTTTCAGACTTGCCACAGGGCATCTTCTTGACGTCTACTAAATAGAAGTTTTGGGCGAGTGGAGTTCATTGCCGCCACCTGCAGGATTGGCGGTCACTAAAGGCACAACAGTGATGGAAACGGGAGGAATTTTGAGTAACTCTCTCACTTGAAGTAGTGAGATCTGAAATAATTCAAAGGTATCTAAGTCACAAATTTGGCTACATTTTCTCAAATCGTTATGTACAAGGATGCTACACAAACCTGATCAAGAGGTTCAATTTATTTTGGTAAAATGAACTGAACTTCCAGTTAAAAGCAAAATTATATAAACCGAACTGGTTGAAATGCATGCCGGTTTAGACCAATCATACATTACTGTGTCATAAATGGGATCTTTCAATCTATTAAAAAAACTCTGGTTTATATGGGGACTAATGCAGAGAATCAACTTGCCAATTTCTGGCCAGTTTGCTCAAGAATGCCAAGGCACATTTTAAAAAATGAACAAGGAAATCATGCACACTTAGAGATTATATGTTTATGTAATCTTAAACTTGGATTCACAGATTTTAAAACTGAGATGGTTTAACTGAGAAACACTGGAAAGTGTGTTGTTCATAGAACTGTTCCATTTATTTTACACACACGAGTACATCCCTTCTCAAGCTGACTAAAGATGACATGGAATGTTACAGTAAGATCTTGCATAAAATCCTTGTTGTTGAGAAAAAAAATAACAAAAAAGACCATCCTTCATGTTTATTTATGTACTACTTTTTTGCTTTCAGATTGGTCCAAATATTTTATTCTTAATTACATCATTAACATTATCACCACACACTGTACATCAATTGCCCACTGGGGGGGGGGGGGGGGGGGGGGGGGGTGAGAAAGAAAAATTATGAAAACAATGAAGTTTTACTATAGCAGTTAATACCATGGTTAAGTCAAGCCAATTGGAATGGGATATCAATGTATATTAGAAGCTGAAACTGATGGAAGCCAGACTCAAATCATGGAGGGGGGGGCAGCAGAACTTTTTGCTTGATCGTTGACAGGGGCTAGTGTCTGTTAGATGGGCTTGAGTGAGTAAGAGTTCACATGTGTGGCCCAGTGAGGACACATTCATCTTCCTGTTCGGATTAATTCCCTGGGCACGGGCAGTCAAGACTCCCCGTTTTGTACTTTCGACGCCGGGGGCTGCATAAAGTCTTTGAATGGCCCCAGGGCCTCCTTCAGTGCAGAGCTGATCTCTGAGGATGAACAGGTGATGCATTCCACCAAGGTTGGGTACAGGGCTATTACTTGGGCCCACGTGTTCCCATCCACTGCAAAGCAAGAGACAAAACCAAGTGTTAGTACAAGAGGAAAGGACTAAACATGTATAAAATGCAAAGTGAGACAGGAGGACAGAAACGTGGGGTGAGATTCAACTGAATTTAAACAACCATTCTGCTGCCAGTTTCCATTATAAACACATACAATGACACAATAATATATGGCTGATTCACACACATTTAATTTGATATTTTTTTTAGGCTTAGATTGAAGTCGAGACCAAACCAGTCATTTAAATAATTCAAAAACCAACTCATCTGTCAAAGCTGGTAATTTTATAGTAACACTGACTACGGAGTTTTATTAGGATTTATTATAATATATGAAGTCACATTATGGGATGTAAATTGTTCTGTCGTAATTATCATTTTTTTATCGTGCATATTTTTGCAACCCTTAGCTACTGCAGGATTATATCCCTCTCTCTGGTAGGACAGATATGTCCTCTAAGGTTACTGTCATGCTCTTCTGGGAAAACTTTTTGCACATAAGAGACAAAATCATGGAACAAATCTCTAAACCTAACCACTAAATACCTGTTTTCATATATACAACATATATATATATATATATATATATTTCTTTTTTTTTTTTTTTCTTTTTTTTTTTGTGACATCGTCACACCTGTAAAACAGTAAGATGTGTGGCCACACTCTGAAAAACTATTACATAAATTCAAGACTTGATCTCACCGTTCTCTGGCTGGGTCTTTTTGAGTGAGTCCATGAGGGTGCTGACTGCCTTTAAGACGAAGATGATCTCTGTAACTTGTTGCCTGGAGAGCAAAAGAAAATGAAAAAAAAACTGGTTGGACCCTGTACGCTAACTCCTAAAACAATATTTCCACTGACACAGATGATTAAAGATGGCTGTAGCATCCGAATTATAAAGGTAATGGATGTTTTATAATCAGAGAACGTGAAAATTATTTAAAAAAAGGGAACTACAAAAGGCATGACAAAAGACTTCTTGGAGAGTTGCCAGAGAAAAACCTCTTTTGAGGGAAACCAGTAAAAATAAATGTCTGGTGTTTGCTCAAAGGCATGGGAACTCTGATTAGAACCAGGTGTTATGGTTAGACAAGACCACATTAAACCTTTTTGGCTATGAACACATGAACAGTTCTAACATTCGATGAACGACAGTTACGTTGAAAAGAATTTAATGGCTAAATTGGAATATGGTGGTGAATGTGTAATACTGTGGGCATGGTGGGAGAGAGCACAGAAGAAAAAGATGTAATTGTATTCCATAACTCATTGTAAACCAAAGCTTAATACAGCAGCATAGTGTCTGATCAGGTGACTTCTCAGAGATCAGCCCCCCTGACCATGGACAGATTCTAAAGTTGACTGAACAACTGTGCAATGACCGTCTTTGACAGTTTGGTTGTAAACAGTTTAGTTTCAAACAAACACTTCAATTTTTCTCAAATATTTTAGTATGTCTGGCTTAGGCAGTTTCTATTCATACGCATTTAAAAGTAGAGTGAGGAAATTAACTTCAGAATCCAGTTAGTGCTGTAACTAGCTACTGACATGGCATTGGTTTATCAGTCACCATTGCTACGTGGACTGAATTTACATCAGTTCAAGCAAGTGAGTGGAAAGAGGAGCAATCACAACCACTGTTATTAGTATCATATGTATGCATTTCAAAAACTAAAACCTGACCAAAATGAACTCAGACAGTGAATCACAGCACTACCAGAAGAGACACCTATTGCTACTCTGGGAATTCGACCTTATTCTCTATCTGTTGAGGACAACGTGGGGGAAAAACTGCTGTCTCTATGCACAACACTAAAAGAAACGCAAACCAGCCAATCAGCTAAAACAAATAAGGTCTAAGGTACTTAACCTGTGCTTCCTTAATGTATATGTATGTTTGCTTTATTTGCAGTTTCCTGAACCACTTGTTAATAGGATTCAGCTGATTAACACAGGCGATGGAGTTATTTTGAGTAGTATGAGGGTTTGTGTGTGGCCATGGAGAGCTTTTGTCAGTCCGTACAAGGCAAAAACGTATCTATATGTTGAAGTCACCTTGGCAGGGGGCAGCGCCCGCTAAGCCTCTCATCTTCTACATATCGCTGCAGCACATCCTGTGCACGCTGGAGCAATACAGACAGGGCCATGCGAGAGATGTACCCTTCCTGTGGAGTGGACACCTTGTTGCTGAAGGAGAACTGCAACAACGTCTCAAAGCAGACTTTGGAGAACTCTTCCCTCATACGGACATCGATTTCTGCTTCTGTAAAGAAGACAAAAAAGGTATTTAGTTGAGGAGAGAGTCACTGACAAACAGATTTTTTAAACCACACAGTTTATAAAACAGATAACTGCCATAATGAAGGAACCACTTGCTTACCGTATACTTACCATATATATTTTTTGTCAGTTATATAGTTCAGTTTAAACCCCTTTGACACAGATTCTGCTTGCCCAGGATAAATGCGAGCATAAAATCTCTGCAACTTTAAAACACTGGTTTATCTGTGTAACATCGTAGTTTGACTCTGAGTGGACGTTGGATGTACTCCAGGTGCCCTTAATATCCGTGTGTATCACATAACTGTTATATGACAATTTTTAACTATACAGTAACCTTAATGCATGTCTAGACTCAATACACAATCACTGAGGACATTTATGTAAAACTAATCCACATAAACATTGCAACAATGTAGCTTTAAAGGCTTTTCAGGTCTTAAGTCCATTTCTAGGGCATCACGAGTAAAGACAGCTTTCCAATGATGCAACATCTCATCAGATATGATTAGTATAATTAGCATGATTAGTATCTGCTTGTGAACACTGGTTTTTCATGGAGTGACTCACACTGTTTGTTAAATAATTTTGACAGATGTACAACAAATTATAGGAGGTCTTGAATGTGACCAGACAGAAGACATGTTTTCATTTCCTACCTGTAAATGACGATGACTGAGAATGGATGGATCCTTTATTGAGCATGGCCATGATCTGACCAACAAAGTCTTTGGGGATGAAGTTGGCAAAGGGTAAGATCTCTGTGCTGATTAACTGGACCACCTATAAACAAACCAAGTTTCCCATCATGAAAAACATCAATCTGGGGAGGCTGGGTTACAGAATAGTCATGCAGAACAAAGAGGGATACCTCAACATCAATGGCCTCATTCTTCTGAAATTCTTGAATGGAGAGGTTGTCAGGAGGTGTGCTGAGGGAAAACAATATAAGCATACATATGAATCACTCAGTATCTTAACAAAATCCTGACAAGTTTAAAACGGTCTTAAAAACGTATTAGATTAGAAAATATTTTCACTTATGTCCGTGTTGCGCTAAGCTAACAAACTCAGATCAAGGAACAAAACAAAGGTGCTTTCTACGACATTCTGTAACTTACACCCCGAGACCTGGGATAAACAAACTTTCCATCACTTTCAGATTTTGCCTTGCTGATGACGGAATGAGTTTTGAAGGACGGTTTCACAGAAAAAAAAAACAAAACACTTCAGTTGTAAAAAAACAAAAAAAACCCCAAAATATCTTTATAATTTCAAGTCATTCAAACACTGAATAACTTCTTATAGCAGCAGATTTTATTTTTTATGACACTCAGTGTTTCTTTTGGTGTACAGTACATGCCCTTCTATACAAACAATTCTGTCAGTAAGGATCGATTTTAGAAAATCGAAGAATACGAAAGCAGGGCAGCTAAAAAGTTAAAGTCCACACAAGTAACTTGGTCTGTGCAAAACAAACATAGGCCATCCAAAAACTAATGTCTAATGTCAACAAGACATAGATATTCATATTTTGACATGTATCATATGAAAAAGGACAGGTTACAGAGAATACTGCATGAATAGAAGAGTTAGCCACACACCTTTTGGTGAAGAGGAAATCTTCAAAGGCGTTGGCAAGCTCGGGCCACATGGTGTCGAACTTGCCCGAAGAGGCATGTTGCCGGGCAACGGGGAGGCCGATGGAGAGCACTTTGAGCAGAGACGAGACGGCCAGCTTCCAAGTGCTTTCGGCTGGGCAGGCATATTTTAGCCCTAGGGGCATTCTCAGTGTCTGCTCGCAGACGGAAGAAACACAATGGGAGAGAGAAATGAGACATGCCACGAGATACGGAGTGAGAGAAAGAAAGGTTAGAGGGAAAAGAAAAAAGGAAAAAGACAGCAGCAACTAGAGAAAGACACACCAGCAGAGAGAGGCGTTTATACCAGAGATGGACATAATTTGAGTGAACGGGGAAAAGTAAAGTAGCAGAGTGAGAAGAACAGGGGTGAAGAAGAGAGCATTAAAACAAAAAGCCGACAAATACACTCAGAACCAGACAAGACTCTCTAGACACTTCACAACACCTACTTGGGGTAAAGAAACATAGAAAGGGACCATTATCTCATGCTATATTCTCCATAATTTCAAGAAAGCAAGAGAAACTGTGGTATATGTGGCAAAACTACACAACAGAATAAATATTAGCTGAGCAAACAGAATCACTAAGCACATCAACCAATAAATCTTAAAAATAGCCTACTGCCAGAGGAGATGCCTAATTGTCATTTCACATTCTGACAAAAACAACCTACTCGTTCAGACATCACAGACGTGCTATTAGCATAAGTGATGTTCATGGATGGATGAGATCTTGTTCCATCTGGCTGGATGCTCCCAGCGCAGTGCGGTGTAGTTGTGTTTAAGTGTATTTCGGCTGGTGCACTGAACAATACCTTGATAATGTTTTCCAGAACTTTCTCATTAATGACAGCCTTGTGACAAGCAGTTTTATGATACAGATCCACAACCACCTCCAGGGACTTCTCTGCGAAGGGCACATAGTTTAAGGCCACCCATTCAGCCTGTAGACAATGGATAGGGGTAGAGAGATAATAAGAGAGAGACAGAGATGAAGAGAGAGACAGGGGGCAAGGGAGGGGGAGAGAGAGAGAGAGAGAGAGAGAGAGAGAATAAGCAGAGGAATTGTCTTATCATAGAAAAAAACTGTGTTTGCATATCCGCACTGGCCCAGCAAAACATGCAACCACAAAACGACACAAAATCAAAAACAACAACAACAATAATTACAAAAATCACGTCTGTACAGAAAAAAGACAGTTAAAATGAGTGAGTCAAGATAAAGTAAAGACAGGTAGCTGTACGAGTGTGAATGATGCTGATGAAAAAGAATCAGGAAAAGGCAGGAGGGAAAATGCCTTGTCTAACGGTGTTGCCAAAAGAGGTGAGCTGATTTGAGCTAAAGAGGGGCAATAGTAGAGAGGCAGACTCACCGGTGCAAACAGTTGGATCTAAAGTGAATCCATTTGAGTAGTACAGAAAACAGAACAAGACAAGAGTGGACACATATTAACTTCTTCACTGGGTGCTGAATAGACATGTCAGTAAATACCGATGATTTGTATGACAGCAAGTATGAGGTGACAAAGACCGAAGAAGACTGGATTCACCATCAGAAGGAAAATGGACAAACTGGCCAAATGCACCGACCGCATTATGTAAATGTTAAGCTGTAGGCTATTAACTATGGACACTCAACCACAAATGCAGCGCACTGCTTTGAAAGTCTACTGTGCAAAGCAGAACAGATTGGAAGAAGCAAAAAGCTGGCAATGGGCCTAGGAAACACACTGTAGCGCTCAAAAAGTGTTCAAAATCACAAGAGGAAAACAGAAACATAGGGGAAGAGGAGGCTATTGCCCAAAATAAACGAAAGTAATTTATGAGAGGAGCCTGCTGTTGTTTGTAACATAGCACACTGTGCCCTATACAGCATATACAGGTTCCTTACGAAACGGGCACCGAGTCTCAAGCAATGCACTTTTAGCTTGTGAGAGCAAAGCAAAAATGATTAAGTTGAACAGTAATCTTTAAACACACCATGTAAAACACCGAATTCCATTCTAAACACAGGCAAAAGGTGTCAGTCGCAAATGTCCTAAATACTATAATGAAGCCGATGGGTGAATTTGTAGCTGATTATAAGTGTTATATCTGATTAACACTTTGCATTAAAGGGTGCAAAATGGGTATAAGAGGTGCTGAGGGGGGGACGAGTTTCTACAAATGGCTTGTAATGGAGAGAAGGATAAAAAAAGACAGACAGAGAAGGACACTCACCTGGTTGTATTTCGCATTGGCCACGTGTTTGGTTTCTATTTTGCCGTACTGTGGAGGCTTACAGGAGAACTCCACAAATTGCAGGAGCTGCTCAAAGATGGCAGGGTACATGACCTGCAGGTTCTCTGGACCCACACAAATGGCCTAAAAGAGAAGGAAGACACTCTCCTTACTAAAAAAAATCCCATCGGCTCTCTGCTAACATACAAAGTTGAACCACGTGTTAATTTTCTTACATGACTTTTTCCATTTCTTCTCATTGTAATATACAGAGAATAATGACTAATTGTAGATGATATGAAGAATTTATAAATGACCGGGCAACAAATTTTAAGGCCTTCAAAACATTTCTACCACTTCTAAACTGTTCCTCTTTTAGCTGCATAAAATGTAGTGATTTGTATGAAGGAACAACACAACAAAGAAAAGATAGAGCTCAAAAGAGTTAACATCTCTTAGAACAAGATTATGATTATTATTCCTAAGAGTTCTTATTCCTAGCCGATTACTGGATGCTCTGACTACAGAATGTAAGAGGTCATGGGCAGAGGTAAAATGTACTGTGAACACTATGAATACAAATTCCTGGTGACAACAATGTAGCAGCAATGTAACGTCGGGGGAAAAAATGCAACAGTTAAGTGGATCGGTGAATAAAAACAAACTATTCAAATAACTAAAGAAAGCACAGGATTGTTTATATTATTTTCCTGATGTGGATCTCAAAAACTACCTACAATTTTTTGTATGAAATTCTATATAATCTAAAAGGAATTTATCTTACGGCTCAAGTAATGTTATGAATCAATGAATATCAATGAATCGTATGATTCTGATTTTTAAATGTCTAATTCAGAGGGACACACACACACACACACACACACACACACACACTGGTGGTACTTTGTGTTACCTTCTGCAGCACGTCGAGGGCAGTGAGCACGGCCTCCTGCAGGCTGGTGAGCACAGCCTCTGTGTAGGAGGGAAGAATGAAGGGTGAGGCGTCAGAACTGATGGGCACGGAGACAGCACCATGTAGGATGACGCCCAGTTTGCGCAGGTCCTCCATACTGAAGCTACCGGCGATGTGTTGATAGAGCGCAGGGAAAATCTGCACCAGCGCTGTAAGGAAGGGCTGGCTGGGAACGAAGGCTAGCTTGTCACCGGTGCTCCCGGTGGGTGGTCGGGTACACTCGATTCCAGTCCGGTACCAGGTGTTCCAGGCTGACCACCACAAGGCGGAATCGTCCAGTTCCTCCCCAGGAGGGGGCGCTGTTGGCTGCGTGTTGTTGCTGTACCGTTGGGCAAGGCGTTCGGCTAAGGAGTCAGAGCGCAGCAGGGGTCTGCCTGGACCTGACGCAGTGAGGGGGTCGATGAGGACAGGAGGAACGCCCATGGCAGCCAAGGCGTCGGGCTTGTCTGTGTCCTTGACGGGTGTCACCAGCTGAAGAATCTCCTGGAAGCTTTTCAGGGCAGCCAATGAAACTTCGTTGTTCTTGCTAAGGGCAGCGGATTGGATATGGTCCAGCAACACTTCCCAAGCTTTGAAGAAGTCCCCTGAAAAGCCAACATTTCCGAAGGGTGAGACACAAACTTTAAAGCAAAAGGAACGTAAGTGATAGTGAAAAGACCCTAAGACAAATATCTGTATGTGCAGGGTATACGCACATGCAGAATAAAATGCTTCCTGGGGTAATTCATACATATTCATGAATAGCTGTAAATGAAAGTGATTTTCTCTCCAAATATGGATAAAGTGAGTTTATGCAAGGTTGCAGAGTTCACAAAAATATTACTGAAATTACTTATACTCAGTACTCACAAACAGTGAATCAATGCATATGAAGCTATTAGTTATTAAACAAGTCATGTAAAACATATGCAACACAAAGTTACAAAGTTTACGCCAACCTAGCTGTTGGAGCAGGTATCTTCTAGTGTTAAAAATCCGTGCTACCCCTGCCAGGGTCAGCACCCATGTCTCAGCCCACTGTTTTTCTGCCGTGTCCCGAGAGTGGTGGATGAGGATGTTCCCACCACCTGATTCAATTTTCTCCTTGTCAGCTGTGGTAGAGGACTTTCTCACACAATCAAGAAGATGGAAGAGCACCTACAATAACAGAATAAAGAAATCAATTATCTGAGAATCTACGCCCTGAACCTTTTTCTGTAAAGTCAAGACTCTATACGTTGCAAGCAAATGTAAGTTATTCTCTAGGTGCTGACACAAGAAATCAATCTCAAACGAAAGTCGCCAACATTCGCCGAGATTAGAGACATAAACTCGCAATTTAAAAATTCTGCTATTTGTATAGCTATGCGGATTCACAAAGCACTATACGCTGATTGCACCATGTGAACAAGCAGAGAGGCAATAAAAAAAGAAAGATCGGTGAAAATAAAGCAAGGCTCATGGATACCTTCCACACAACAATGTGCCAGGTGGGCTGCTGCAGCAAGGTGCCATGGGCAGCAATGGTAGAAAACATGGTCTGACCGGCGCTCTTCCGTACAGCAGGCCTTGGGTCCACACACAGCTCTCCCAGCTTAGCATAGAGGCACAGCCATAGACAGTCAAAAGGCGGCGCTGGATGGAAAGGCCTGTTGAGTGGTTCGCCCTTCTCTTGGGCTTGCTTCTCCAGTATTGCCTCTTCTTTCTCCAGCTCTTCTGTAATGGCTTCTCCTCGCTGGAAGAAGTAGTCAGAGATGTTCCACTGCAGAAAATAGGGAGAAAAGACAAAGACGCCCGAGACAGATTTTGTTTAAAGGTGGATTTTACATTTAAAGCATATTACACACTGGAAAAAAAAATCATCAGAAACAATGAAATCCAGTTGCTTCACAACTAATTCTCACCAAGAGCCCTATTGAGGTAAGGCTGATATTAAGTTCCTGGTTCTGAAGACCAAAGCTGCCGGCGACATTTACTACAATCTGGAGGCACGTGCAAGGCATAGTTGGCAGGAAGTCAGTCACCACCAACTGCAGGCACTGGAAGGCTGTTCTAATTAAGGATTCTCTGAGGGACAAAAAGACAGCAACAGAAAACATGTTGTTCTTCAACAAGAAAGCACAGAGGAATGACTGGCATGGATTTCTATTGTTTGGCTCTTTTCATATCTTGTTATAATTGTCAATTCTAAATAAATATCAAAGTCAGCAACAACACCCTCTATTATTTCCATATCTTTCAATGTCCATACAGAAAAAAAACTGTCTAAAAGATACAGTTTGTTAAGCCAGCTGAACATTGTAGTCTGTATCAAAGACCCCAGGAACCTCCAACTATCAGTCGTCATCATCAAGAGAGCAAGGACATAAAGCAACAATTTAGTGTTAGCTTTGCTTCAAAAAGAGTGATAGAGATTTCAGACACTTATCTCTAATCAAATATTGTCTGGGAAAGGACAGAACACAAAAGTCTAAAACAGGACAGACGTCTCTAGACAATCTCTATCTGTCTCTATCATCTATTACATTCATGTCCCATTTTCACTGAACGAGTGTGCACTGGACTGAGACGAAAGAGCTGAGTGATTAAAATAGAAGTAAGAGAGGCTTAGCCAGCTTTTTTTTTTGTTATGACATCAGAGAGAGTTGAATGATAACAGCTATTACCCTTTAAGATCCCTGTAAAATATGTTTGTCAAAATTTGCTCTCCAGTTACAGGACAATTAAGTTTCACGTCAGATTATGTTCCCTGTGTGGTATTTGCATATTAAAACCTCATCTTTCTCGTGGCTTAATTTTATTTTTGTCCACTAAAAAAACAGAGCTCCAGGAAATACGTGAACAGCGTGTCTCACCCTTGATCATTCCGGATGGCTCCAATAACACCCAACACCAGGGGCCACCCGGGGCCCAGGCTATCCCCCTGACTCTGCAGGATCTGTAGCACACACTCCAGCTGTTTCTGTCGGATGTCTGCGTGCAGCACGTTGGACAGCTCCTTCAGGGGGTTCAGCAGGAGCAGCTGCAGCCTCTGACAGGAGATATGAGAAAGGTTCAGATCACACACAACCACCACAAACTAGCATATAAACACACAGACCAGAGGACATGCACGCACAGGCACTGAAACACACACACACATGCACACCCACACACATATAAACACACAAACCAGAGGACATGCACTCACAGACACTGAAACACACACACATGCACACCCACACACAAATAAACGCACAAACCAGAGGACATGCACTCACAGACACTGAAACACACACACATGCACACCCACACACAAATAAACACACAAACCAGAGGACATGCACTCACAGGCACTGGAACACACACACATGCACACCCACACACAAATAAACGCACAAACCAGAGGACATGCACTCACGGGCACTGAAACACACACACATGCACACCCACACACATATAAACACACAAAAACATGTGCGCACACACACACAATGACTTGGTCTTTACATCCCTACTCTTATCATTACCAAGTTAACATGTTCATGAGACTAAATTTCTAGTACAACAGTTATTCAGCCTACCGATTGTTCAGTCAGTACAGCCTGGACTGTGTCGGTTTCCAGGGTTCTTTTAAAACCACTGACTCCTAGTCTGAAGATTCTAGTGCTACTCAAGAATTTGAAGCAACAGTCCCCTACAGTCTGCTGACTTAAGAGTTTTGGAACTCAGTGTTACCTGATTTTGGGATAGGGGTGGGTCATGCTTATATGCCAAGCCTGCTTTGATTAGTGAGGTTACTGCCTCTGCACCCCACTCTCTCATTCGGGCATTAGGATGTTGACACACCTGCGAGAAACAACACAGGAGCACAAAACCACAATGGAGAAAGCACTGACGATGAACATGCTAAGGTAGAGGCAAAGGCAAAAAAAAAAAAAAAAGCAAGTAGGAAAAAATCTCTTATTACACAACCTATTATACCACGAGACCAGAAAAGACTAGGCAGAACCAAACCACAGAACAGAACATGCATAGTCAGAGTCTACGGATCACGTTTCAATTCACAGACAAACAGTATTGCGTAAGGATCTCGTCAGACTCTTTCCTTACAAAACTGAGAGACATTTTATCATCTGTGATCTATCATCTCAGATTAGAGCAGTGAAATAAGATGTGCAAATAAATAGTGAGAGACAAAGCAAGCACATTTCTGCTTATAGTTGACCATATTTGTGGTAATTTACCAAAAGTAGAATTGAACACCCAGTACACATCATTATACGGGAAAAAGAATCAAGACTGGTTTGGTTTCATTGGCTAAACAACAACAACAACAACTTATATGACACTTGTTACACTCCTTTCTAGATAGACTGTGCGTGTAGTAAGTATGGATAAATGATTAATGATATTGTACTATTGTATTTAGGAGTGGGGGCATTTGACTGGCAGGTTCAACTCTGAGAAGTCTAACTAGAGACATTCTGACTAAATACGGTGCTAGTCAGATTGCCTGTGTCACAAGTGCCCGATGCTGCATCAAAAAACAGTACATAACAGTGGCAAAACTTGACTTCTATGTGATAGTTACAGAGTTAGAGATGAATTTCTTAACTTACCTTCTGCAAGATAAAAGTGGATGCAAAATAGAGAGAGACAGAAATAGACAGCATGAAGACAAACATAGTGCCACATGTCCACACAGCTTTCATGAGTAAATACAGAAAGATTAAGCCAGTGAAGGTCAGAGTTGAAGTCAGTCAATTCAGGTCCAATTCAGTCGCTCCAAGGAATTTACCAAAATATGTCAAATACATTTCATTACCTGTATTTAATTAATTAAGCAATCTTTTTTTTTTCCAATGTTTTGAATGTATTAACCGGTCCCGACTTTATTTTGGTTGTTGACTGATTTTCGAATCGACCTCAACTTTGATGTTGGTTAGATGACAGAGTTGTGGAGGAGTAGCATGGGTGCAGGCAGTATGAACACTGCCTTAAGAATATTAGTGGTCTCACAGAACAGCAGGAGGGTCACATTTATAAAACATCAATAGTTCTGGCTCAGTGTTCACACCTCAGCCACTTAATTTCATTAGCTACCTCTATGAGCTATGATTTACAACGATTAATGCCATAAGGACAGAGTCAAGACTTATTTGCAAGTGTGTTTCTTGTCTTACCTCTAGCAGATGAGCAGTCAGGGGTCTCCACAGGATTTCAATTCGGTCCATGTTCACCAATCCAGTTTCCAGGAGTTTTGCCACAGCAAAAAGCGAGGGTTCCTGAGACGCCAGTGTAAATGAGGAAAGAGAGAACATGTAATACAGTCTACAAATGCAAAGGAGCAATGGATGTACTCCATGACTATATGTCTGCATTGTCATCCAGGCAAAACATTACCTGTGAGCTGTACTGCAATGAAAACTTGTAAAAACTGTGTAAATACTTTAACACAAACTTTCTTAAACACTTTAAATATACATAAAAACTATGCTTATGTTAAATATATTACTATTATTCTCCTCTTACCCAGGTGCTGAAACGTTGTAAATGTACTACCTAAAAGAGTGTTCTTTTTAAAAGAAAAAGGGGGTGATTTATCAAAGGGGCACTTCACTCTTTTTTTGTGTTTGGACTCATTACAGTGCTTTCATCCTGGTCATTTTAGTGCTTTCATCCTGTTCATTCAATTGTCTGCGTTTGTCGTCTAACTCTATTTTACAGATACAAATATTTTTAGGCTTTTGGTTTTGGTGTTGTTGCTAGTTGCATTTTAGTTTTGACCGAGCCATAACAGCTTTCCAGCCAGTCTTAAAGATCAAGAATAGCAACACCATGACACGCAATGTTTTTTCAACCCGTCTCACATTTTAGAACAGTGCTAAACAGTTACATTGTCTGCCCCTTCAAAAAGCCAGTCTCCGTCCCCTGCAAACTCTACCTGATTCAGAATCCAGTCACATGAGACCAGGGTTACAGTCGTTTCATTTCTATGAACTGATCAAATTTTATACATGTGTACAAACCTTGTTATTACCATAGGCCATTTCCATGGCTTCCATGGACAATGAACAAAGAGCATTTATCAGGTGATGAAGGGAAACATCATCCAAGTATCTATGAACAAAACACGGTGCACACAATATATAGCTTCAGGACCACTGCACTTACACCAGTGAATTACATAACATTTAAGTAACGTCTAATTATACAACATCAAAACCACTGCACTAGCATCACCTAATTATACAACATCAAAACCACTGCATCAATGTCAGCTAATTACACAACATCAAAACCACTGCACTAACACCAGCTAATTATGTACATCATATAAGACATCATTACATTAACATTAGCTTTTTACATAGTATATAATGCCAGAATTGCTGCACTGACAGCATGAAACATATGAGAATGGGATTACTGCTCTAATGTCAGCTAATTTATAACAGTTATAAAGAGATAGTGCAGTAAAACAGGAGAGGAATCCTCACTGGGAGCTTTCAAAGAGTCTTGAGAGGATGTTGGAGATTACAGGGAGGTCAGTCATAACAGCAGTGGTCAGAACCTATCCAAAAAAAGCAGCATGTTAATCAGAGATGATAACATTTTATGGAGGTATCAGTGAAACAGAGGCAGTCGATGATAGTGAGAGAATGGGGATGTGTGTTTAGAGCAGACAGGGACTCACTGTGCTGGTGCCCTCCACAGCCCGCCCAGGTTTCAAAGCTCCACCAACACCAGGTTTAAGGCCAAGGATCCACACCAGGTGCTAAATAGACCAGAGGGAATGATAACAGGGACCCTGTAACTTCTGGCTTCTGGTCTTCACAATGTGTGTGGTATTAAATAAATTGGACTGAACTGTAAATGTTTGAATTGACTGCTGTTGAATTCTGAATCCATTAAGTACGTGTGATATGTTACCAAACTGCAAAGGCTATACCTGGAGTGTTGCTAACACTAGTTGCCATGAAGTTCCCAGCACAGCTCCATGACAATGAGCCAAATTCAACAGTGTCCTCATACACTGGATATTCTTTGCTGTGAGCTGGAAAGGAAAGAGAGACAGAATAAGAGAGAGAGAGAGAGAGAGAGAGAGAGAGAGAACTGATCAAAGTCCCTGATTGAAGGTGCAGACAAGGAGCGCTGTCTCAGTTGCACACGTACAGATGAAACATAAAAAATAAATAAACAAGAAACAAAAACAAGCAGATCTGCATGACAGAAGGTTATTGAAATGTGCAAAGCAAATATAAATGTTGAAAGCAAGACAAACACTCAAGTGCCACAACTTTCTGTTTGCTCTTTTCCAACAAAGGAATGGTAATTAAGGCAGCTAATCACCAAAGAGGTGACCTGTCAATCTTCACAGTCGAGAAACTGAGTGTATGATGTACTGATCACAGGGGCAAAGTTAAATGTGTGAGACAAAAGCACAAAGGTAACACACACACGCAACAGACTTGAGTCAGTCTGATTAAAACTGGAGTCCGAACATTACTCTAATGAAAGCTGCTGAAAGTTTTACTACAGATGTAGTTTATTGTTTATTTGAAGTACTTGTTTACTTTAATAGTTGTTTATCTTCATTTTAAGTACTCTCTTAAAGGTGACTCTAACCTTAAAGATGATTCTAGTCTTTGTTAGAGGCCCAGCATGAACATGATTATAAATGCCTAATAAGTCTAATTCTATCACAGCTCGCCATCTGTTTCCGACTGAAAATGCGGCTTCGCTGTGACGTACTTCGTGTTGAAGGCACTCTCTGTGTTAAGACTGAAGTAAGAGTGTTTTAGCAGCGAGATGACTCACCACGACCGTGCCCTGTGGTTGGACACTCAGCGGCTGCCCAACAGCCACCACCTGCTGATGAGACTCACTGGAGGGGCTGATGATCTGCACGTTCTGGCCCTGGATGGAGTATGCTGAAACACACAAACAAAGGCCAATAAAAACACACATGAGCCTCATACTTTCATGAATATTACTTCCCAACTCACACAACATCCATTCGGAACAATGATCTGAAATCTCGGCCCATGGTCAGCATTCTGAAGCAGAACCTCAAAGTGTATTTTTAAAACGAAGTAATGATTTGGTAATGCAGTAGAACACCTTTGGGTACATATGACTAAACCCACCATGCCAGGGCAAGACACACAAAAACAGGAATTGTACACAGAGAAAAGCACAATTTTTTTTCTTTTTTACATATTATAAGCCTTGCAGTGAAGGTGCCACAGAATTAGAAACAAACGCAATTATGTAGGCCCAACTGAATTTAGTCATTACATAAACAAACTCACAAAAGAATAAATGTTTTTCTGAACAAACTATTGATTAAATAAACGTTTTGAAATTACCTAGCAGTATTAATTTCATCGACGAAAACTGTGACGAAAAATGTTCATCACAAACTTTTTTCCACAACGATAACTAAATAAAAATGCACCTTTGAAAATAAAAAATGTAACGAAATATATTACCATTTTCGTTGACAAATACTAACAAAATGATAACAGAAACAGACGAATGGACAAGCAATTATAGCCACATTTTAACTAACATTATAGCCACATTTTAACTAACGTTAACTTGGCAGCAAGCGTTGCCAGATGTACGATAATTATCGAATTTGTAAGATAATTTTGCCCTCTTTAAGATGTATGATCAACAATACCAAAAGTAAGGTACAATAATTTCGTCATTTTGTGACACTTAGCATTACTAGTTGTAATCAGTCTAGGGCTAAGCTCTCATTTTAATTAACTTCCCTGACACGATCAGGATAGTGAAATACTGATCCTACGTATGTGTTTACACATCTCTTCTCACTAAAACGAATATGTATTTTAGTCAAAAGACTAAAACTAAGACCAAATCAAAATCACCTGCCAAAATTAACACCGTTACCTAGGAACTTAACGTTACTATTACAAAAGTTTTTACCATTGTTCATTCCAAAGCCAACATCGCTGTATTTAAGGAACAGTGGGAACCAATAATACATATAATTTTGTTTTTCAGTGAGAGATACTTTCATTCCACAATGACACTTTTCCATGGCCCCATCCAGGCGCTTCAAACTCCATCTAAATAGTTTTTTCTAGGTCCCTTTTTACATGTGTCAAGGAAAATGATCATAATAATACAAGACTGTCTTTGTGGTACTATTTGTTGAATTTATTCACCTAAATATTTTTTTGTATTTCTTTCCTAATTTTGTTACATGATTCCTGAATTCAGAGTGTTTTGAGCCTACATACAAGCAAAACACCGTGTTGGGCATGACTAACTTTTGTTGGAAATGTTGGCTGCATTGCTGTTGAGGACAGTCAGAGCGTAGTGTGGGGGCAGGGACGCTTTGCAGATGGCAGTAATGAAGGCGTCCCGCGGCGTGACCAGACCCAACCGTCCACACAGAGCTGCCATCGTCATCTCAGCCTTTAGGATGTTTTCTGTCGCTGTTTCGTCCGTACTGATGGTGCATAAGAACAAAACAAATCTAAATTAGCACTTGTTCGGTCAAACACTCCCTGAACCAGTGCCCAGCGATCAGTGGCAGATACGGGAATAATTACAGAAAACTCTGTTTGCATCACTGGTCATTTGAAAACCAAATAATAACAAATGATGAAATTCATCTCTGACAAAAGATCGAAATAACATCTAGTACCACAAGCATCGACTATGACAAAACTAAATACCATCTAAATACCACACCTGCTAATTAACTGGGAACAAACCAGTTAACCATGTCAAATAATAAACTTTATAACTATGACATCTAATGGTGAGCAGTGGACCTACACTATACATCCAAGATTTGGTGAGGTGACTTGTTTATTAACGTCACGCATTCTCATTATTTAGCTCTTCAGGGGTAGAATTTTCTCTGCTTATAAAGCCATCAGTAACTTTAAAAACAGGCGCATTCATTATTTGGCAATGTCAGTTTTATTTGATGCTGTGAATATCAATTATTAGCTGTGTTTGACAGATTTTCATAGTGTGAAATTTCATTATGAGATGTGGCCGTTCTGGTCCATATTAGTTAGCGTCATTTCACTTCTGATTAATGGCAACGCTCCCGGTTTCTTCTCTTTTTCTTAAACTAATGCTTCCAGATGGTAATGCAAAGCAACAACACTTAATTTTCCTCCTCTTCTTTTTTTTTCTTTTTTTTTCTAATTTGGTGGCTTTCTTGCCTTGCTCCAATTTACTAAAGACTTGTTTCAAAACTCCTGAATATCCATAATTTCCCTTTTGGAACAAAACCCACTAACCTGGCATCCAACAGAAGAGAGAGAGCCGCAAGCAGCCCACACCAACACGCACTGACCATCTCTTCCCACACCTGATGAGCCACTGCAACAGAAAAACAGCCCTGAGTTTACATCAAAGTCGTGACCAAGCCTATGTTCACAAAGCAATAAGTGATAAAACATGAGTCTGCAAGTACAGTATTCCATTAATATTTTTTATAACTTGTTTGCTATAATACTAAGATGCGAACGAACATAAAATGAATACTGGGGAGATAAAAAAGTTTGTGGTTCAATCATATAAAACCGCACATTCTTGATTACACAGTAAATGATGCACTGTGCTCTGTCCACAGACCAAACAGACATAAAAGTGAGGCTGTGTTTCAATAGGTGAATGAAGAGAATATCAGAATGTTTGTTTAAAACTGAAACAACTAGAGAACAACAAAATGTGTTCTGTAACCCCTGCTCATGTCGCCACCAAATAATGATATCTCCAGAAATAATGGGTGAAACCTGAATGAGTTATATTTGCTCATTTGTCTGATTTACAAAGAGTTTATTCCAGCATCTATTGCTTTCAGTTACCTGCAAGTTTGTGAATGGTGTTCTAATTCAAACAGATAACTGAGAATTTGACCAAATAGCTGTCCACTGCTGTGTGCAATTGCAGTGTAATAGCAGAGTAGGTTGTCTATTGATTTCTGTGGTCAAGAATTTCTGTCATCTGCTGACCACAGTCAGCTCCACTTCTTTATTCATTCATTGTTGTGTCTGGTCTCAGGTTTCCTGCAACCAATGCCTTGTGTATTATGACCTAACAATCTGAGTGATCTTTTTCAGTAAAATATGACTGTGGATTGTGTTTGGTCTACAAACTATCCAGTTTAACAAAGTCATCTACTGGAATGCAGTTAATGTATACTTTGGTTAAAATATTCTTTCAGTTTCCGAGCTTTCAGATCTCAGTTTTCTGAGTTTACTTTGGTTATGTTATTGTTTGTAAGCAAACAGTCAAGACTGATCTGAGACCAGAATGTGTGTGCTGCACTCACGAGGCTCTTCAGGGCTGCTCTGACTCTGGGTGGGCGGGGGTTCTGAACTGCCCTGACCAGCTGCCTCCCGTTCCTCTTCTTCTTTGGCAAGCTCCCTGTCAATCATGGAGGTGATGCCCCTGACCAGGTCCAACAGTGCACTGAAGGCCACGGACATGGCGTAGCCCTCTGGGATGGAGGGCGGCTCCACCTTGTCCAGCATCTCTAGACTGGAGTAAGCAAGATACACCTAGTACTGACAAGCCCTGACTCACACCAATACTTCTACATGAATAAAATTGGGTACGTTTTTGTGTTGTAAGTTAAATGGTAATGTTTGGCCTCTTCTCCATGGATAGTCTGTAACTCTTACTTTTTTTTTTTTGTTTTTTCATTTTTAATATATACCATCTGAAAAACCAACATAGTCTACCCTTCCAATATTATTTATTATATTTTAAGACCACTGCTAATCACAGAACTACAGAACCCTGAATCTCCATCTAAGTTCTAAGACAGTCCTGAATTACTCTTTATTTAAGAATGGAAGGACTGATGGTATTCAGCCTGTTCAGCCTGCATGCAATAAGCTCTCACTCTTGTGAAATCAGTAAGATAAATAATCACTGGTCAAAGCATTTTGAACAGCTAATGACTGCTTTATTGGTCCTGGACCAAGATGAGCTAAAGGCATTTGCAATCTTGTCCAGATGGAATAATAATCAAACTTACAAGTTTTCAGATATAACTTTGTGTTCTGAAGAAATCACTGAGCGTGAAAGTGAAACAGTGTGGAGTGATACTCACTAGGTGGCTTTGGCACTGCCTTGGACGCTGACATTCATGAGAGGGATCCAGGTTCCACGATATTCAAAAGCAGCCTGCGTCGTCAGCCCCCCACTCACTGATGCAGAACCTTGGCCACCCTGTGACGATCCCTGACCCGAAGACCCTGACCCACCTGAGACCCAGTGTAAAAATCATAAATATAGAGAAGGATGGTAATGAAGACAGAACAAATGCAGGAGCACAGGGAATTATATAATTACACACCAGCAATACAATGTCTGGGCTGATGCTGAAACAGACACTAAAACTGTTTACAAAAATGAGACATATTTTTCTCAGTTTCAAGTAAGGACATGAGTCCTCTAATGGAAAAAAATAATTAGACAAATCTGGTCAAAACCGACATGAACACAAAATCTTTAGGAGTAGCTGCAGTCTTTTCAGACTTATGACAGTCTGTGGATCTTGATCTGATGTGACACTGACCAGCGGGGGCATTGATGGAAGCTGGGTTGCCTGCACTGGGCACGATGAAAAGGGACTGGATAAAAGAGCCCAGGGCGTTAACAATATCTCTGAACACTTTGGTTGAGTGCTGTTTCATATCATAGGACTGGCAGAAGGACCTGCAATCATAAGAGTGCATGATGGACCCAATACTGACAAAACATGGGATTCATAGTCATACAATTTCTACACGGCATGTGTTAAATATTACTGTCACGGTGAACTAAAAAGCATGTTTGCAGATGCAGGGGGTGAATGCATGTTTACCGTAGTAGATGAGGCTGCACACACAACCTGTGCACTGATTCTACCGCTACTGCCCTCAGCCACTGGGGCTTCTCTCCATCAAGAAATTTCACTAGCAGAGACAGGAAGATCTCACATTCCGTCACCTGGAGGACACATACAAAAACACATTTAATGCCATCACGCATGGCATTATAGCGTGAATTGACTGGCTTAAAGCCAAAAGAACAACATATGTTAATAAAAACAATGACCTTGCAAACATTTCTGGAAAGTGTGGAACACATGCAGGGAGATTCATGAGAGCCATTAGACTGATTCCTAAAATCACTGTAGCCACCGTGAGCCATACATTACAACAGTCACCGTGTTTACTCTCATCTTGAGAATGTAAGGTGTGGTTTTTGGACACTCCAATCGTAACAAAATATGGTTTAGATGCCGATCTGTGCAGAAGAGAGGACTTAGCATGAGAAGTCAGCTACAGTTTGTGAGAGCTGCTTAGGACTCTAATGAAAAAAGAGCCAAAATAAGAAGAAAAAAAAAAGAGAGAGAGAGGGGTGGAAACTAAACTAAGCAGCCCCCAAGGACTCAAATCAGAGCTGACCCCACATCACATTCCAGCTGAGTTGGGCTTGTAAGAAGCTCTGCCTAATTCGCTTAGTTTTTTTTCTCTCCTCTATTTAAGTTCAGTATTTTTCTGTCAGGGAGCACTATCCCAGCCCCTCTCACAAGCACTGTGAGAACTGAAGTGCTGACAGAGGAGGAAGAAGTGAGATAATGAGGAAAAGTTGTTGAGAAAAGTCAGGGCTTGACACAGAAGTGAAGTGGATACTCACCAAAAGGCTGTAGAAGTGCTTAATAAGAACAGAGACGACACGGAGTAAGCGCATGCAGATGGGGAAGTAAGGTTTCTCCACAGGTGCCGGTGAGGCGGCACTACTGTTGCCCTGACGGAACTTAATGTTGGGAGAGAACAGCTTAATGACCAACGGACAAACACGCTCCTTCAGAAGGAAGCTGAATTCTTGATGCTGTAGAGGGAATAAAATGTAACACATAGGGTTAGAAATTTCAATTATATTGCTGTCATACTGTATTCATACAGTACTCCACAAAATTGATTCTTACTTATACAATATAAATATGCTAGACATAAAAAATAAGTTTAAATACACAGCAGTAAATTCCATATAGTTCAGAAACATAATAATCAGAATATATAAATACATGACCATGATTCTCTTTCAGTGTTGCATTCAAATATCTTATCAGTGATCTCATTTCTGACTTAATGCAAAACTGAATTTGCTCATTTGGGGCTCACTTCAATACAGAAGAATGAAATCAAAACTAGAGTGGGGCTCACTTTAATACAGAACAGTGAAATCAAAATAAAAAAAGTAAGAGTTACAAATTGTCCATGGAGAAGAGGCCAGGCACTACCATTTCACTTTCAACACAAAAACGCAACTCTGATAACTGCAGGAGCAGGTTTTAGCAGCATTTAGAGAGTTTCACCTGTAGAAATACTTGAGGGAAGTCGTTTAAAACAGACTCGAGGAGCTCCAGGCCAAACGTGCGCGTCATCTCTGTCATCCCTACCAGCCAGTACGGGGCATCAGCGTTCACCAACTGACACAGATCCTGCACGTCACAGCCCATCATTTCAGTCACAGCAGACAATGTGTAAGCACTGTTATACTGTTTGGCTCAAACTATGCAGGGGTAACTAGATATCGGAAGCTCATCCAAAGCTCAGGGTAAAAAGATAGTTGTACAAATATACATGAGGACAAGGACAGACTGAGAGAGTTTCAAAGTCAGAGAAAGAGAGAGTACAGTCAGCATAATTACCAAAGTAAATCGATATGTCTCTAAAATAAAACATAACAAGTGACTACAGTACCTTGTTTAGTCATTCAAAAACAAAATAAAAATAATACTGAATAAAAAATAAAATAGAGTTGTGTCATCATAACAGGCTTTTGAACTTCACCAGAGCAAACTATCAACCACGCCTCACTCTGATTCAAAAAATGGCTTTTTAAAAGGTTACGTCACAAAAACTTCAGGAATTAAAAGTACATGACATTCATTTTGCATACATTAATTTTTTGTGTAAAAAAAAAAAACCTCTTCCCAACCATGAAATTCCAGAGATCAACAACAAGCACAACAAAAAATAAAAAAAGAGAAAAAATATTTCAGTGCTGGGTTCACCTGGAAGAGCATGTAGGCATCCTTGGCACTCGGTCTAAGTGTGCTCACAGACCTACGGTTACTGTTGCCTTGGACTGGTGGGGGCTCCTCTGCCATGCCTGGGGGCGGGGGGGGAGACCGACAGGCTCATCAAACAACAGCAGGACATGTGGGTGATGGTTAGTATGGGTGAGGGGGTTTATAGAAAATATTTTTGAACAGTCTCCAGAGCAAACTTCAGTCTGAGTTTCTAATCTGCTTTGACGTCTTGAAGTGGAAAGGAAAAGCTTTCATCTTGTAGGTCACGTAGATTACACTTCTACTCTACTTCTTTTTCAACCACACACTGTTGCGGTCACACTAAGCATTACAGTAACACTAATCTCTTCCCATGACAATCTTGATCACATAAAAACATTCGTGCTAGGTATAGCAGCACCCTTAGCAGGGACACGAAAAGGGGTTTAATCAGAGGAGGATGAGTAAAACCTTAGTCTTTGTTCACATGATTTAGGCTTAATTCATGGATAAGAACCTGTGGACGAGCTCTGAAACATATCCTTTCTTACTGTCTGAGTGAAAACCAAATCAAAATGGGACGTCTGGAAGAACAAATGGAGGGACAACTTATTCTTTATGCGTTGGCTAAAATGAGAGCATGAACCTGGTCTGTAGCACATTGATTTGTATCATGCATGAAAACAGGTCTGACTAGTTGATCACTGACAGTTCATTGACTGTAAGACAAACAACTCAGACAATCACCCAGAGTTAGTTTTCCTGTTGTGTGTCATGTTAAAGAAATGTATCAATGAAGATAATTCAGTAAACGGCTGTATACCTTTGCAGCGCTCATCTTCAGCAACCATCCTCTCAAACACCACGGTAACAACCTGTCGTACTGTAGCAGCTGCGGTGTTGTTGGTGATGTTGTCTTTAGTGAAGTGAAGGCGAAAACACAGCACTATGGCCTAAAGGCAAAGGGACCTCATTTTAATTGTCAACATTAGGACACAGAAAAGACACATGTAATGATCATGAAAGGGTGTCAATGTTAGTCCATTTCTTTAAGCAGTTACTACTGCAAGTCTTTGTTTCAAGATGGGCAACTGCTTGTGGCCAGACGGAGCATATTTCATTTCCGGGTATTTCATTACCACTTCAGTTTACAGAGTGGTGCCAAGATAATCCTTGTTTGAACGCTTTAAATTAGATTTTGCTAGGTGGTCTGCCTGTCAAACTTCCCCTTCGATACTTTCATCAGCTTCACAAGCCATGTAATACTTTTCTGTGGAATTTTAAGCACCCTGACTGCATTTTGGAAAACTACAGAGCCCATGGGATTAGGGCAGGTTGGGCAAACTCAGTTCAGTTCTGTACCATTATGCTTTCAGCCTGAGACTCCTCCTCACTCCTAATGTACACCCCCCACCACCCCAATCTGACACAACAAACCTAACGCTGCAGCCCTGTGACCCCCCCCCCCCCTACACACCCACACACACCACCACCAACCCAGAGACTTCTCAGAGCTCAGTAATAGAAAACAAAGCCAAATGAAAATGTCAGCCGAATTTACTCACATACCTACTCTGGGAAATTCTGCTACAGTACAAGATCTCTGGATAAATGTGTAAATACATGACAGCAATAACTGCATATTCTGGGGGACCTGGCCTCCCCCTCCTTCGTCTTGCATTAGATCACAAGGCTATAATGTCTTTAATGTTATTCGACTATCATGTAACTATGTAACTGTTTAGGGGACTGTGCTTTTTCAGTGAGTGTTTGCGTCTTTGATTTGACCCCTCTTTGCTACGATAATGTATTACTCAGAGTACATTTGATAAGACAGCTTTGTTTTACATGTAGAAACGACAGAGTCTGTATCACTGCACACATATTTGTTTGCAATCTCAGAACATTGAGGGTTTCCCTGTTTTTCCCTCCTACACTTCAGAATACTGATTGAAGCAAAATTTTCTACTTTTCCAACATAAACAGTTCATTTGTTCCATTTTGACTTTCAGGAGCCAAAATGCAGAACATTCACATCGAGTAACTATTTGTTTACAAAGTGACCTTTAGATTGAAGGAAAGTGGCAGAGCTTCACATTCACACCAAGTTACTTTTAAATGTATCTGCGTTTTTTGTTTTGTTTTTTTTGTTGTTGTTTGTTTGTCTCTCCCCCAATCACATTTGAGATTTTAAAACAGAATTACAGGTGGGAATTTTGAAGGCGAACTTTCAGCATGTGAATTACTTTCGTCTAAAGTCGTTTGGTGGTAACAGGTAACAGTACTCAGCTTTAGGTCATTAATACAAAAACCTCTCTTTTATTACTGCTTAAGCAATATTTCATATTAATGAGGAAATTTCGTTTATCCCAACTGTACGTTGCGGGATACTTACCTTTGACAACACTTCATCATGCACCACTGTGTTGGTGGTCAGTAAAACCAGGACTGTCTGTAGCAGTTTCAGCTCCTCAAGGCCATTCTCCATCAGCTGCCACAGCATATTAATGATGTTTCCAGCAGCAGTCTGACAAAACACACACACACACACAAAAACACACACACAACATTTCTTATATTTGCTTTGCTTTATAGGTACTGACACATAGTTATATATTACAAAACAGATATTTGAAACCTCAGGTGAAGAAACGGGCTAAGCCAAGAGTTATCGCTGTTAGAGGCACAGTTAGAGACAATCTTTTGTTAGAGTTCTCTGTTAAGCAGCAATGTGTGGATTTTATGTCATTTTACATGAGTTGAGATGTAGCTTGTTTCCCTTTACAAATACTACCACTTAGTTACAGGACAAAATACGTATTTAGAACATAAGAAGATGGGGTGTTCTATCCCAATGTAGATTCAAAGACAATTATGAGGAAAAGTTCTGTGTTATCCATCAGCATGGTGAGTTTACATCACTACACATAAGTGGAGATGTTGCATCAATGTTAACCTGTTTTGTAGCTGTCAGAAGGCTGGCAGCATATTTTGTACCATGACCCCACTCTACTCTGAGCACAGGACATCTATAATCTGTCATTGCTCACTCTGTCCATTCTGTGCAGTGCCAATAAATCTCAAACTCCAAATCAGACAGGAATCGGGCTCTGATACAGCTCTTCCATTGTTATAGCTCAATCAGAGTAAAGTAGGAACAGAATATAAAACAGAACAGAATAGAATTATGAGAATGTGTGATTTTGATAGAAATGAGATGTAAGTGTAGACACAAATGATGTGTGACACATTGTCATAAAGCAAGTCAGTGTAAATATTTGGTAATGTAACACTCAAATTGTGGAGCTGGATGCATGTTTTGCCTCATCTTGTTTGAGAAAAAATCAGAGCACTTGCTTTCCTTTGTTCAAAAGCCACGCTGAGAACTGACAAGATAAGGCTGCAGTCAGTATCTTTCAACGCTGCAACCTTTTTTCTCAACAGTGTTCATTTCATTACTGTTACACTGATGACCACTTCCAGAGGACCTCTTATCCTTTAATAAATACAATTCAGTCTCAGGCAATATTTACTGTGACATTTCATCAGCTTACGAGAGGGCTTACTTTCTACTATGTGATAATGAATTTACTGGGTTAATATTGGAAACATTAAAATACTATGAAAGTGATGCATAACACTGACCAAATTAAACCTTATAAACACTGTTTATACATAGATATTATGTATTATTTCTATCAAATTATGCATTTAAATAACATATAATTCAAGGAGGTGAAGAAATATAGTTGTAGAGTAAAACCAGAAGGAGGAGTGTGTGAGTGTGTATTGCTGTGCGTGAAAATTTCTCTCTTAGAGCAAATTAGGCCCTCTCTTGTAGTAAGACCTTTCCTGAGACCTTTCCAGTTTCAGTTTCCAGTTTCTTGACTGTTCCGTGTGCATTGTTTAATGGTTAAATACCAGATTACATTTTATGCAAAAAGGTATGTCCTTTTTAAACTTTAGAGTGAAGCTCTAGGCTTGTAGAGTATTGCGTGTGCGTATTGTAATGTTGTGGGAATGTGTTGCTGTGCAGTGCCTACCTCTGACACCACCTCATGGGACATGAGTCTCTGGATTGCAGCCAGACATAGCTGAGTGATTTTGGGCTCTTTGGTCCCACAGCCCATAAGGAAGGGCTGCACCACCTCTGAGCTGTTTTCCTTCAGAGCTATGCGGAGAGACAAAGTAATAACCACATTATTGAACCAGACAGTCTGAACCAATATTGAGTCGAAGAACAAATCTATGTGACAAAATTTCAGTCAGGTTGCTTATTTCATTATGTAGGATGGCTGGCTCAGCCAGATAACTCAGATAAACGCTGTTTCATTAATATCGGTTTGATGCTTGCTTTTCCACTGCCCTATAACGAGTTTATGAATGCTCTATACAAATTTAAAATTGATAGCATTATCAGCATCAGCGAAAGTTAAAAGCTGGCAATAAAGAAAAAAGACAAAAACTCGAGAGATTTGACTGGTGCACTATGGACCGGAGTTCTTAACCTGATCCCATGCCTTAGGCTCTGCCTTTGTACAGTGGGTTGGTACTGAATGGTATGATTATGTTACATCATGGAATACAATATGTACCCACTGCAGGATAAGAAACTAGATTCAAATGCCTGTTTCATAACTGTTGCTCTTGTTACTTTTTAATTCCAACAAATTTCAATCTTTCTTCATGTTTTATAATTGCATCTCAAGCCAACTTTCTTCATTATGTTACTGTAGATCGACATTATTCTCAGGAGGTTGTATTCACCAAAAAAAATAAGATTTATATGAAAATAATCTCTCAGACACATTCACCTCCTCTATAGTGCATCAATATGAAGTTCTTGTATGAAGATAAAACCTAACTACTAAAGCCAACCTCACACCACATATACATCTGTGACCAAGTACTTCTCCCATAGCAACTAACAAACTCCACTCTAAGTTACTGAACATACCTAATCCACTTCTAAGACCTAAAACTTCACAGGAGTGCACTTCAGATGATGTCTTGATGTGTTTGATGAAATGTGATGTTCACGGGTTATGAAACAGGTTGCTCCTCTCTAACAATCAACGCTTCTCATGCTATGAAGCTCTTTTATTTTCTCTCTCACCCACCTTCATCAACTTCTCCTCCCTTACCTGCCAAGATGTCTGTGTTTCTTGCAGCAATGGTTTTGATCTTCACGATACCTGATTCTGCTGCCTATAGGGACAAAAAAAAAAAGAATTTTAAGGAATGGTTTTTGAGAGCAAAAGTTGAAGGACAAAGTTGCCCTTAGATCTTCAAGTTTACTTCTCTATGTTTCAAAGATACAGGGAACTCTTTAGGCTATCTACTAACAATTAATACCTTGCTTATCTAAAAAAATTGAGGTTTTGCTCACTGTTTAGAGATGTTCGGGGTTGACTGTTACGTTTTGTCACATAAACATTAAATAACAAATGCAAAACCAGACTTCATGCAAACGGATGTTCACAAAGTTCAAGCCAAGTTTAAAAGAACACTAAATTCTTTCCTGCTATTTGCACTTTTGCTTAGTTTTACTTGGAGCTAGCAAGTCTAGACATCCAGTAATGTGGGTGGTGCTAATTCTCTGCATCCTCACTTCCTGGGCTAACCTCAAACCAAACCACATGGACAACACCACGCAGCTCTGCCTGACTGGGACATATAGAGTGAAAACTCCCTACAACCTCCATTTAAGCTGTCTCAACAATTTAGTAATAGGTTTATAACATGGTTATGTATGGACCTCTACACTGCAAGCAATGCCTTAACCAGGTGCACAATCAAGTAGTACTGTTTATTAGTGACCAACAAACCTGGACCAGATGGCCACAAACCTGAAACTTTCATATCGTGTACACTTTAAAGATGTTCACAGACTAGACCTACACAGAGTTTAAGGTTATTTGGGGAGAGAGGCCAACTAAATCAGTGCTTTGTACCATCTACCAATTCCCACAGGGAAGTGGGAAGGGGTACAGCACTGGCAGCCATTCATATCACAGACATAGGTATAGCTTGCCCACTGCTGACAAATACATACTTTACATAGACAGCTTAAAGTTTTTACACCACAGTGAACCATTTAGAGAGACCATTTTAAGCTTCTAAGAAAAACTGAAACTGTGACAAAAAGCACATTACACAGCCAATGTGGGGTGTTCTTGAGATATCTGAAATTAAAAAAAAAAAAAAAGGATAACGCTGATTGAAAAGTTGCTGAAAATGAGTGTTCTCCAGACTAATAAAACAACAAACTATTTCCATCAATTCAAATGATAACGGACAATACAGAAATCTAAAGAATGTGCTACCATTTAACATTTAATTAACTGAGACGTGTATCTTCCTTTTGATCTGTATCCTTTCAAAATTTCAGAGTCAGTGAATAAGATGCTGATGTGGCAATAGCCTAAATACAGGTTCCACTAAAACCAGGAAGTAACTCCGTCTCAGCAGACTTGGACTGACGTTGCTGATTGGCCAGCAGAGAACAGTTCTCTACCCTCTTTTATGGAAAAGCAAATACAAATGTCAAAAGAAAAACATAAACAGTGGAGAACTGTAAAGGGACTCACAAATAGTAATTAAGGGTTTAAAGGCAAACTGATTTTAGTTACTCCTTGAGGCTGAAAAGTCATCTTCTCTTGATAAGACTACTGTAAAATCAACAATAAAGACAGTTGTGACGGTATAAATGAAAACCATGCTTTCTTCCTGTCTGTATGCTTTCACCATAAAGTAGATGCATCTTTCCACTCACAATCAAAAGAAAAATCCAGGAACATAACCTATTGTCAAAGTCGGTGCTCTCACAACACCACAGTTGACTAAGCAGCCCAACCTAAAAACTGCAAGTTTGAGAAACAGTAAGCCTGTGTGCATCAAGCAATAGAGTGCAGTCACCCGCCTTCTTCTCCCCCATATGGACAGTCTTCCTTTTGCCTATTCATAGACCAGCAAACTAACGTGCAAAACTTTAGCTTTTTCCAGGGCCCTGCACACAGTCCCATGCCCATCACTATGGTGATCCAACAGATTATTCAATAGGACAAAATATGCAGAGTTGGTCTAAATAAATGCAAATGCCATGTTAAAGTAATAGCCATGGTAACACAGATGAAGCCAACTGAAAACTTTGAAACAAAGACATAAAACAAAAGTGTTATGTGCCCAAACCTAAAGCTTTAGCTCTCTCTTTCATCAGCAGAACTTATCCAGATGAGGCTTTTTTAAAGGGGCAACAATCACACAAACTATAACAGTGAAAACCAGATTATGACAACAAATAACAATGTAGTCTCACAGAAAAAAAAAGAAAAGTTAACTGAGAAAATGCTATTCAGTGTGGGCTCTAATAATTGCAAACAGACAATGAAAATGACAAAATTTCAGTTGAAGAGAAGCATGAAGCCCATGAGCACAGCGACAGTTCCATAATGACATGTCAAAAGACAAAACACAGCTTAGCTTTCATGAAATGCAAGACAGACACTCAGCTGTCTCACCATGGCTCATTTTTTAATCACCTCAACCCAAACGTGACCTATTATCTCTCACATGGTCATCTGCAATTTTTCATTTTCTCTGACACTTCTTCAGCAAGGTTTTTTTTTCCTACAAGTGCAGTACCACACACAGACAAAAGAGTAATTAAAGACAGAGTTGTGCTGGTTGCAAATTTGCGTGAGCTGTTGAAGCAAATTACCAAGCCTCAGAAGAGGGAATGTAAAATGTGTTGTTCTCATTGCACACTGAGCAAGAAATCAGAGACGTCTGCAACCAGAACGCTAATAGACCCTATGGTGACAGGCACAACTGAGGACACATACTCATTGTTAGATGCACTGTCTAAAGAAAGTGTTCAAAAATGAACTATAGCTGCCTTGGGAAAAGTGACAGACAGACACACTCAAAACCTGACATGGGAAAAATGGGAGCCAGCCAACATAAATGATAAAAAGGCAGTCGTATGCCAAGGACACCACCATGTCCTTATCTCTACCATCACATATCAAGAACTGTTTGTTTCTCTCTGGATAGCCTAGTTAAGTCAATGTTCTGTGTAGGGCAGGTGCATGCTTACAGTTCTGAGGTTATGGCTCATTAACACAGACTGCTTTTGACAGCACCTGACAGATGCTTTAGCAGCTCTTGAGAAGATCCTGCAGTGTGCACAATCTCTGTAACTTGTTTTCAAATTCTCAAAGCCCACAAAGTTCTGTCTGATCTCAAGGGAATGCTACTCAGAGGTTTGATGTCTGTGCTCCAAATATCATGACGGTTAACGATACTGGCAAGCACACAGAACGGAATACCTGAATGCTTACCAGGCGGTCACAGTGAAAGCGAATAGCATCGACAACTGAAAAAGCGAAGCAGTTTAACTGGCTAATAGCACAAAGAAAAGCCTCACCACACTTCAATGTGAGTGTAGCTACCGTTTTGGATCTCGTCTCTTCCACGTCCACAAAATATCAACAAGTCAAGGATGTATAACAAACTCACAGCATTTAAAGAGAAGCTGAGAATATCAATAGCCTAGTACCATAAGGAGTCTAGTATTGGCTTGTCATGACAGGCAATTCATGTGGCTTTGCAATGAAGATCATTAAAATATAGTTTGTTCTGAGTTATTAGGAGTAACACGAGAAATAGGTAAGATACCTCTTTCACAGGGGGAAATTTTTTCTTGCATTCCATGGACAGAGACCGCAAATCCGTTTGCATGTTCTCTAGCAATTTCTTCACCGCTTCAGGGCTTGTCGTCGACATTTTTCGCTGTCTTCTTGCCAAAATACCAAAGCTTTCGAGTAAAATGAATGCAGTTACTTCTTAAGACAAGGTCCGGCCTAGTCCTTTACCTCCAGTGAAAAGAAAACAATCTGAACCACGATACTAGCGTCCATGGACACAAAATTCCAGTTTTCTGTCTTGCACAGATCTTTAGATGAGAAAGGTGTAAAATGTAAATGGTTACTTTCACCTGCAAACCCCGATAAAGGTAACAAACATCATCATAAAAACACTAATTCACAAGGGGCGATACTCAGAGCGTTCAACTTATTTGTTAATTTTAGCTTCGAGTTTCATGGCTTCTGGTTTCTCCATTGCTAAAACCCTTCCAATCCCACAATGCCCGTGCAAATATTGACACGTCACTTCGACTTCCGTAAACAGTGACCGGATTTCAGGAGGAAGCTTACAGCGTCCCCTCGTGGTCTTTGGAAAGATAGTTAGGTTGGCAGCCACCTTCATCTAGGTTGATTTGGAATTCCTTTGGTGTTCTCAGGTTGCTCTCCATGGTAGCCAAAGCACCGCTGTTGCAAATAAAGTAACCACCATGTCATAAAAGAAAGACGTGGCAATCCAAGAAGTGACTAAAACTGGACGGAGTAGTATGTGCAGGATGGTGCTAAGCAGGATGTGTGATTTACTGGTGTCATTTAGCAATATAATGGGAGGAGATTTCGTAGCCTACGTATAACCCACAGTGAAGGCTCCTGTATAATTACAATACATCCTGGCCTGTCTAGACTAATTACGGTGGCTAGAAATACCCAACACGAGGTCAGCGCCCCACCTTTGCGCTGTCCGCAACAGACTGTTAAACGACATTATTGTATGTGAGTGTTTGAAAAGTTAGCCGTAGAAAAATATCATTCGTTTCCTGGTTTACTTGTTTGACCTGCACTTACTCTTTTTCAGTAGTGAACACCCGCAGCAGAAAAAAACACATCCAAACTACTATTATGCTTAAATCGCTTTGCCACTACGGTCTGACAGAGCCCAGTCTGATATTGCCAAGGAATAACAGTTGATGCCACAGGCTATACAGCTTTCCAGTTTCTAAATCTAGTGTTCTGTTATACGCAGGTATATTCAGTCAATCTGTTTAACAACTGGAGGACCACTGCCACTGGTTTACAAGTGGGGCAGTAAGTGATTGTCCGAACACCAGGTACATTGAACCATCTCCTGGTCAGTTCAAGCCATTTTAAAGCACAGCTGTTAATCCAGTGGGCATATGTTGTAAGGACCGACCACGTTTTGACCTGATTCATATTCATTTGGTCCATTTGTGTTTAATGCCAAGGCCTACCTCCGGTGTATTTAACAGTTTTGACAATCATTTAAATCATTATGTCAGTCCATTTATTTATGTAGTATTTTCCCACTTAAATTGGTTAAATGGACCTCAATTCTTTTTTTTAACATTAGCATGATAACTTGGAGTTATCAAATCTTAGCCATTTTACCTAAAATGACTCATCACTTAAAACCTTAAACTGACACTCAGCTGGCTACATATGGCTCATATTTGTTCAGCATATGCAGAGAATGTCTCTGTAGGGAAAGGAGGTAACACCTGTGTGAGGTTCCATCCTGTAGAGCAGATGGTATGCAGTGCACCATGGCATATTAACATCTAATATAGTTCAGGAGGGATGCACAATGTACCGTTTAAACCACACTTAAATATTAGGTGTTTTGTGTGTGTTATACCATTATGTGCTGAAGATATTGCATCACTCATTAAAATGTTACTACCATACTCATTTTATGGTGTAATAACCACTATGTTATGACTAATAATTGCTTTATGTGGAATGAGCTAATATGTTCTGCATTTAAAACTTTTATTATATTATTATTTGTTGATCAGGAATTTTTATCAAAGGATTTTACCACAGAACTTAATATTTTATGATCAGTTATTACATTGTTAGTTTACTAGTTGACGCATGAGTTGCTTTAAGCATCCAACCACAGCTGCGGTTAATTTATGCCTTTCCCTTGGAGTTCACAACATCATCTTTGACATTGTTCCTCTTGAATCGTCAGCGCCCTGTGCTCATCAGTGAAGCTCCTGCAAAACGTTCCCCATCCAGCACCCTTTTTTCACCTTTCTTTTTACGTGTTCTGAGCATGCTCAGACAGGACTGTGTAACAAACTTGGAAACCGCATTAACCACGTTTTTGTGGAGGTGATACGCTTTCTCTACATGAATTCACCCCTTATAGTGCAGGACTAAGGTTAAAGGAATTAACGGTCTGTGTCTCACTGCCACCAAAGGCATCCATCAGGATACAGAAAATTCAGTAGAGTGTGGTTAAATGAATCTGTTTTTATTATATAGCCTAACAGGGGCACAGGCTACAATTGTGTCATTTTTGTGAAAATACACATATGAACTGAAGTAAAACAAAATACAAAAAAGGTGTGTTTGAAGGCTATGTGAGATGTCTAAATCCATTAACCACAACAAAAAAAACCCCAACCCTTATGTGGTGCACTAGCCCCCTATTCTCTCTCAAAGTGTTACATCTCGTGACCCCACCTTGCTGACATGCAAGACACTGCCAGCTCAGGCATCTTGAATAAGTATTTTGGAGTTTATTTAAACCAGCCCATCAGATCTCCCCATAGCATGTTCACAAATTGTTCCAGGTTGATCGTTTTTGTCGTGTGTGTGTGTGTGTGTACTGGGGTGGAATAACTGCAGTTAAGTCTGCCCAAGAGAGGTCATTCTTTGTGAGTATTCTGACTGACTGCAAACAACGATAAAAACTCACACTGATCTCATATTTGCTTACAATCATCTCCTTGACATGTTCATGGTTTTGTAACCTGTCAAATTTCATGGCCTCAAAAGCTGTATGAGTCAGCAGAGGTATCAGCCTGAGTGCATAGTCTCTTTGAAGCCAAACATATGTCTCAACAGTGTACTCAAAAGTTGTCATATAGTTTTCTGTGATCTTGGATGATGCTGTTTGATTGACACATGTGCTTGGATATGATGCCAGGGTAAATAATAAAGCTTCCAGCTATTTTGTGTTTGCCCTTGTACCTCTGCTTAAAGATGGGTTAAAGGGAGCTACCGCTGAGAAAGAGCTAAACTTCCCTTATATGTGCTTCATGTCTGTTCCAAAATTGAAGATAGAATGGGGTTTCCAACATGGACACTGCAAGCTATTCAAATGCAGCTCCAGTCCTTCACCCATTGCCTCTCTCTGTCACGCTCTGAAAAGTTGTGCGACGATCTGGATTTAGTGAATGAATCAATTCTCATTGTTGTTCTGCATTTTTCGACAAACTCAGTCACTAATGACACGGCCCAGTATGGAAAGATGTGAACTCAGCCAATACATATCTAATTGTTATGGTCCCAAAACTCACTGGCCTTAAAACAATCAGGGCAGCAAGTGCAGATGGAAAACTTTAATTCACAACCGACAGAAAAAACGAGCAGAGCCACATCTAATAGAATACTGAGGTTTTAATATCAACAAATGACAGACAAATGCCATAGGACACACAATTGTCTGAGCATATTACAATCAGGGCATTAGAGTACACTCTCTATTTAGTCATAATAAGTCATTCTTAATCTTCCTCAACAAAGAGGAAAGAGAGGAAAAGAGAGTCATTCACAGATTAATTTACATACTCTGAGCCGTTACTATGTGGCACAAAAATCAGAAACGCACAACTATGTGCGAGCAAGGGACAGTGAAAATAAATGACAGAGGACAAAAAACAACAAACTAAGTTGTCTGGCACATGACCAAAATTGTGCTGGAGTGACTGTAAAGATTAGGATCCCTCTCTGATGCCTCTCTGAACACGAGCCTTTACATTGAGAGCAGACGCAAATATAGATATTCAGTGATCAGTTTCAATTGCCTTGACACGTCCTAGGACATCACATGATTGAATTATCACAGGGTTATCACATACAGACGTAAAACTAATGAATATTCTCGCGTGTTTTGTTTTTTTTTTCTTTTGAAGTTTGTCGCTATGGATTGTAAAATGCTGCACTTTATGAAGGCATCTCAAAAGATTATCATTTTTGCTCTCATATGTAAAATCAATGCCAAACATACACTGAGGTCAGCTGTGACCTCATCCACCACCTCACACAACCATTAAGATAGTTTAATGGTTTTTAATGGTTCTTTCTACATTGTGTCTAAAATATTTGTGATTTACTTTCATAGCAGCATATGTAAATACTTTCTATTTCTAAATATGTAAATAATCTCTACACACATAGGTGTTATTACACTTGATTACATCTAGTGTTGGATGTGCTGGTCCAATTAATTACATGGCTGTGTTTCTGGATAATCCATCATTAGTTTGAATAAATATCAAAGTATGCTTATAATATTTAAAAGAAGTAAAAAGGGCCTGCCAGAGAATTGGTAAGAGACAGCAGACATTATGGAAGACATAAAACAAGCACTCACTATCATCACAAAACTGAGGACAGCCCTACAAGATTAAAAATTGTTTGGGAAGTTTTCTTTTCTTTTCTTTTCTTTTTTAAGGAAGACAGCTCTTATAGGAAAAGTTTTTTTTTATTTCTATAAAGTATAGCAACAACTAGCTTAGTTCACTGTGGCAACATAGCTCCAGGTTTTCTTAAAGAGATTCCATACCAAGCCACACAGGTCCTGAAAACACATCTGCTGCCTCTTAATTTCTTTCTTTTTTTTCCAGAGTATATTCCAGAAAAACTAATTACAAATATATGTACCCTTAAACAGTTCCAACGCATCTAAATTCCCTGTGTTCCCTTTTTTTTTCACAAATATTCCACTCTTACTAGTATAAATTCTACTTATAAGGAAAGAATTTGAAATGTCTTTATTTGAATAAGGTCTACATTAACCATTAAACAATAAACAATACATTAAAAACTCCAACACCATTTAGTTAAGCGTGAAAAAAAAACGTGTCTGCTGCATACATTGAACAAAGTTCAATTATGGAGCACAAAAGGTCACAATTTTTTTTATAGAAAAACTGTAAAAGTTAAATTTTAAAAAGAGAGAGAAAAAAAGTTATGTTTAATATTGGCTAGGTCGAGAAGGTGAAAATAATAATTTACAAAGACTCACAATGGATCTGTGGGTTGTGACACATCATCTTACACATATGAAGTTTCCTATCCTCCAGGAACGATTCCCTCACAGGTGTATCATACAATTTCAGTTATTGAGTGTATTTGTCTGTAGAAAACAGTCCAGTTTAACTGAATTAACTCCAAGGTCCACATTTAACTGTCATTAGGCCTCACTTTTATGTTGAGGCAAAGCTGATAAGGCAACTCTTAAAAAGCTTTTCAAGTTTTAAGAGGTGCAGTCAACCCTGTTAGGCAAGAGTTAAGTTAGGGGAGGGAGTTTACAGTAAGAGTTGTGAAAATAGGCAATCTCTGATTGAAATCTCAGCTATTCTCTCAACCTATATAAACCGTCGATATTTACATGATGATCAAGTCCACTGATACTGCTTACCTCTTTGGCTAGCTGAGTGCCGAAACTTTGTCAAAATGCAGTACACAAAGTACTGAAAGGATGCCACTGAAGCCAAGTTAGCAAATCAGAATCAAAGTAGTATTTAGATATTTTTTGAAGACTGCGAATACGTCAGCTGGAGAATGTTATGGGTTCAGCTAATTAATTCATTTTAGAGCATAATTTTATGACTATTGTGGAGCACTTTTAAAATTCATAAGACAATTTAACTGACGATGTCACGACCCACTACATTCACTGATCTGTAACTAACTAGCAAACTCCTGCCGTAACCATGCACACAGCTTAATTAAATTTAGGTTATTTATTCCTAAGTTAGGAAACAAATGTCTAGTTTTCATGTTCTGTATAATGGTTTCTGCACTGCTGTACATTCGGCATTTCTAATGTCACACGGAGGCAACAAGACAAACATGCTTCCTTAGAAAGCAGATACAGATAAGTTGAACTCAAATGTTCCAAAGGATACTAATATACCCCTACATCTACCGATGTCATATCTATATCCACATCTTTCTAAGAGTCTATAAATCTATATATTAACTCAGCTTTGATTTTCTGTGGAAATATTGTCTGTGTTACAGACTAAATCAATCCATATTTACTCCACTCTGTTTCTCAGTGAACAAAGTGACAATTCTATGAAATCCAAAGACTTAAAAAGGCATAGTGCTGTGTCCACCAGTGAACTACAGAGATAGGGCCAAAACACTGACATGGAAACCACAGAGAAAGACATCTAAAGCAGTCATCTGGGCCATCTTTGGACCTCTCAGAATGTAGGAAAAAGAGAAATCTCCATGTCCTTGCTGTGTGGCCACTTATTTGGCTGTTATGAGATGTGCAAGGTATTAAAGTATGAGCTGTCTCCAAGAACACAACAGGCCAGAGGAGCCTGGTCCCATGGTAAAACACCTCTCCTAACAGTTAGACTCCTTCTCCTCAACAGGGAAATAGCCATCCTTGGTGGGGATGTTCTGCTGATGGAGACCATCCTTGTCAGCAGCAAAGATTGCCAACAACTTTTCCTGCTCCCTCTTGTTTTGGGGTAAGTTTGGGGAAGGTCTGGTGAGGTGATGGAGGCGCTGAAAGGTAGTGGGGAAAAAAGACATGATGGAGGCTTCAATGCAGCTCAATAATAAATAAATAGTAAGTTATATTTATAAAATATCATACGTCAATGTTATAGCTTTTTGGGTTTTGTTTTGTTTTTTGTTTTTTTGGCTTTCTGCATAGCTTTTTTTTCTCTATGGTACCTTTTGTGTTCCATACATAATATAAGCCAGTATAGTCCTCACCTCTCTCAGAGTTCCTTTGGTAATGCTGACTTTATAAATGACCCACATGGGGATGCAGACCATTGATGATAAAGCCAAGAGCCAGCCCAGGGCATAGCCCCACCAGGGGTAGACATATTCATTGTTGTACTTTAGAGGGGTGTACTTGATCAAGGAGAAAGCAAATGTCCCCTGCGTATATGGATATGTAAAAAGGATTTCATGATGCAGAATTTAAAGAACAAAAGGACTCAACAATATAATATCTGTAAAGCACCGTAAATATAATTAAAACTGAATAATAACTTAATATTTCAATGGATTTTAATTTCTTTGGATTTCCATTTTCAGTCAAAAGATGGCACTGTTTCACTCGCTTGTGCTAACCTGATGTGCCTGCTCTGGAAAGATCATACTAACTAGTGTCATGAAGAAAAGCTTGAATTCAGAGTAAAAGTCATCTCACTTACAAAACAAGTGGCAGGAGTGAAGAACAACCAACAATACTTAATGTAGGGCCCGGGTCGGTAGCCAATCATGTCTTCAATGTTGTCATAGAAACGATTTGCACCTGAGAAGAGAGAGGGTCATGTGGTTTTAAAGTATTTTTTTTCGACAGTTCTATACATAAATAGGAATAGTAGGAAATTCAGTAATTGTCCTGAGTTGTATTTCTTTTTACAGCAAATTTTTTACAATTGACAAAAAGTATCTTTGTCAAAAAGTATCTTTACAGTGCATGGGGTGTTTTGAAAAGCTGGAAAAGTAACTCTGGCAGTGATGGTTGGCTGTTAAAGGGAGGTGGGTGGGCAAGACTCAACTCCTAATCTCTCACTGTCATCTTTATTAATTTATGGCAGATGGCTATAAAACAGTAAGATTCCAAACGAACTTTATTACAAACTTTATTATTTATTATTGATTTAATGATATAAGTTTTCCAGGACCTATTTCATGCCTGCCATCATGAATTTAGCCTTCAAACAATGCAAAGGATAGTATCTGCATTCTGGCAATGAAGTTTTGGCAATTCTTGTACTTAAAAAAAAATTCAAATAACATTACAAATGGTCTCATCAAAATATACAGGTTAAACAGGGGCATTTTCAGTTCAATATGCTGTGAGGAAAGTATTCACTGCATTCCTAGTTTACGACTATTTGACTTAGGCATACTGAAAATCTCTATATCTGCTCAGGTTGCGCATTGCTTTGATGTGACTGTTTTCAGCATCAGTGCTAGTTCCTTTTGTTAAGACAGTTGTTAAGCTTGTCAGTATGGTGCTGGTCTCCATCCCCAAGGAGTGAAAATGAGGTTAGTTAGACTTATCATGATTATAATGACCATTACAGTGTCATTCTGATAAGCATTTACAGCAGATTCAGAGTAATGTGAACATTTGGGCACAGCAACAAAATCTCGGTCCTGTTGTTATGCCTTACGTTTCTCCCCAAAGAAAAAACACGTGGCAGCAAAACTTTCTATTAGGCCATAACTGCTGTAATAGTAAAATTGGGTGTGAATCATTTTAGAAGGCGTTAAAGGGAGAATGCTATCAGACCCCATCGCCACTTTGATTCTGAGTACTTTCTGGGATTCACAGGTCACAGTTATGGGCACAAAACTCACCTGTTGGAGGCTAACTTTACTTGTGTTCTATCTTAGAAAGCACACAGCAGATTCCTCTCCATTTTTGGCCACAGAGAAGGTAAATATGATGCTATCTGCACTTTTCTGATTTTTAAGGGGAGCTGAGCACTGATGGTACCATAGCACTCAAGAATTATTCTTTCCCTTTTTTAGGAACAAAATACTTTGTCACTTACTCGCACTCAGAGAGAGCTCGTGAATCTTAGCATGCATACCAAGCAGCAAATGCTAATGATGCACATACTACTAGAGCTCTGATTGGTCCGTTAATATTGCTGCAGCAACCATGTGAAAATTCCAAAGTCTGAAAGGGCACCCTTGTCAACCTATTTGAACTGGAGTGACTAAATTTGGCGCAAAAGTCAGGGTCAACTGAGGTTGAACAATTCTGCCAGTGACACCACTACTCCATCCAGTTTCCTTTCCCACAATTACAATCCAAAGGAGAACGCTTCCCCTTATGCATTGCTACTACAGATGAGATTAAATGTGTTACGTAAGACCTGTGTTTCACATTCATGTTGATAAATTATTGACTGTTAAGTGCATACATAACTATTAAATATCTCTTAAATGCCCTAACACAGCAACACACAACTAAGAGGTCAGTTTTAGCATGATTTGATCATATGTTACTAGCATATCAGTCAAGAAAAAATATTTTTTTAAATCTATTTCCACAAAACTGTTACCTATTTGCCATACTACATTTCCACGTTGTTGAGTTTGTAACTACAGCTCTAAATGAGACAGAATGTGGAATGCAACATGCAAGAGGCCATCTGATTAAAAATGTTGATATTGTTTCCAAAAATAAACAATGTATGTGCTAGTTGTCTTAAAAGAAATGGTATTTTTTTATAACATACTGTATATAACTCTTTAACACAACGACCAATCATGAGTCAACATGGCAGCTGGTGTGCATATTTGCAAGTTGAATGGAAACATACTGGCCATACTGAAGTGTTTTCCTCCTTACTCACTCACTCTCTCTCTCTCTCTCTCTCTCTCTCTATCTCTCTCTCTCTCTTTTTTTCAGTACCATTACAGCCCAACCATGACAGCAGGTTAAGGAAAAAATTACCATAATAAATTCTATGATAAAATGTTAAAGCTTCAAAGGTAAATACTCACCGTAAACCCAGGCAATGCAGACTGTCTCAAAAATAGCCACAAAGAGGAGACACATTCCACTGGCTGCATAGTAGTCAAACAGCTGGAAGACATACATTCCACCCTGTCAAGAGAAAGATGTGTGATTGAAGGCATAAAAGGAGAGTCCTACACATCCTACGCTGAGTGGTTTTGGCAATAAATGTATCTTTTCAGGATTTGTGACAGCTGAGGTAGTAAAAAGCAGTCAGTCCTTTGATGGATTCGTGAATGATGCAATAAATTATGACCTTGATTTTCTATGCTTCTCACCCTCTGAAGGTGTTTTTTCAGCTCAGCTTCTCAGAATCACATGTATTTTTTCGTTGCTAGAAAGGGTTTTTAGAAAACAACACTTCACTGATAACACCTGTGGTCTGAATGTCTGCTCTACATCCCTGTTTTTTTTGTTTGTGACTTTACGTGTTTATTTGGAGTGTGGACAGAATGCTCTGTTAAATGCTGGGTGAGTTTTTTACTTTCTATTGACTTCTGGCACTAAGACTCTTCACACACAGCCTTTAACTTGATCCTGTTTTAATGAGGGAGAAAGACTAATTGTAAGCCTTAGCACACAATGCTAAGCTGATGTTCTTGGTGAGCTACCTCAGTCAGCATAATTAGCCCCACAAGATAGGACACAATGGACACTCCCAGGATGAACAGCTCTCTGCGATTCTTTTTCCGGAAAATGGCTGGGTACATGTCCACCATGGCAGTCACAAGGCTTTCCACGCAGACAAACTACAGTGGGGCAAAATTAAAATAATAACGAGTTATTATAGTTACTCTTGAAGACCTTGTGAATTTTACTAAAATATGACGTCACTAGTATTTCATAAAGCAAACCACTGTGCTTACTATAAAATACTGATCATGTAAAAACACTTGACATTCAGATATATTTTTTGTTACAGAACTGTAGGCAAGTTCTGCACATCAGTCAACTTTCACTTTCTTTGTTAGTTTCATCTGATCAGATGTATGGTGAGACTGGTGGGATAAGGAGAGACTGCTTGGTTGTTCTTTGTGGGTTTTGTGTTGGTGTGGCCATGTGATGCGAATGTTAAGAGTGTGTTATGGATAGAATTACTGAATTAGTTGTGATTCCATCAAACTACTCAGTCAACACAAGAACACTGGAGTAAGTATCTTGGTGGTGATTTGTTTGCAGTGAACAGTGAGAAAATAATCAAATGTTTAGTGACTATTTTATTTGATCTGCTTATGCTCTGAATGGCATAATTATATTTATTACCATTATGGTTATATCATTATCCCTGACACAAGACAATGATATCAAATACAGTGAGTTTTTTCCTCTTGCTTATTTCATTACAGTCAGTTACAGAACACAGGGGGAAAAAAGGAGGACTTGCCTGGCTGTCTAGTCCTAACAGAACGATCATAATAAAGAAGAAGCAAGCCCACACTGGGGAGAAGGGCATCATGGAGACAGCACGTGGATATGCAATGAAAGCCAAGCCTGGACCTGAAATCAGATCAGGTTTGAACAAGACTCTTTCTCTGTCTTGCATATAAACTTTTCATTCGTCGAAGCAACAGTCCCATGTTGATCTCGTCCGCCCGGGATCAAACATCGAAAAAAACAAAAAACAGTACACAAGAAAACACAAGAAACTGCACCAGCGAACCCCAACTTCACAACTGTGCACTCCCAAAAGAATGTACACTTTTGTTGCTGGAATTAATAGATTATCACTCAGTTTCTTATTGATTATCCAGCAGGATTAATACTACTATGACTGAATGGCATTGTAAAGTCACTGGATTCTTGATGTGACATCTGAATTCTAAATAAAATCTCACAATTGTTTCCCCTGAAGATACCCAAAAAATAATACTGAAGTAATCCTATCTTCCTTTCAGTTCACTCACCAGATTCTGCGACCTCAGAAATGGGTACATTTTGTTCAAAAGACATGAATCCCAGGATGGAGAAAATAGCAAAACCAGCAACAAAACTGGTCCCACTGTTCAGAAAACACAATGCCAGGCAGTCCCTAGAAGACAGAACAGAGAGGGAAAAAGTCATGGTAAACAGCCCCACGTTAAACACTTCATCTAAATTATTGTGCAGCAGACCTCAAAAATTCATGGATCACACCCTGTGAAGAAAAGTTTTTCTATACTGTTTTTCACCTGTAACAGTTGTTGTTGTACTTGTTGTAACTTCCAAGCGCTGTAAGGCATCCAAGGCAGATAGCATAAGAGAAGAAGATCTGTGTCCCTGCATCCATCCATACCTACAGAGTGTCAGGAAAGCAGCTAAGCGTAAAGTAATCCAGTGCTCAATAAAGCACCGCTTTGAGCATTTTGCACATTATGGAACTTTTGGAACCATGCATCTGGGGATTGGTTATATTTTATGAACTTAAAGATGTTACTGGAGTTAGGAGTTAGTTTCAGATCTGGATTTTAGGTTCAGCTATATTCTCTTAGGTTAAGCTTTACTGCAGCAAGGCCACTTTGCACCATTGGTATAAGGGCATGTTTTCATTTTGGCCATCTGTTGTTACTGTGTCTAACGTACTAGATGGGAATATATGTCCACAAACTTTGCAAATATCAAAATAGACTCAAGTACAATATAAATATGCATAATCCACCTACATGTGTTCCATTAAGACCAAATCATTCTTGTGTCCTTATTCTCAGATTATCTCGGCCTGACTATGTTAAAGTTATATTTCAAAACTCGTAACCTGCATAGCCAATCACATATCATCACACATTGTAGGAGAACACAAATCTTTTGATTAGTTCTGCTTCTATGATCCATCTTGACTGACAGCAACTGATATTAAAAATCTGTTATTGCTCCAGGCCAAAATGGAACTAGACAAGGTGAAAAGGATCGATACTGACTCCTAAACCATTAGCTTTGACCACATTTTGTCCTGACAGCATGAAATGGGCTCTCCCATCCTTCAGGCTAAATAACACCGATGTAGTCATTTTCTATTAAGTCTGTCAAGAATGGTCGCTAGCTCCTACTGGATACAAGGTCCTATTTGTTTTCAGTATTCTGTGTGTCACACTTGTGTGAAAGCCATAGGTTGTATTTGAGCTGTAAGTAATACTCGACATGTTTCGAGCATTGAGGTAGCTCTCGTGTGGCTTCTCTCATAACATGACAATATACCTATTGAATAATGTCCCCATCTCACCCCATTTTACTTTAGTGTATTTCAAAGTGGTTTCAAGCTGTATGTTAAATAATTCACATTTTGCTTGTTCCACATAAATGACTAACAGAGTCATGTCTGTCTCAAAATGAGTGAAATATTTCTGTATCATCACCTTCAAAATATCAGTGGTGAACTAATTCACAAGAAAGCGGGTTCACCTGTGTTTTTCTCTTGCCTCTTTTTGACAGGAGAGCAATTTTTACTTCTCTGATCAAGTGACCTAGAAAAGGCCACTGACATGCAAGGTGCTACTCTTTTCTGCAGAAACCTTAGAAATAAAGCTTAAGTTTAGGTTAGTGTAACTCATGATGGTACAGTGCATATAGGAATGGGTAGTAGGCCTATTAGTAATTTTCAACTCATGAATTTTTGAAAACTAAAGAGTCCACTGTTCAGTGTGCGAGGGGAAATGTCATTCATTCGATAACTGAACATAAATGCCATTTATACAAAAACAGAATCATTTGTCTCTGGCTTGCAGAATGGGTCAAAACAATGTGATATGATATATGATATGAATATATTAGGCCTCATAATCTGTGGAGCTATATCAGGTCTTCTGTTGTTTTAAAAATATTGAGTGTTTTACAATATTCTGTACATACATAGACTGATGCCACAAAACAACACCATTTCCATCTGCAGCAGAAGACAGCAGCTTTCCCACGAGACACATAGCAGATGGAACAGAAACGATGCATCAGTAAATCAGCAGGGCATCAATGAACTCAAAGTGTTCAAGGTGAAATTGTAAGCCTCTTTCATGATACACAGATTTATACACAAAAAGACTCTTCTTCCCTGCTGGGCATACTGCTGTGAGGTCATGACAAGCACACCTGGATGGTCTTTTCACAGTGGGGCAGGGGGTAAGAATCTTTCAAAAGTTACACCCCCTCAGTGAAATCAACGTCACACAGCTGAGTGCTTTAGACTACTGCGAGGATCAGGTCAGGAACCATATGCATCCAACTCTTCAGACAAAGCCTGTAAAAGCAGGTCTCTGATACTTGAGGACACTGCTGTAGGCACAAGTGTCATTTGATCTAATTTGAGAGTTTATTGTCAATGGCATCATATTATGTGACAGTTAAAAAAAATGTGTCTTCAAAAATATGCCTCTTCTCTCAGATTGGGATAGCTGTGTTACCTTAAGAAAACCATGTTCTAGTGACTCTTAAACCAGTTAGGACAGCTTCAGACCTCACATTAACACTCACTGAGTCAGCAGTCCTCTGATGGATAAAGTAGTAAAACTTCCATATTTTAAGAATTTTCTTCAACTCTTCAAGTCAAATATGCTGCTTTTAGTTACTTAATATAGCCATGTCTCTAAAAGTTTTTCAGTTTACAGTCCTTTGCTGCTTGAATATGGCTTAATCAGTAGCCTAATGTGAACTTTTTATTTTTTTAAACTCAGGATTCTATCCCTCATCAACATGAAGCACATCAGTGGATGTCAAGGTTTGTCACTGTGTTCAATAAAATAGTGGTATTCTGTTTAGGTTTACAAAGTAATTACAAAATATTGCATAAAATACAATTTCAATAGAAAATCGTGCTAAGTGATGCCTTTACCTACATGTTCTTACAATACTGAGCAACATACTGAGTGTGGAGCATTGGTACCTGTGGGTCTGCCAGTCTTCCTAAGTCTGGGTAAAGGTAGAACTGGATTCCCCTTGAGGCTCCTGGCAGAGTTACACCTCGGATGAGCAAGATTATCAGCATGACATAGGGAAAAGTTGCAGTGAAGTACACCACCTATCAGGTCAAATGAAAATTTTCATCAGGCCATCAGCATCATCAAATACAAGAGGATTTTTAACACACATGTGGTCCACACTGTATCAAAGAGTAGGCATTTCTGAATTCTTGGAACAAACTCAACTAAATCGGCAGATCAATAATCATGGATTTTGAGATCAAAAATACATATTCTCACTGTTCCATGAACTGGAACTGTAAAATGTTGCTATGGAGAGTACTTTCTTTTTTTTTTACAGTTAGGCAGGTAATTGGTGCTGAATTTCAAAACTGGAAAAAAACTCTGCAATATAGTCGCTCAATCTATGTCAGTGAATCTAAATTCCATTCCGTAACTGTGCGGCTTGTTATAAAGTTCTCTCACATCCCTAAAGAAAAGCTGTTTTATAAAGGCACAGTGATTTGTGTTTTGGAACTGGGATTGCCAGGGACAGTACATGAACATAATCTAGCAAATATACCTGTAATAGCTAGTTATTCTACTACCCATGTCACCATAAAAAGTTATAAGAAATTAAATTGCATTTAGTTTCTTTGTTCGTTGGTCAGTTGTTCTTTCACACTATCTAAATCACATTTGATTTCTATTTCAAAATACACTTAAGTCCAATCTTAGTCTTTGCCCAGGAAACCAGTCAAGGTCTAAATTCATTCATTCTCAAAGAGGTGAACAGTGTCAACCTTGCCAGTTGACTTGACACCCTTCCATATGCAGAAGTAGCATATCACCCAGGCCAGAAAAAGACACAGGGCCAGGTCCCAGTGCAGCTGGCCAATGTTGTCAATTCCAGAAGAGATCCTCAGGACCCTCCTCCTGAAGTCAAGATATAATACCATGTAATACAAAATCTCAGAACAAAAATGAATAAGTAAAATCAGTATTTAAGTCCTTAAAGTGCTCAGCTATGGTTGACATGGCATGTAGATATCATCAAAACATGCTTACTCCCAGAACTCAATAACTGGTGATGTGGCATTGTGAAAATGGCTTTGGTTCAAAGAGTCGTTCCTCCTCTGAAACTCCATGCAAGAATCTTGACAGCAACGAGAGTAAACCATAAACTGACATTAGTATCAAGACTTCGGACTGAATGTTTGATAGGGTAATAGGAGTTAAATCTGTGATTAGCTGCCTCACCTGTGTTCCATGCATTATTGCAGGAGGACCAGGGCAAGTTCCAGGAGAAAGAGAAAAAAAGGTAAAATATGCCCCAGGCCAGAACAATGATGTAATAGAAGTTCAGCAAGGCCACAATGACCTGAGTGGCATAGCCAACTCCTGCGGTAGATGAGAGAAACTGTGTTATTTGCTGTACAGATGGCTCGAGTAAAAAAAGTTTTTTGAAATGCACCTCTTATAAAATAGCACATGGTGCAAACAAGACTTGTGGCTTGTTGTTAATAACAAGGGAGGTGAATGGTCAAATTTCTGAAAAAGTTAGCTTTACCCTCAAACAGTGGGCTAATCTTCCTCCAGCATGTGATGCCTCCCTCACTAGTGTATTGTCCCAATGCAGTCTCCAGGAAAAACACAGGAATCCCACAAGTGAATAGGAAGATAAGATAAGGAATGAAGAAGGCACCTGGTAAGGAGAAGGGGATAATGTTAAAGCAAGGCACAATTAATTGCCAGACAACCTTGCTGCTTTCAAGTTAATCAGTAACTTTAAGATTAAGTTTTTTCGTTTTGGTCCATAAAGTGCTACGACAGTATATTAGCTCAGTATTTTAAAGATTATTAGTTTGATCATTGTCTCAAAGCCCAAACATCTCCATTCACTCATGGACAAATGTTGTGGACACATCAAACAACAGCTGTGACCTTCAACCTTATGGCCCGGGCATGTTCTCAGCACCCCGGCGGATGGATCAAGAGGTCAATTGCATAAGCACCTGGCAAACACAAAACAAGACATGGCTATAGACTTTAAAGCCATGTCCCGTTAGACATGCAGAGACAAAGAAGATGTGTAGTTAAACAAAGAAATAAATGCTATTACAAAAATGGCCTGAACAAGAGCAGGGAAAGTTCTTGTTCACCTGACTCTTTGACACTTTGCTTTATCCATATCAGTATCCATATCAAACTTAGTAACCAACATTTTGATCATTTGCTCGTTCATTGATCTTTGTGTGGTTAGTCAGCATTTTTGCTTATTTTTCTTAACAACCATTTGGAAAAATTTAAAGTGTGATGCTATCATCTGAAAAAAAGTGGCTTATATTTGCTCCCCTTCCCCGGCTGCATGAGGGATGTGTTTGCAAGTAACCACCTGAACATAATGATGAAATAATGTTAGAGGACAGCACCATTGGAGGTAACTGGGAGGGAACAAGTTGCAGTTTACTAGCCATCATGTGACCCTGGATTCAAATTGCCACCAGTATCCTCACACCCATTGGTGCTATTATTCTGTGGTTCAGACAGATGAATTAAAAAATATTCATGACTAAAATTAGACAGGTGGAATTTAGCAAACATGGGGTGAGTGTTGTACAAGCTACACGTGACAGTCTCAGAAGTCACAGAATGGGGGAAAATGCTTTTCCAAACACTTACTCAGACTTGCTCATCTTTTTGGGGGGTTTGGGGCAGCTTGACTTCTGAGAGTGAAAATTTCCCAATCCACTATTAATTACAATCTAAAGTCTGACAAATATCTGCAATTAAGCTTTTCAAAATTTTTATTTATTTATTTTTTCAATGATATTTCAATGTTAATATGTTTACACAGGATTCCATTTTTATTTGCATTTTATTTCACTGGTAGTTCTCCATTATACCCTGCAAAAAAGCATATCCTCATTCTTTGGATCTAAGTTATTGTGACATAGCTCACAAATTAACATTGAAGTATGTGGGCAAGAACTAACAAGTCATGTATACATGAAAGAACTGTTGAGACTCAGGCCTGATTTGCCACAGGGCTGATCCATTACTTTTTTTTTTTTCAAAACAATCCATACCTTTCAGTCCAAAGCTTGTTAGATAATATATCACATGGTAAAGGCTCTTTAAATCAAACTACACCCGGTATAAAATGGAAGTTAGAACTAGTACTCACCTCCTCCATTTTTGTAACACAGATAAGGGAAACGCCACACATTTCCCAGACCAATGATCTCCCCAGCCACTGAAAGCACAAACTCCAGCTTGTTGCCCCACTGACCCCTCTCCTTCATCTTGTCCTCAGTGTGAGGCACAATGTCCAGCGGTCTGCTGTGACCATTGGTCGGGTCCATTTTACTGTCACTGTCTCCTGTCAATGGTGAAGAACACAAGACCATATGCATTGGCATGGCGTTTTGTCTAAAAGTGTTTTGAATTTGTTTCTGTGTATGGAAACACACGCAGGAAAATTCTTAAGCTTTTCATTTTCTTGACTGTTATGTAAATCCATGCATATACGTCTCACATCTTTCTGCACCCCAGCCCCTGGTTCTCACGGTACATTGCTCCCACAGTCAGTTTGCAAAGTCAGTAACAAGAAAAACGACTTTTAAGTTGAGAAGTTTTTAAATTAACCTGACTTTTTGGGCATGCTATATCTTGTATTGCAGTGTAACTCCTGTGTGGTATCAGGTTGCATCTTGCAAATCTCTTGAACTTTACCCATTTTTGAATGACACCAAGCCATAAAAAAGTGCCTCTCAAATGTGTCCATGCTACCCAAAGAGGAACCTCATACATGGCATGATAGTGATTGCTTACATGACCATTGTAGGGACTTATTAAACCTCCAGCATGGTAGTATGGATGAAAGAGCTTTCTCTGTGCTCCGAACAGAGCACTCACTGACCCTGCTCATTCTTGTCAAATTGCATTAACAAATCGGAGCCTTATGCATGCTGCCACTCAGCCTCCATACGGTACCATTCCGGCCAAGGGGAAAGGCCCCTGCTTCTTGGGAACGTGCCAACAAATTTAACAACCGGTCTGCTCAGGGCCCCCAAGTACGAGATAGATCCGCAGCCATGCTTGTGGTCCAAGAGCGGCGTATTCAAAAGAGCTCTCTCCATGGGGGTGATGAAGATGTCTGTAATCTCAGCATATCTGAGCTCTCGAACAACAAATCAGTAGAGCACCCCGATGTGCAAGAGGCCTTGAGAATGTGCTCTAAACCGAAGGGAGGAGGGGTCTGGACATTCAAAGGATGAGTAAGGGTTGTGGTAAAAACAGACTGTTTAAACAAGGTACTGGGAATTAATGCTTGGCACGGTAAGGCAGCAGAGGCTTTTGTTTTTGAGGAGTGACCTCAGTGCCAGGGGGTTTGATCACAGTTTGCCTTGGTTTTCACAGGCTCTGACAGGGTGGTGTGACTGCCTCTCAGAACACCTCTGTGAGGACTTCTGCAAATCCACCAAAGGGGTTTGGTGTGCACTTCAGCAGTAGGTGTGACAGAATACTAAGCACAGATTTCAACAGAAATAGAACTTAAAGCCTTTTCTGTAGATGCCCATAAAAAGGCTCTCTTCCAGTTCCTTTCCAGTCCCGTTGAGCCACACTATACCTATATATGAATATTTCAAACAAACTTTTGAAAAGCAAATTATGAATACAGTATGGAGGAGCACTGAGGGGGAAATTTTTTTTTCTCATTTTGTTTTTTCATCTCATTATCGGATCCCAGAGTCTCTGACCATTTAATTAGTGGCTAGTTGCACCGCTGGGGGGAGGCACAGGAGAGGAACATCATAGGGGGTTGTCAGACTGTTCTGTTTCATTGTTTTAATTGTACTTCAACTGTGTCAGAGACAGAGGTTGAATTCAGATTACAGTTAATGGTTATCCTCTCAGGAATTTGGATACAGCCTTCTTCATTGTTTACGTTACTTGAATATAAAAATGAAAGGATTGTAAACATGAGTCTAAACCACTCAGAGGCCAACCCAAAGAATTTACTATAGAAAAGATCATAAAAACCTCAGTTTTCAGACAGCACGAATGTTTGTCAAAAGCCTTGTCCAAAAACAAAAGAATTCCCTTTGACCTATGGAGTGACCATGCTGTCCTGTAAATCATACACTGTTTCTACATCAGCAACTTTTTAGGATCTTCATGTACTTCGTGGAACTGAAAATAGGTCTGAAGAAATTCTGCATAGTTTGGTTATCTGAGGACAGATATGTTATTTGTGTCACGATTCAAATCAAGTCTCAGGTTTTGGAGAAACAAGTCTAAGTCAAATGTCAAGTCTGTGGTCAGGACCATGGGTTGAGTTGCATGTCTTTTGACAATAAACATTCTATCCAGTGTAATTCAGTGTGTCAGTGCAATCTCTTATGGTCCACTTATTGAACTGTAGCTGCTTATCAGACCTTGGTTAAATAAAGACAGTATTTATTTTAAATGAGGTTGTATGTAATCAGTAAACACACTACACTGCAAATATAAAAAGGAGCCTAAAGTCTTAAATTATTCCAGGATAAAACGTGAAAACAGTGTGATTGTGGCACATGCAAGTAAAATCTCAACTATTATGTAGAATCAAAGCATTTCACCTGAAATATTGAACCAAGTCACTGAATAAATGATCTGATGGATGATTTTGGTAGAAACACAAGCTAATTGTCTAATTTACTGTAGAATGATAGCTAGTAGTAGCTACACATGCTTGTGGCCTTCAATGACCTCATAAGATTTTACACCTGATGTAACACTTGCTTGTGTGATCTCTCAGTTGCCAACAGATATTTGAACGATTTAGGCGAGTAAGTGTCAGTCTTTTTACAGTTGTGATACAACTTATTACTCTGCAACTATCTACCAAGTAATAACACTTGCAAATATTTTGAACCTACGTGTTCTCAGTAGAACACGAGAAACAAGTTATTTTGAGAGAAATTTGATCTGATTCAGAATGTGCAGATGCCAGACGGTAGGTCCATTAAGTAATAAAGTATAATAGATATCGCTGCCATGTTGTGGAGATTCAGTCATTTAAAATCAGTCTCTAATCAATACTAATGTAGAAAGCTGGCCTGTGCATGTGTTTTTGTCCATAATTATTCAAAAGTTTCACCATTTCTGACTCGATTAAGGAGTCATACTTTATTCGGAAGCAAGACTCGCATTTGATGCAAATTTATCGTGTCCTTGTAAAGATGGAAATAAAATAAAATCTGAGATGAGATTTTATCCCATAAATATTTCAAAATTCAGGCTTATTCTTGTTTGAACACAGCTCCCACTATATGTTCACGTTTGATTGGACAATGTTACTACATGATTTTGTAGATACAGCATAAAAGCATTGCTAATGTCAAAGTGCAAATTCAACAATCACAAAAGGCCTGAAAATGTACTGAAGTCCATAATTTCTTGAGTCTCACAAGTACAGGATGAGGTCAGGTGACAGATCTCATGCAGACTAGAGATGAATGCTTTTGACTATAGCATTTTGGAGAACTCCATCTTCCAACTTACTACATCCTTTAAAAAACTAAAATAATGTCATTATAACTGTAGATTAATTTTAAAGCACTTTTCAGTTCAAACAAAACTACCTTAACCATGATTTCTAACTCCTGTAGCCAAAGTAGCCAAAAAGGTTCCTAAACATTAGTGACGGGGCTTTAAGGAAACAGGTTAATCAGATTCATTAAGAGAAACAGGTAAAGCACTAATTTGGAGAGGGAAAAAACAAGAACACAGTAAAACATTATGTAGTGATGTTTTTCCCATACACCACAAGGTAGGTGAAAGCTTCAGCATCACGCTATGGAATGCAGCACTTTGTGCATTACACTGAGAGCTGAGTTAGGGGAGTATTTTGTAACACTGAAGCAGTTATGAAACATTACATAATTATTTTCAGATGCATTCGCTTACTAAATAACTGACATTTGTTTAGACTTTTATCAAAATGTGTTTGAAAGGCTAATGGTCAGTTACCACTACGGTAATGTGTTTCCCTTAGTTTTCGGAATCACCTACATGAAGACAGTCATTCTGCAACTGTACATGTTCAACTAACAGCCAGTTATCAAGGAATTTTCATGCATATAAACATCTAAATAGTGCACAAAGTTTACTTAACTCTGTCTGAGGTAAATTCCATCTTGTATCTCTGCCTCAGTGACTAACATCTCGTAATACATAAAGTAAAAAAACTTAAGAGAATTTTCAAATCTTCATTTGTGTGTCTATATATCAGAGTGCTACATGTACTTAGACATATGTCTAAGTAAAAGAAGATAACAGGTGTTTTGGCAAGTCATTGAACCTGCGTACATGAATATAATATCAACACATTCACAACACTTTGCAGTGAAAATGAGGTCAGTCAACAAAATCTCTGACGATAATTAATTCTAAAAACCTTTGACAGGCTGCAGTTCTCTGAGAATACCAAAAGTACTGAGTCAAACATCTATGACTGTACTGTAAAACATCAGTAAATTCGACATCTGTGAATTTTGCTTTTGAGCATGTTTAAAGTAAAATAACGTATGGGACCTTTTTTGCTGTAGTTAAACACGACCTGCAATGAAAAAACTTTTTAAAATCTGTTTTATTGCTGTTTTTACAAACATAAGAAAATCTCTGTTATGATGCTAATTAGGACTGTATAAGAAAAAAAGCAAGATTCTCATTTGGATAGAACTCACCCTTCATCCTGATCGTAAAAGCACTCCTGTCAGTTCTGAGCTGTGACTGATGATTTTTAAGGTTTGACTATTTTAGAGTGCAAGGGGGCAGGGATCTTTTTGTCTTCTCAACTTTCAGTCAATCCTCAATGAGTTTTTGAAACAGCATATGCCCCTCCCTACCCCCGTCTCATTCAGAAATCACACACACACACACACACACACACAAGCTCTCAGTGGAGCACAGAGGAGGACTGTGCAGCTTTGCAGCTAATAGAGAGATTGCGTAACCTTTAGACTCACTCACTCAACAGGCAGTTTCTATCTTTGGAGAGAAAAACCGGGGGTGAGAAGGAGACAAATAGAGTTTTAAACACAAGAACAGGGGAAGTGATGTTTTTCAGAGAAGCCCAAAGCACTCCTGTCAGTTAAAATATGATGCTAAGTAAATCTATCCGTTACCTCAACATCTACATCAAGTTGCTTCAAACATCCCTCCATCTCTCCCTGGTCCGTCTGTCCTAGTCTCTGGCAACTTACTAAAGTTCTTGTTTGTGTCCAGTGGAGCTTTGGGTTGAGTGCATTCATGCCCAGGCCTTTCAGAGAGAGAAACATGTGACCAAGCACCTCCTACTTCAACAATGATATGACAAAGTATTTGACATTTGACAGATCTCTTAGGGCTGCATCCACATCCATAACCATCCATAAGTTACGATAAGTGGGAAAAAGCGGTCTCTCTAAGTTCTCTTTAAACTGACTGAATAGAGAAAAACTATTGATACATTCTGATCAAGACACTGTTCCAAACGCGCTGCTGCTTCATTTCCAGAGGGAAAAAAAGCTTTTATTCTTTACACCTCACCTCTTCCTTGCAGACCCAGTCTCCCATTCAGAACATTTTCCCACAGCAGGGGGTCAAAGTAGCCCAGTTTGCAGAGCTTGTTTAAGACTGAATTAGTCCAAATCTCTTTGGGGCTAACTTGTTCAGATTCTTCTATAGACCCAAGCCATTTGTTTATACCATTGGAATATTATTCAAAATCAAAATCAGTTTTTTTGCAGTTAGAAAAGTTATGTTTTATACAGATTTGCAAATACTGTGTGAATATTACATCAGGTATTCCTAAACCCAAGAAATTTTATTATAAAAATTGCATACAACTTGAAATCCCACTTTCCAAGGTTTATACGCAAAATGTGCAGTCATTGCTCAGCCTATGGTGTAGTTGGTGAATGATTCAGATAAAGCACCAACTGTATCTGTCAAAGCAGCTCTTATTTTCTGACAAATGCATGAGGATAAGGTGAAGTAAACTCTACCTGGAGGAAATTACAGCTTATGTAGTTCCATGATAACCATGACTGGATCCACAGAGCATGTGACACCATCCAGTGGTTTGTGATTGGTTTGATCAGAAGAATAATACACAAGTCCTTTGATAAAGACAACTCTAAGAGTTTGGAAAATCAGTCTATAGAGATGGGGAACAGAAATACAGGGGTATTTGATACCAGTTGGGCCAATTTACCAGAATGGGCAAAAGTTTCCATATTCAATCATTTTCATGTCTGTATGAATTTAGATGCCATTTTAATGGCCCTTAGTATTAAATTATACAAGGACAAAACAAAACAAAACAGATCGATCTAACATATTTTTGTGTGTCTTTAAGCAGTGTATATAACTTTCCTGACTGCAACTCCTTCTCTTATTTTAATAAGAGACTGTAGAGTAATAGGTTATGTAAATCCAAACACTGTACGTCATGGATGACGCTGACTCGTTCACTGAGAAGAATCATAAACCCGTTAGCATATTTGGCAAAATATGCTCTGACCACTTACTGTTAAAAGTTGAGTCGGTTAAACTCACAACAAACGTTCAGTAAATATGGTTAACACACAGATATAGTTAACTCAGTGGGTATCTTTCAAGTCACCAATTTTATCATGTAATTTTACATGCAAATACTCACCCTTTTTGCTAATGAAAATCAAGTGTAAAAATTGAATTTCAAACAGCACAGTCTCATGTCCTCACAGAGAGTTCGAGACTGTACATGTTCAGTGGCAGCTGGTGAGCAAGAAACAGAGAAGGAACAAACCTCCCCTTTACATCTGTCATTGACTGCAACCTGTTCCCGTTAATCCGCGTTGATTAGCAATAAAACTAACGATTTGCAGGATAATGATTACCAACGTCATTTTGTGATAGAGTTACAGTTTTTTGCACACTAGTTGAGGCCTGAGTGCTAAACTTTATTGTGCAGTGAACTCAATACTGATGCATAAAACATCTGTTTTTTTCTTAACCTAAATGTTTATTCTCTGAAATTGAGATCGATTTCAATAACTTTACTTCCGTTAAACACATCAAAGCTACAATGTAAAACACACTGAGGGATTACTTTTCCCGTATGTATTTAGATAACTGCCATACTTGTTAAACAATTTCTTGTTGTAGCTCTCGCTGTAGCACACAAGCTTCTGACAATCAACTGTGTTTCGCGAGCATTTAAACGGCAGAATCTTGCAAATCAGACGAGCGCATTTGGCATTAATGACGTCGGTTAGATAGCGAAAAGCACAAGTGTCCACAACGTAGAAGAACGTGTGGGTATAACAAATGCAACACAGTTCAGCAAAGACAAATGATAGGCTACTATCACGAAATGACACTGATAATCATTTACTCTATATACGCAGTTCGCGTTACTTATTCTGTGAATCGTTAGTTTAATTGTTAATCAAGACGGATTAACGGAAACAAACTGAAACTAATGATAGATTTAAAGGTGAGGTTTGTTTCCCCCTGCTTCCAGCTCACCAGCCGCCACCGTATGTCATCGACCCCAAACAACGAGAGTGACCTAATCTACAGACTAAAATGTTGAAAAGGTATACACATGTGTGTGTATATATATATATATACACAATACAATGCTGATTTCTTTTCTGTTTATTTATGAGAGAGCATCCAGTACTTTCCCAACCCCTTAGGAGCTTAGGAATTCCATAGGTCTTACTTCATGGGCCAAGATACCTGTAACTTTATTTTTTGGGTGGGGGGACCCAGAACATAACACGATGTTCCCTAAATGAGATTTGAATGTAAAAATGGGAAAGACCGATTTCTGATGCATTCACACAAATCAGAGTCCAAACAATATGAACACGGCCACACGTGTCTTGCTAGCTCAAGAGTGGTGTGTTCAGTTTTTTATAATCTGAAGTGGCAACAGGAAAAAAGCATGCTAGAAACATATCTGCAGTTCTCGAGCTGCTGACTACTCTCTACCATGTGCTTTTATCTGTACTCTAAGAAATTGAACCAGACACCAAGATTTTCTGCATCAGTGTGAAGCATATGTTACTCCAAGGAGAAAATTCACTGGAATCTAGAATTCTAGGAATTCAGTGAATGGTTACAATGTGGCCTGTTCCCAGTCAGCTGTGAGGTACAGCCATCTAATGGTCATTTATTTGGTTGACATATTGTCTACCCCAAACCACATCTGGTCAGTTTTATCACGTCATGTTTTTCCTCCTGTTTTAATGTTCGTTTCTGGAAAAAATATCATAGCAGCTGAAGGAGAAATACTTATATAAAATAAAGATTTACAATATTTTAGAATCATGGCAGAAAGGTGGGTCTCAGAGCAGCTGTGTATAATCTAGTTATAATGAGCACTTCAAATCTTCAGAGGTTCACATCAGGGATTAGTACTCATCGTGAAAAGGATATTCAGGATGGTCACTCCACCTGTTTGAAAAGAGAAAACTACGTTAAAACACAAACAAAAGAGGTGAATGAACAGGTCAGGTCTTACAGTCAGAACTAACACTTACATGAGCAGCTCCACAAATCTGATGTTTTTGTTCAATCCTTCAATGGCTCTCATTTCCTCATCAGTTAGAGAGAAGTCAAATATCTGTGAGAAAGGAAAAGAATGAATGTCCAAAATCTCAAAAAGCACCTGACCTTACACTTGAAACCTTTGAGATAAGAAGTTTTCACTAAAGGAATTCTGGGGAGTGCAGAACAGTGCTTGGAAAAGAATTGAAACATGTTACAGCAAGTTTTATTTTTTGCATTTTCTTTCACCCTGAGAGAAAAATAAGCACGTCTTTGGTATTCATGGCGAGAGTGAGTTATGTTTTCTATTCATGTATGTGCTTGCTTCAGAACTAGCCTGTTTATCTGACACTGGCATCAATAGTGCCATTGTCAGAAAGGGGACAGTACCCAAACGAGAGGCAGAGAAGCACACTCAACCAAAATCACAGGATGAGATAGTGTGCCCACCTACCAGAGCCTGAATATTAATCAGTTCTGATGCTATCATATAAAAGATGTACAAACCAAATCACAATTTTCCCTGACTAATGTTCCAATCAACTCTACCACTTGTCTGGTGATTACAACTCAGTTATACTTGGCTCAGACTCTGATGTAATAAGGTGTCATTTAGTGACAGCATATTGCACATATATGTTCACAGGTAGCTATGAAATACCTATGTAATACCACATTATACTTTCATCGTTTTGATACACCTTGAATATAAGGTTTGACAGAATATACTACCACCACTGAATGTGATTTGCATTACAACAATGAGAATCACACCATAACATTTATCATAGGGTTAACAGATTGATCTTAGTTATTGTTAAGCTTACGGTAATACTTTCATTCCAATTATATCTATGATACAACAGTATTTTAAAAAGAAATTGCATAAAATTGGATTAGTAAAGAATTTTGAAGTTATCAGATTAATGTGTTGTACATTAATCTACAATAAAATCTCTCCTCTCATCAGTGAGCAATAACCCAATCACAAAATCCTGCCAACAGTTTTTACTTTTTGTTGTTAAACTGTTCTCCACAGTTTTTACTGTGTACCTGTTATGACTCTTAACAGACATAGGCTGAGCATGTAATGTGAGCTTTTGGAGTGTAAATACCTACTTCATCAATAGTGGTAAAAACAGCTAAAAAAAATAGCAGAGGCCGCAGTTTTTCACTGATGAATACAGACGCTGACCTGGAAGTTCTCCTTTATGCGTTTCGGACTGAAACTCTTGGGGATGACCACCACCCCCCGTTGTACATTGAAGCGCAAGGCCACCTGAGCTGAGTTCTTATTGTACTTCTTTCCTATGGACACTAGGACCTCATCCTCCAACAAAGGAGGACATTTCAAGTTTACCCTAGAAAGAAGACGAATTACACATTTATGTAACAAATAAACAATTACCCACTGTCTATGTTGTTGTTGTTGTTGTTGTTTTCACTTTGTTTTACAACAGTGTCTTCACAATATAGCCAGAGTTAGCAGTCCTAAACCAAAAAAAGGAATTAATGCTGATAATTAATAACACTCCATTGAAACCATTAATATCAAAGTGTTCACACTTCTCCTGACCCATCACCTGTTAATTAAGGGGCTGGGGGGGGGGGGGGGGGGGGGTGCTAGTATTACAATATTAAAATTATGGTTGTGTAGAAACCACTTCCCATTAACCATTTCTCCAGGATAAAAACACAGGCTTCCATATTTGATTGAAGCTACTGGTTCAAATTAGGTAAATTATCTGTTGTCACTCAAAGGATGTCACCAAAAAATATATCTTGCTGTAGATGTAACTTGTTGTATAAGCTCGTAATTTAAATAATTGCAAAGGACTGTTTTTAATGTTTTCTGTTCACAAAATTCCATGAGTGAGTAGTACCATGAGGCATCTCGAGATGTTCCAAGGGGACTATATCCCACGACCACGATGTCATTCTCTCGGCAGTAATTCAGTAATTTAGGCTGGGTAAAATACGGATGACATTCAATCTGTAGTGACAAAAGTTTCGACAGGATAGATTATAGTCTGATATGCAAAACTGTAGCTTAATCCTCACATTTTAAAGAAAGCTCTTCACCAAAACATGCACGAGCACATTAAATCAAAGATAATAAAAGGCTCATTGAAAATGCCCTTGATTATAAATGAAATGTAACAAATGCACAGCATGCGTGGGGAAACGTCACAGCTTCATCATATGATTCATACATTACATTCAGATTTCTGTTTCCACCAATCCATCTATTTACCTCTATTTACCCTCACAGAAAATAAACGGGGCTTCAGAGGATACTAGATAATGGACTTGGGAAAACTAAATTAAGACTGAAATTAAAAATAAAGGTCTGAGAAAATACAGATTTCAGCATCGCATGATCCTCTAGTATGTGAATACTAGAGTATGTGAATCATACCTGATTGGAGACAGGTCTGTGCTTCAGGCCTGGTTTTTTCAGAATCAGCTCTATCTGCCTACGATTAAAGTTTGACAAGCCAAGAGACTTTGTCAGCCCGGCGTCTTTGCATGCCTCCAGTGCCTGTTGACATTGAAGATAAAACAAGCAGTTGTGGCTTTCAGTCAATACAATGTGAAGGTCAACATGCCATATTTGTCTGTTTTACTGAACTGTATATTTAGCAATGTTCTCTTCGTATTGCTTTGGCCTTGACACTTATCTTCTTCCTTAATTAAGGCTGAACACCTTGTTCAATGCTATGGCCTGCTAAACAATTTAGCTGAGAGTTAGAAATGTTTGACACAGGAATTTGGCTTCCTAAATGTGTTTTTATCGTTTCAGTGTTATCACTTTAAGATGACAACAATATTTTTTTAAAGGATTTTCTCTTACATGATGCAAAAGTGTGAGCCAGGATATAGTAATGGAAAATTCGGGTGATCTCAGTGTCATTTCAGCAAATTTGATGACACTGAACGAATGCTGAAAGAAGCTAACAGACCATCATCCTGGCAACTTGAGCAATATGTGTTCCTGGTCTCTCGTAAGTACAACACTGCACATGGTTGATAAGTATAGCCAGTGATACAGTTTAACAAGAAATATCATACTTAATACAGACTAGAACTCAAATCAGCACCCTCTGAATTCACCAGCATACGACAGAGTAAAAGTCAGGTTAAGTTTTGAAAACAAATTATGAGCAGAACATACAAACCTCCCAAGTGGCACAGAGATCTGTATCGTGGTAGATGTACTTGCCATTCTCGTCTTTAGGGTAGAAGTCATCACCTGGCTAAAACGGGTCAGCATCAGCTATAGTACAGCATATTACTTTCTTATTATGTCTACTGTTCTTCTGTTCATTGCTTTGCTGGACTTCTATAAACAGTTTCACTGTTAAGAGATCATTTTTAGCATCGACTAAGTAAATCTATCAATACCTAAATGTTATTTTGTATTATGCTATACTACCAAGCTGTTTCCTAAATTGTGTGTGTGGATTCTCACATTAAAACACATGACATTTAATCTACTGCAACAACAGAGCCTTCAGTCTGAACATGAGCTTTGTCTCTCTTCATGCTGCTGAATAGGTTTACAGAGGACCCAAGGCAGTAGTGTAACTTATCTGTTACTGTCAGAGAAGTTTGTGTAATTTTCTGAAACTTGATCTCACAACACTGTTACATAGGCTTACCCTTTATAACACGTAAATGTTCAAGACAAGTGTGAAAGCGACTCTGTCCACATCAGTTCATTTACCTTGAAGGCTGCAGGAAACTCAATTATGTACAGATCCACATAGTCCAGCCCTAATGTCTTAAGGGTTTTCTCTAAAGCTGGTCTAACCAGCTCTGGAGGATGAAATGTACTCCACAGCTGAGAGAGGAAGAGGGAAAGACAGCAGTAAAGATTCAGCACACAATAACAGAACGTAACAGCACATACTGAAGGAAGCACTCTCGCTGTACCTTCCCACAGTAAAAGATGTCTTCTCTCTTAACAGTTCCATCTGCTATTTTTTCTCGAATAGCCCGTCCAACTTCATGCTCGTTGAAATACACCAGTGCTCCGTCAAAATGTCTGTAGCCAACATCAATCGCCAACTTCACTGACTCATAAGCAGTGCCTTTGGGGGTCTGTTGGAAACAGTGATAAATAAACAGTATGATAAATGAGTAGATTTACACTGTACGTACAGAAATCTATTGACCAACAAAATCTGGGCAGGACAAGTATGTGGCGTCTGCAAATGAAGGAAAGACGAAAAACCCATAAGGTAGAAGAAGTCACACGTCAAAATGCCTTTTTTCTCTGCTTGTCACATCTCAGAGGCATAAACCTGACATTTCTTTTACAATCATGCACAACTCATTTCCTAAACTTGAAAATGATATGACCGTAAGTTGTTTGCATATCTATATATTTGTTTGAACACTCTGCATGCTGCATGAAGTCAGCTGAAAGGATTTGAGATCATATTTGAGCCCCTTGCTCTATCTATATTTTTTAATGGTGTGTAGCAAACCAAAATACTGAAAATACCAACAATCTAAAAAATTAGTTTGTGCACAGAAAAAAAAAATTGGTTTGTGTAAATTAATGCTATTCGCTACACCGGTAAAACAAAAACAAGTAACGCAGGTTAATGTAATGTACAAGTAATGTAAGGTGTCAGCGTTTGTCTTACTGTCCGTGGGTCGCCATAGGTCCCTAATCCAATAAGGGGAATTTTATTCCCATCATTCAAAGGTATAGAGTGGTTCTCTGAACTCAGGGTCTTATTCATCTCTGCTCTGGTGTGGAGGATTCACTAAACTCAGGACTTTTACACCATGTTAATGGATAATCTATTGGATACCTTTGCTCCTCAGCCATTTACTCAGTGTGGCTTTGATTCTCAGATATTACTGATAACTCAGTGGGTCAAAGGTCTATTTTCTATACAGTTGATTTTATTAAAATGTGTCTGAATTTTTACCACTGAATTATCAAGTCAAACAACAGTGGTCATATCTTGTTGGCTCTATTTGTTTGTATTCGTGGTTGCATCATAGTTGAAAATATTGATTTTGATCTTACTATATGTATTATCTGCACTCTTCCTCAGTGTGACAAAAGGGATGGAGAAATATGGTTAAGGTAGAACACAAGCACAAATCAAACGCCCGGTTTTGTAAAAAAAAAAAAAAAAAGATTTATCTGGACATTACACATGCAAGTGACATCTTATAATGTCAGATTTTTAGAAAATAAACACTCATTTGCTCAACAAATAACTATGACCCATATACCGTACACCCTCTAACACACTGCATTAAATATTAAAAAAAAAAAAAAGTCTGCTATTGTTCTAGAAGTATCCATGAAAGACTGATTGATGACGTTTAACAAAAGCACACAAAAATGAGAGATTGTAGTATGAATTCTGGATAACCACAGCATAATCCGTCTGAACTCAAATGTTGCACTTTTGTGCACCTTTTCAGCTATGTAGGTAACTACAAAGTCAACCAGACTAGTATTGATACAATTTCTAAGATATTAATGGAGTCCAACGTTTGGGTAACATAAGCAACATAAAAAACATGAAGTGAAGAATGAGTATTATGCAATTTCAGATGCTGGTAATGTCAAATTCATGGCACTGTTACATATGAAATGAATGTCACATCAGTTGAATCATAAGCCACAAACACGACTTCTTAGACCTCTCTCTCTAACACAGCAACATAAAACATTTTCAAATTGGAATTGAAGCCAAAGTTTTTTGTTTTGTTTTTTTAAGACAGGCTGTTTGACTGACAGTGAATGAGCTGCTAAGTGATCGCAGCTGTAAAGTGCAGCTTGAGGGAGTTCCAAAACTGCAAGCAGGCAACAAGCAAACTCTTCACCAATAGCAATGGTGCAGCTGAGACATGCATGCACGTAGCAACAGACAGCGTAGGGCGACCATTTTCTTTTGAAATTTTCCTTTAATTATTCACATAATTGTTATGAAAACAGGAACATTAAAAACTGGCCCATACAGCACATGTTAGAGAGACATCAGCTTCAGAGAAAGTTGGTAACACACTGAGAAATACACAGGCACTTAATATCATTAAAGCTTCAGTTTTAGCTACAGCTTCAGCCATATCTTAATTCATTCTCCAGCCCATAGATCTTTGCTTTCAAAGTCTTCAGCTCTCCCAGGACCTTCTTAGTGTGGGCGTTGGTCTGTCTGACTTCATGGAGAATGGCCAGGTCTTGGTCTGGCCCCACATTCAGTGTCACCTGGAAAATGAAAGGCTTTAAGATCAATAACTGCACATATATGAGAGCCACAGTGACATTTTGTGAAGAACATTAAAAACTTCATCATAGTTCATCTTGTAGTCAGCTTTGTTTTCAGGTGTCCAGTATTTTAGTTCCACCATCAACTATAGTAAGTCAAAAATTCCTACAATTCTTTACTAAATAAAGATAATTGTGGAATAAATGCTGGGAGAAAGTAATACATGTGTGGCAATTGCTACATGCATTCTTTTCTACTCTTTTACAGTGTTTTTACGTCTATATGCACACTATTATTTCTATAATGTTTCTTTTTCTCACACTACTTCAGCATAGCTCTTTTTAATCAATGGCCAAGAAATAAGCACATTCCACAAAAAAAGGTCATCACTCACTTTAAAGATCTGTTTCTCCAAATCTTTCAGTTTCTGGCGAAGATATTTGATGTCAGTCTTAAAGCCTTCCACTTCCAGAGCACGTCTCTTCTCTAAAGCCTCATAACGCTGTGTCATGAGCCGAAGACGGTTCGCCATTTTCTCTGAACGCTCCTGTGGAACGTTACACAAACACACATACACTACTGTGGCTACAAGGACAACAAAGGGGAGATATCTATGTATATATACATACATATACATGCATAGAATTCACTGAGAAATTCAAGAATAAAGAAACAGTCAGAGAGCTACGGTACTTGGGGAGTTCTTGAAAGTTTTCACCAGTCCATTTTGAATGTGGAACAGGGGCGTAGGAGTGTAATTTAAAAGGAACTGTTGGATTGCGAAGTGGGTGTGCTAAGCTGAGACAGATGTGGTTTGAGAGAAACACCTTGAAGATCTCACGGCCCACGTCTCCCTCCTCTCTGATCTGGGTGAGGTCAGTCTCCAGCCCAATGCACTGTTCTCTGTACATGTCAGCCAGCTTATGGGCCTGCTTCAGCTCCTCTTCCAGTGCCTGAACATCAGACGTCACATTATTACATGAAAACAGTTACCACGTTAATACTGTGGCACTCTTCTCAGTCAAGTTTAATCAATGTGAGTTATGTCCCGAAATTGGATCTGTTACATAAAAAAGAACGCAAATTTCAACGCAAATTTTGACATAATGAGCCACTACCTGTAGAACACCTCTTTGCGATTTACACAATATATAAATACAGTTAGTATTAAAGGTGGGGTACATAAAAAAGAAGCATAGACCCTAAAATATAACCCTTCTTTTGGACACTTATTCTATGCCTGCACTGTTATCTTTAATGGCATGCTGTCAGTGTACAGTGAACAAAAGGTGTAAAACTAAATGACACATATTTTAGAAAAACAAACAGGCAAAAAAACCCCTTTGTTTTAAGAGAGTAACTTTTGCCTCTGGGTCTACCTTGATCTCCTCTCGATGTGCCTGACAGGGCTCTGAGATGTGTTGGGTGAGGGGCAGGGAAGGCGTCAGGCTCGGCTGGAAGTGAGAACCACGGGCTTCCCTCAGTTTGTCCTGATAAGAGTCCAGCTTTCTCAGCAGTTCATCCTTCTCTGTCATCCAGTTTTTCTCCTGAACACGATTGTCAAACTTCAGCTGCAGAAAGTCCCTGGTGCTCTCGTAGAGCAGGTTCTGAGTACGCTGAAGCCTGAGGAAAAATTGATGAAAAATGGAGATTACAGATCATGTTCTGATGGAAACATAGAATCTTTGTTTAAGTTCCAAGTCACACAGGAATATCTCAATGCCAAAAAAAAAAATCAAATGAACTCACTGTTACATTGTACTGATGAACAAAGAAACCTTTAGATAATGAACGATAGATACATACAGAGAAGATAAGAGAAAGGGAACAGTTGGACCCACTTATCAGTGAGGGCAGTAATTTTCTCCTGGTCTCTCTGGTGCTGGTTCTGACCTTCCTCTAAGTAAATGCGCCTGTCCTCCAGCAGAGACTCCACCTGCTCTTTAGCCAGTCGCGTCTGCTCCTCCATCTGAGCCTGCAGTGCTTCCACCTGAACACAGAGAAAGTTACGTGGAAAAAAAAAAAATATATATATATATATATATATATATATATATATATATAAATAAAATGAGGCACACATTATTTGAAAGCTGTTTGACATGCTTTCAATCAACTTAGAAAAATTTAGGTGATGGGATGGCCTGACACTTTCCTGTCTTTTTTTTCCCCCACACATAATTTTTTTTTCCTTTTGACTGATGTGACTTTAAGGGTTAAAGGGCATAAGGATGTATTTGGACAGATTTACTGCTCTTGCCACTGGTCCTCAACTGGGAGTTGGCTACACACTGCAAACTGTGAGAATACACACCTGTAACAGTAGCGTCTGTTTATCTTTCTGGGTCTCTGCATCCTTCAGTCCATCTTTGGATTGTCTCCTGCTGCCTTCTATGCCAGACACAAAATCCAAAGTTTGATCAAAGATCTTCAGTTAGCTTTAAAATGTTGAACCTCCAACAGTTACCATAGTGTAAAGCAACAGTGATACAGCACAGGTTTTAACTAAAGTGGATGTCACATGGTTACTGGTCAGTATGCAAATACACTTGGTCAAGAGATATCTTGAGCAGTTATGTCAAAAATATGGCCAAACCTGTGAATCATTATGCCCTTCAACTGAAATCACAGTCAGTCTCCTCTGACATGAGTACTGGGTTTAATGTTTAAAGCGAGACATGAATGAGGACCCAGAGTAATGAGTGGGTTGAAATTTCTATTTACAAAGCCAAAATATCGACTCAAAGTCCCTTAGTTTAGAATTAGTCAATTTCTCTGCCTTTCTCAGAGATTAAACAAGGTGTGAAAGGAAAGTCAAACCTCTGGCCGACACCAGTCTGAATTTTTGTGGCTTTTGATTCTCTTGCTGTTTGGAGTGGAGCTTTTTCTGAGGAATGGAGACCTGGGAAAAATAAACCCCCAAATCAGCTTTTATATTCTATCTTTGTTCTATGCCAACTATGTCAAATCAAAGTAGAATAAAATATCGTCTCACTTTGTGAGGAGGCTCTCGATGAAAATAGGTGATCTCGCCAACATCTGGACCTAACAGAGACAGAAGGTGCTGGATCTTTTTCCTGTCCTCCAGCTCCCTATACAACAGATTGGTTGTTTATTCAAATTTTGTACTATGGTAGTAGCATTTTACATGTGACACGGGAGGAGACGGCTCTGTGATCTGAGAGGACCTGCCTGATTTTGAGTCGGTCATTTTCGGCGTAGAGCCGCAACGCCTGTTCTCTCTCCTGGAGGAGACAGATCTGCATGTCGCTCAATGCCCTCTGAAGCTCTGAGATCTCCTCCTCACGCTGTCGCACCTCCCACTGGAGTTTACTCTGCACAAACACATCAACACACTTCTTCAGATCCTATGACATTTATTTCATTAATATTTGGAATTTTTTTGTTCTTCAGAGGTCAAATTTCTCCGTTTTCATCATTTGTCTTTTTCTGTCCTGATTCACACTAAATACTAAATACTGTTCTGTTTTCTGTTTACAATACAACAGACACAAAAAACTGGGCAAGCTGCCCAATGATTGATTTGTTTGGCTTTTTGTAAATCACCTTCTCACTAAGCTCAGTTCATACCACAATTTAAAAGTGTCAGCAATCCTTTGTCTTCCCTCCTTTCAAACCGCAGTGAAGCAGGAAGCAAAAAACTGTTTCACAAAGACTGGAAAAGTTCACAGCCTACCCATTTTAGGGAATAAATGACATGTTTGTCAATGGCTTTAATCGTTTTGGATGATCATGAAAGAAATACAGAAACACACAGCGAAGAGCAGTGAATGAGGGTACCGTTTGAGAGTTAAAAAGTAAAAGTCTACCCATGCCTCCGGCACCTGTCAGCTCACCTGGTCAGCCATAGCACTTTTGTATTTCTCTAGCATCTGAAGCAGGCTGTCGTGCTCCTCATCAAACTGGGCCACTTTCTGCCTGTAAAACTCCAGCAGCTCTCGAGACGGCCGCAGGCAGGCCAGCCGCTCTTGGATGGGTGGCAGGGGAGACTCTGCTTGTTTTTCGGGACTGTGGGACATTGACAAAAACAAAGAAACCACTTAAGGCCCCACACTGTATTTTCAGTATGGCTATAAGACCAATGCGCAAATGTACTGACTGACCCAAAGAATTCAGTTTTAGCATGATTTGATGACACTTTTACTGTTAACAATGACACAAGGAGACACTGCAGAAATCTGTGGCTTCAATGAGCATGCAAAGTACAAATTTCCATTGCAGTGTGAATGATGAAAAAATTTAAACAAAAAAAGTGATTGCAAGAAGATTTGAATTGGAGGAAAACTGCAGGATCTTCCGCACAGCTCCTTTTTTTCGTGACAGAAAATTTTACCTTTCTGTAACATGGTCCCTTGTAGGAGGGGAATCCATTGTACTTTCACCTAAAACAAAATGAACAGATTTACCCTTCATTTGTTGTTTTACTTAAAGAACTGACTCATTTTGATGAAGCTGAATGTTAAATATTGAGCAGTTTATTAAACCTAAACCCTCAAGTGGTGCCTTCAGATAAGTTTAGGTACACTGTTAATGTTTTCTTCAACGGGTGTGGAAGCATAGGTTTCTCTCCCGCTCATAGCTTAAGCAGTAAACATAATCTTATTACATTGTGGAAATACGCAGCATTGCCATTGATAGAGCTGCAAGTAGAACACAATAAAAGGGGAAAGAATTGTGTGGTAGAATTTTAAGTTTTTCAATAAAATTAATAATTATGGGAATCCCGAGTGAAAAACCTTAACAGACCTTCAGGCAAAACTGTCAAATCTGTGTCTAAACTGCACAAAAAGGTGTCAGTTTCATGGTAAAAGGTCTAAGGATTCCAAAGAGAACTCGGGCAGCTTTAACAGGGAGTTACTAAAGTGCATATCCAATTTATAAACAATGGCCAATAAAATCTTTCTTATACTATCCTTCTCGATGGTTAGCGTTGTTGTGGCGACCTTCTTTTCGTAAATTGGAATCAGGATGCAGTAAGTCACTTTTAAAGGTTAACGATGTGATGATATAACTCAACACTGCCCTCTAGTCACAGAAACGGGAAACAACAACTTACTGTTGAGAAGGGGGCTGGTCAACAGGGTGGGAAATTTGAACGTTAGAACTCAAACGTAACAGGTTTATGAAACTACGAAGTTCTTAATTTATGACAAATTCTTTAGTAATTAGCTATAAATATAATTTGAAACATCTCTTTAACTGAGTCAACGTTTAATATGTATGAATGTATGTTTTTTTGTACGATAACAGTACAAATGCGAAAATGCTGGTGATGTGACATCGTTGAAACTCTGCATAGGTAGTTCAACATAACCAGGTTTTACTAATTGGAATCAACGCTGACTGAACACAAGGTTATCATTCCTCTTATGCCAAGTAAAACTTGAAGCTTTCATAGCTCGCTTCATTCATAAGCGGTATTTTACATAATGAGATTTATCGGTATTACCTTTATTTTGTCCGAAAATTCGTAGCAGAGAAACACATCAACTGCGCAAACTTAGCAACAATGACGCCTTTCCTCGCTTTCGTTCTGAGGTTAAACGGAGGAAACTTCATCGACGTTGGTGTACTATCGCCATCTACCGGCTTGGAATGTAACGTCCCACGAGACCAACGTTGAGGCACACAAACATCACCTGCTTCTGTGCAACACATACGGGATACTTTTTAAACAATACTCTGCGTCACAGCGGGGTCAGCGAACAGCAGTTAAAGGAGAACAGCGGGTGGAGTTCTGAGGGTACTGAGGGCCAGATGTGAGTGTTGGTTCACATACAGAAAAAAATATCAAATAATAATATAATGACTTATGTTTCAACCTCACCTTTGATCTATGAGAAAAGAAATTGATTATTTTATAAATGAAATATGGTCAAATTGCATTGCATACCAACATCATATGAATTTGTCATAATCAAACACTCAGTTTTTACCTATTGCTGAATGTCATGGTACATTAATAACTGCTACGTGCAGAATTCAAATAACTTTAATGACACAACACTGAAAACAAGAGAAGTATATAAAGCTCTATGTTCATACTTTATTCAATCAAACATTGTGTGCAATGTTGCTCAAAGTCATGTGGTATTGTTCCTGAAGTCAATGACTGAACTAAGCAGGTCTGACATCAAATAATAATATATGTATGAGGCAAATCCTTTTCTTTAGATTTGTGTTAGAACATGTACCTGCCAGAAAAATACCCTGCCTTCAACACCTTCTGCCCCAGAATCAGCTTCACAAAATGCTGAAATAATATGACTACCATAAACTACATACCAAGGTTATTGTACACATGGCTTATAAGTATCAAAAATGTGAAAATGTGGATGGAATATATTGACTGTGATTGTGTTTTATTTCATAGGACTGCTTTGAAACAAAACAAAAGATTTTGCAAATAAACGTAGGGCCCCATTGAAGGATGAGGAATCCTGACCTGTCTGTGTGTGTGTGGCCTATGCCTATTACAAAATCAACTCAAATCAACATCTAAACAGACAATGGTTGAAACATTCTACCAAAAACAGAGAAAACCAGAGGCCAGGACTTCAATCTGTTTTCTTTATGTGTGAAAACATTCATTTACCCGCAACATTTTTAAAGAATCCCAAAATGTATTCCCTACAGTTTGGAAAATGAGTTATCTTCCCATGTTTCTTTTACCATGTTTTAATTAAAAAAAACAACAACTTCATTCTCAATGTACTAAAACATTATTTTATAAACAGTAAAATTTACATGGGAAGTGTTAAAAAAGGAAAGATATAAAACTACTCTCAGGCATTCAAAAATCTTACGCTAACATTGCTATTACAGAAAACTTCTGAAATATAACTGGAGACTAAAAGAAAGCACAATCAGCAAAACATACCATCTTGATACAAACATTTCTTTGTTTCAACCTCTGGTTTAACTTTTCTAAGAGTAACTTTATTTTTAAATCAATGACATGGATTTTATGAATGTGATTTATATAGAGAACATAAAAGGCATAAGGGTTGGATGTTTTAGGACTCTGTGCTTTTTGAAGCCATTTTTCTCTTTTTTTTTGCTAAAGACCTCAAATGAAAATATATTTTTTCATACAACTGAAATAAAACTTTTAAGTAAAACAGGTTTATAGTATTCTAACAACCCTAGTTACTCACACTGAAACAAAACTGTCTTCCACTAAAAGAGGAAAACCCGCTCATTCTAGTGTAAGTTACCCGACAAGATCCTCATTTTGTTTTCAAAACGTTCCAAACTAATTCATGTCAGCGTCTTTTATCAGGGCCCTTGGGTTTATAATGGACATAAGATGTTGCCTGACAGTTGGAGTGATCTGAAGATGGCCTCCTGCGTCCAGTCTTCTTCTTTGAGACTCTCTCTGGTTTGGGCACATGAATGGGCTTCCATGGGATGGGATTCACAAAGCTGGGTGATGGATAATGTAAATTGTCATAGCCACCTGACAGCCGTGTAACACAAAAAAGAAAGAAAGAAAAAGAGAGAGAGATAATCAATTGATGAAGATCAACAGCATTGTACATGAAAGAGAGAGAGAGAAGATAAGTTCACATAAATCTCATAAATTCACATATATCATTTACAGTTGTCTCCACCACAGGGCATATTGTAAAAATGAATTTCGTTACTTATAAAATTTGTTCAGGATGTGACAACGGAGAACTCACCAGCCGAAGAGACAGATGTTTGTCTTTTGTCTTTTACAGTTCTTAGCCATTCTTTAAATTTCTCCTCCGCTTTCTCCCTGCGCTCTTTTTCTTGCTGTTCTCTTCTGTCTGCATCTTCCTATTGGGCAAATCACAAGCTTTAATCTCAGGATTGCATACAGATTACAAGATTACATATATAATTGTATAGGTGGTAGATCATTCATAAAGCCCCACAAAATGCATAACACAGCAAACAACAAAAACACTGAGTCAAGTCTGTGGGCCCTATATATGATTTGATGTCTAACATTATTGTGTGGGCTGCATACTTGGGATGTTCACTCCGTTTGTATATATTTCCTGATTTTGTGTTTCTGTACATTCTTTTATGTACCCCCAAATTATTAACATTATTGACACGGGAGTCAAAAAGAAAGCCCATACAAAAAAGTACTAAGGCATATTTTGATTTTTACAACTGTGGGTAAAAAAAACAACTGTTAAATATATCACTGAAAGTAACAATGTATTCAAATTAAAAGCACATTTTTTAATTTGATTTAACTGTGATTTTATTTGTGTAAAAGGTATCTTGTGTACACACCAAAGATTTCAGGACATTTTCTGTTTCCCCATAAGAATAAAATTATACAGTTATGTACTACAGTGTTTTATGAGACGAGTGGACAAATTGACAGGGGCCTTTGATCATTAGACTCTTGTAATATCGATAAGTTCCGTCTGTAAATTCTCTATGTTTTAAAGGACAAATTTCCAATCAAAAAGATCCAAAATATCCTGTTATGACCCTGAGTCATAAATGGTCAACTGTGTATTATTTTGTGTGCTGTTGTTTTTCTCCCCCTGCCTGTGTGTGGTGCTGTTTCCTCCCCTGTCTGTGTTTTCCCTGTATGTCTTTAATGTGTTACTCCGCAGGTGGCGACCGAGGATTGGCCCGCGGTTGACGGCGGCAGTTTTAAAAAGACGCGCCACCCAGATGCCGGCGCCTCTCGTTTTGTCCTGGCCACTTTGTCCGTGTCCGTTCGTTGTGCTTTGCTAATTCGTTGTGTGTGTTTCAGAGAGATTCGTTGTCTAGTTTGTAAAACTTTATTTGTGTGTTTGTGATTTTCGTTGTTGTAATATAATAGTATATAATTTTCGTATTAACTGTTCGGGTAGTGGTAGGGGGTGTGAAGCCATTTTTGTTGGATCTTCTTTTCTCCTGTTTTTCGTTAGGGAGTCAGGGAAGGTTTCTGTATTTTCTTTTCTCTTATTTTCGGGAGGTAGGTTATTTAGTTTGTAAAATATAGATTGTTTTGTTTGTTGTTTTGGCCGCGCTCACCCCCGAAGCTTTTTACTACCACTTCTGTAAATAAATCACTTTTTGGATTATAATTCGTGGGCACGGGTCATCACTGGGTACAGGAAAAGGGGGGGTCACTTTTGTTATGCTCGGTACCCCTAGGCTGGGCGTAACAATCCACATAGAACCTCTGAGTGTTGCATGTAATTTAGGTTCTCCCTCATAGTGCAGAAGGGTGTGCCACATCAGAATTCAGGGTTTGACCTTAACTTACTTTTGGTGCTGCTGGCATAATGAAACAGGTACCTCATCTTTTTATTGTTATGAGGCAAGCTTTGCCAGTCAAGCATCATAATAAGGTAAAGTTCACACGTGTACTACAATTATGTGATGACATTTTGTTACCAGCTGATAGTACACAGTGCACAGTGTGAAAAGCTACAGCCACTGGCTGCACATGCATCAAGTGTAAAAATTCAGAAACTTTATAGATTTGCACATGGTGCAATGCCCTTCTTGGTTTCACATTTATATTTATTTAAATTCAGATAAAGTTTGTGATCTCTATTTTTCAGTTTATACAGTTATACCTGTGTCATTTTTATTAGGGGTTGAGATCAATGTTAGAGGACACTGTACGTATTTGAATGCAGTACATGATGTCAGCTGAGGCATTCTGTCAGAACAGTTAAAGAGTTGTGTAACTCATTTACTGCACAGAAAAAGAGGCTCCATAAATTTGCAAAGGAAAAAAAAAAAACAGTCAGCTGTGTCAGGTATGGGTGTTTCTATATTTCAGTTAACTTACCTTCTCTCTTAACTTTTTAATAATTTCTTCCTCTTTCTTCTTTTGTAGCCATTCTTTATATTTTTCTTGGGACTTTCTTTCTATGTCTGTTTGTTTTTGCTTTTTTTGCAGCGTTTCTTCGCTTTTTTGCTGCTCCCTGCATAGTTTTATTTTCTTCTCCTGGAGGTGAAAACAAATTTTAAAGTTACAAAAGAACCCATTCATTCTCAAAGGAAAAATCAAAGCTAACGGCCAGCTATAGACTGACTCTGAGAAGCTGATTTGTGCATGTTTGACGAGGTTTTTTTTCCCTCTTGCCATGTAATTGAAATAATGTGTATCATTGTCATCAGTATATTAAGTGCAGCTCAGTGAGAGTCCAGGAGAACTCTTACCTCTTCCCTCTTTCTCTGAAGCCACTCCTGGATTTTAACTTCTGTGACCACCTGCTTCTGCTGCTTTTCCCTTTCTTGCTGTTCCTTCATCTGCTGCAATTTAAGTTGCTGAAAAATAAAAAGTTTAAATCAGTAACTATGCAGATCTCATAGAAAGTTTCATTTATTCATTTGGAAATCCAAAAAGAGAGGGAAAACTGCTGTGTTACACACTACTTTGTCTTCAGTAGTTTTTTCTGTGGATTTCCTGCCCTTTCCCAGCCCCAGATTTGACATATGACAGTTCTTAACCTGAGTTAGTACATCCATCGGAGGTCTGTACTCCTTAAATGAAGTAAATGACGTTCAATTACTAAGACTTCTGTACCTCTACAGCTTTCTGCTGTGTTTTGAGACGTTCCTCCTTAGCTTTGCAGATAACCCAATGCTCCCAGGCACTTAGGTTTGGTGCGAAGGACTCGTTTCCAGACTGGACACCTTCCATATGGCTTGACTCCATCCCATTCCTGAAAAAAGTGGCAGGATGTTGGACTGCTGCAAATAGTTACTGAGTGTATGTCCAAGGTACAACAGAATGTCAAATGGATGATTCTGTCAGATACTATTCCCCTTTGAATGATAGCTTTCTTTAAAAAAAAAAAAAAATCAGCATATTATCTCATGATGAATACAATTACACACTCATTCATATACTATTTGAACTAGTAAAGTACTTTCACAAAAATTGAGTGTGTACATCATGTTTTAAAGTTATCATGAAACTATGAAACTCTGGAACTATGTCTGTCATAGTTTCAAAGATGACAGTGAAATGCGTTGGGGGAAAAAGCAATCATACCTGCCTGGAGAGGATGGTGTTGCATCGTCACTTATAGCGACATTAGAGATTTTATTCGTTATGACATGGATTTGTTGGGGTTCTTTGGCACCATGGTCGTCATCTGAAAGATCAAAGCTGTCGTGGAAAATGGGAGATAGCAGGGAGTACGTAGACTCCCCCGCAGAATCATAATCCAGGCTCTTGACTTCAGGGACGCTACATCTGCCACTCTTTTTGAGTGGAGTTGACGTAAAACTCTTGGATGTGGAAGGCTGGGGGGTTGTCATTATGAATCTAACATACAGACAAACAAACTGCGAGTCAGGTCATTGTACGGACAGCTGATATCTGAAAGATATTTTCAAAAAAAAGTAAACACTTACTACACTTCACTGTTTATACGCACGCGTTCGCTAACATGTTATAGCTTTGTCAACATTATCTATAATGAAAGCCACGATGCTAGCCATAGTTATGTAATTCTATAATTACAAGGTGTTACAGGGTAACGTTGGCTATAGGCAGTTGGCTTGCAACTACAGTTGCTAATCCTGAATGTTTCAAGCATTGTAAGAAAAGGCACAGTTACTTCCTGCGTCAGACAACAGATGTTCAACAGGCAGCACCAACTGATCATATAACCTTGGATATTTTGTATGTAATTTGCAGCGTCTACAATGATGAGCAACACGAACAACTAGTTAGCTAACCTGGAATGCCCAGCCTAGCCAGGAAGCAAGTTAGCCACAAAAAGAATAAATAATGCAACTTACGTCGGTTAATCTTAACGATGGGTTTAATATTGTAGTATATAAGTAACATCGCACCAGCTTCACAGTGAACCACCAACTAGCTGGGTACCTGTTTTCTTTCTTAGTTGCTTTTTAACAGACTCAATCTTTTCAGACACAACACACACGCCATGGACGCTGCTTGCTGGACTTGTCTCCTAGCAACTTCGGAAACTCGTTACGTCCAGTCTCAACTGCTTTCTTGTTCCTCTGTTGAAGTAATGTCGGTGTAGCTTCCTTAAGACGCGTACTGCCACCTACTGTTTAAACTTGCTGGCACGCCACGTGAATAATTAAATTGGATCGTGTTTCTCAGAAATTTAAGGCTTGAACCCACAGATGAACCAAGAACACATAAAGCAGTGCTAAGTATTGCTTTATGCTTAGCCTTATATACTGTTAGTAAGCAGTAATGGTACACGCTTAGGCCATGGGGCAGGGATAGACACCTCTCAGGCTGAGTTGGTGAAAGCTGATACAGCCACAGCTACCAAGGTATCAAGGTCTTACATTTAGGAGCACGATGTCTTTACACAAGACTGGAGTAAAGGTCTTATTTTCAAACTGTTAAAGAATGGAAACTTCTCAATGGCAACTCTTGTCGGCAGAAGCCTCTGTAGGATATTGCTGCTATGGATTTACAGCGGTTGTTGAAAAACTTTAGAAGTTAAGATCAGCCAATCCTCTTAATGGGGAGATGTTGCACTGACCAGAGTATCACTCTGAGAGACATCATTCAACAATGCCTTGAGTGAAATGCACCCTCCTTAGCATTACTGAATTCAGAAAGGACTTTGATGATGTTCACTATATCAAGGTTGTAAACCTTTCTCTTCTTCATTAACACTGATTGAGCAATGAGACAAACCACACTTGACCATGCCCAAGGAGTATAGTGGACCATCTTTTCATATCAAGAGGACCTAAACTCTGCTGACAATTAATGAAATGAATATAATCAAAACACACTTACCACAGAAGTCTAAATATTTATGATGATGGTCTTTCACTATTATGTAATTTTAAACATGCATTCAAAACAAAATAGTCTGAAGGGGTTAGGTATATTCCAATGTAAGCAATGGCAATTTATGGTATTGGTATTATAAAAAATATAAAAAATCAAAATATTTTTCATAGTTCAATCATAAAGGCTCATGGGGTAACATAATGTAAAGACTGACATATAGATAGTTCAAAGTTTGTTAACTGCACCTTATGACAGAAATTTAACTCTCTCATAGGCTTAGCTCATTACAGATTCATGTTTAAAAGAGCATTTTATTATCATTTAAGATCAGGGCAGCACCAAGTAATCTAAACATTTTTCATACTGCCACCTTAGGGCAAGCAAGATTATAGCGGCGGATTGCAAACAGAAAGTGAGGCAAATTTCCTCATCACTTTTCTTACACGCTGTCTGTGGTTCTGCTTGAGATGCTTGATAAGACTGTTTGCTCTGACAGTTGAAATGACTCAAATGTTACAGCCAAAGTAAAGTTCACAGTTACTTGCATGTAGCAACGGCTGCTTAGTAACACGGAGCATACTGGTCACTGAAATGGTCAACACACAAAGGACATGTGCATACACTCTGATCAGATCAGTAAAAGCACATGAACACTAACTGTATGGACTGAAGATGTACACAACACATTCAAACCTGCATGCCCTCATTTGTCTGTGGTTATGGCTGATACCTGGTGAGTATCAAGATAATAGGATGTTGAATTTTCTGTTATGTGCTGGTATGTGCTACAGTGGTTGTTTTATCACCCCTAACTTTGACAGAAATTCTGACATTAATTGTGGAATTAACAAAAAATTGTTCTGAGCTTTATGTTACAGATCTTTACAACATGGGTCTAAGTGTTTTGTGCCAAGATCCTGCTGTAGAAGCAAAATTTAAACTGAATTCCAAAGGCTTTTTATATATATGTGTGTGTGTGTGTGTGTGTACATGCACACCTACATATATTTTTTTTCTTTTTTTTGAATGAGAATCAATAGCTCCTCTTGAAAAACACCAATCATCTGGGAATTATTCAAAAGGGACAGATTTTATCGAATGTTTTTCGTCATCTTCCTAAAGATTCGGTCAACATCCTCATTGAAGCCACAAGTTCAGGGGTCTCTCTCTTTGGGCTCCCAGCTACAGTGTCACTGAAAGAAAACAGTCCTGCAGGGACTGAGGTCATCCACTTCCAGGTGCTCCTTGCCTCTGGGGCTAGTGTGGCTGCAGGGTTTCCCCAGATACTCAACTCTGATCCCATTACTGAGGCTTTCCTTGTGTCCATGCAGAATTCCACCCATGCAAAGGTGATGGCAAGAGGCAGCAATTGTAAACTCGCGACACTCTTATTTTTCTTTTGTGAGAAAGTGTGATGACACAATATACAAGTTAAAATGATTTCTTAAAGAGAGGATGACTCATTGAGGGTTGTATTACTACTATCATGTCTGATATGATATGATATGATATGATATCATTGTTTCTCATGCATTCTCATTATCTTTAATTCATTTGTAAAATCTCAATTTAGGTAACTGTGACGGGTGCTTATATCCTGGATTTTGAGGTCACACCAAACCGATTTGTCTTCCAAATTCTTGTTGTGGACAGCAATGAAGATTTTGATCTTCAGACACTCACAGTATTACTCACAGATGTGGATGAACCTCCAGTTTTCATGGATGAAAGTAAAAATGATTGGAAGACTTTGTAGTATATATTAGATGAAGTAGATGATAAGTTTTATAATTGTCTGTCTATATATGTTGTACACTTTCATGGGTTTTCATGATTTCTTTATTTCTGTCTCCTTGTTCTAGTATCATTCCTCTACATTGTAGAGAAGACTCCTCCTGACAAGATCTTTGAGCCAATTGTTTTTGATCCAGAAAACAAACCCCTGACTGTATGCTTCTGTCACCAAGTCTTACAAGCAATCTCTCTCTCTCTCTCTCTCTCTCTCTCTCTCTCTCTCTCTCTCTCTCTCTCTCTCTTAATATGCATATTTGATTAGACTGTGCTACATTTGAAGATATAATATGTGACTATACTGATATGGGTAAACTGTCTAAGGAGAATGTGGGGAGTAAACCTAGCCTGGTTTGAGCCTGAATTCATCAGCTTGGTTGCTAAGGAGTAGCTTTATAGTTCTCACAAGCCTAACGACTTGCACAACCCACTCATAGAACTTGGGCCTTTGGAATAACAAGATTACTTCATGTGCATGATAAGAATTTTACCATGTCTGTTTGTTGCTAAGCTACATTCATCTGACTTACCATTTTGATATGTCAAACACAGTTCAGTTTGGATCCTCCTGATCCCGCTTTCACCATTGACCCCGGTAAAGGCTCCCTTTTCACTACAAAAGAATTCAATTACCAGACCGATGCCAGAAGGTAAGAGTGTTTTTGGCAGTTATGTGACAAGATGTCAATGTAATATTTTTAATGTACACCATTGTCATAAAAATAAGCTGTGAGAGTGCATGGCCTCCCTATTTATTCCAATGGGGTTATGGAACCAAGAGTGTGTAGGCCTTTTGTTGTTTTTGTCACTTTCATTCTCTTCTTTTTCTTCTTCTTCCTCCTGCTCCATAAAGGTGATCTGTAATACTCAGATCACCTTTGGTCACTCCATTTACTGCTTTTTCCTCATGGTGCCACCAAAAGTCCAGTGCTGAATTTTTCAAGTTCTACTTTTCAAAGAAGCAATGCAAATGTTGATATATGTCAGTACCGTCCGTTTGCGTCTGACATAGTGAAATATTCACACAAACAGTTCAGCTCATATTTACTGTCACTTATTGGCCTGTATTTGCTAGTCTTGACTGACTGACAATATGGGCCTACTACATGATGGTTATGACTTTGGCCTACCGTGTTTTGTTTTTTTTTCTTTTTTAACCAAAATTTGCTATTCCTCAGTTATGCTTTCAATCTCTCAGTGAGTGATGGGAACAACACATCATTCAGACCACTGTTTATCAAACTAGCAGACCTCAGTGATGACAAACCACATTTCTTAAAGTAAGTATGCCAATTCTGAACCAGCATCAAGCCCACCTGCAACTCTGTTGATGAAGCTTGTGTCACTGTGACATGCTCTGTTGTTGGTATTTTATCATTTGTGTAATATGAATTTTTGCAGCACCATCACGTCTTATTCCATTCCAGAGGAGCTGAGTCCTGGATATCCTGTGGCTAACATCACTGCAGTCCTTCCAGAGAGTTCAATGAGTGCTAGAGAAATCTTGTACAGCATAAATGACAACAACTACCTGACCATAAACCTGTGTATGATAAGTAAAATGGTGACAGTGATGACTGATATTAGAGAGGGGAATAATTAACAGAGAAGCTTGTAATAATTCTATAATAATAATAATTCTTGCCTTTTTAAGTTTGTTGTCATTAATTCACAAGGTCCTTAAACAAACTTATAATAATTACATTTTTATTAACTTGTGACCAACTATTTGAGAATTGTGAATTTTGAGTATATGTCTGTGATTCATTGTGTCCCTAGACACAGGAATGGTCACTATTGCAAACCGAATGGACCGGGACACATCTCCACTCAGAGAAGCACCAACCATAACAGTGACTGTGACTGCAGCACTGAGCCCACCTGGACCGCCCCTCTACAGCACTATCAACCTCATGGTCACTGTAACAGACATTAATGATAACCCTCCAGTCTGTGCTGCTGACAGCCAGAGGTTAGCATGAAAAGTACTTCTGTTAAAAGCAGTTTGACAGTTTAAACACATTTTAAATGTCGTATTAAGACAATTTCTTATAGTAAATCATTTTTTATAGTATTTTTCCAAGAATTCATAATGTAACTAACAATTTCAACTCTGTTTCTGGCTGAACTTTGTTAGCTGAGACTCACTGAGCACAGTTTGAACAGATGAAAATTGAAAACAATTCATGTGTTTAAGATAAGCTGAGGCACAATGTACTTGGCACAATTTAGACACCAGCTGGCATTTGCCATTGCTTTGAGTGAACACAGACCAAATATTAGTTGGCAAGCTGAATTCACAAGCTAGTATAGTTGGCAACAAGAGAAAAGACAATTCTTGTCTTCACAGAGGAATTTCTCTTCTCAAAATGCAGCCTGACACAACATGCCACATTCCTAGAAAGAGTGAATTGTGGAACATCTCCTAAACTGTGTTTCCCCTTAAGGTGCCATGACATGTGTGTGTGTGTTTAAGTTTGTTCAAAGCAAACATATTTTATGTCATAAAAGGTATGAAACTTCATTAGCGCAAACTTTTGAAAGAAGAACATTTACTGCATTCTACATGCATTCAAACTGCATAAATTATAATAATTTTTAATAATTTCTCTCTGAATAAATTACAACATTTTCTCATTCTATTCCTCTAATATAAGCAAAAAACATTTTTCGTTCGAAGTTCGCATAAAGGGCAACACGCTCAGCCAATTGTTACTGATTGGATACATTGCCGTTTATTCATCTTTGATTATCGAGTTCCCATATTTTTTGTATAAATTTCCATGAAAATGGCATCAGAATGTAGACAAACAGTAACCTAGTATGGAGGTCATGTTGGTATTTTAATTTGGTTTAGGCCTGTAAGGTTCCATATAGGGCAAATCCTGCAGAATGTATGCCTATTACCATAAATGAAATCATATTTACAGTGTGCGTCTGAGCTCTTCAAGTTAACATCATTAGATGTTCTTTTTTTTCTTTTGTTTTGGCAAACTGGATGGACAGGAGAGACATTCCAGAGACAGAGGCTCTTGGGGCTTTTATAGCGATGGTGACATGCACGGATAATGATGTGGAACCTGTGTTCACACAGTTCACCTTTACAGGCCTTTCCTGTCTGGAGTGCAGACAACTCTTTGTGCTAATGTCCAATAAAATTATCGTAAGATTGCTATTTAATTTTACATATGATTCACTTTATGATTTTTCAATATATGCCATCAAAGAAGCAATCATCTAACTTCACTATCTATCTGGCACTTCCTCACTATCTATCTGGGTGGAGACTTACAAAAATAAGGATCCATCTTACTAAAACCCACCCTGTACTTATTCTAACTTTTGCTAATGTAATTGTATGGCTCTTATGTGCTTATTTGTAACAACATTTAGAAAAGACAGTCAATAATTCAGTTTAGACTCTGGTCAAATACGTATATTCCAAGTCAGAATCCCCCATCCTCACACACTCACTCAAGAGTTACCATTAAATGAAAATATAGTTACCAATCAGTTCATTACTGTTTAAGTAATACATAGTTCAGTCAGACTTACACACAATTGCATCCGCAGTTAAATGGAAGTCTTGACTTTGAGGATCCCAACAATCTGTATACAGGCAATGAATACAGCCTTGTGGTTGCAGCTGTGGATACAAATGAAACCTCACTGAAAGGTAAGAAACACCATTTTGAGGGGATGGGGTCCTTTTTCAGTTAAGGCAATTATGAACCTTTAGTCTTTACTTCCTGTGTCACTATAGGTCAGGCCTACGTTTACGTGACAGTAATCCCAGTTAACGAGTTCCCTCCTGTGTTCAGTCCTCAATCCTATTTTTTCAGCATTTCTGAGCTTCTGGGTGGTAAGCAACAGCAGCACCATCTGTCCTTATTTCTGTGTTTCTTCTGTCCATTATCGTAATCATATATTGGTTTCCTATGACTGACATTAGATTTTTACAATGTATTTATTGTGACTCAGTGTACATTTAAAATATGTCTATCTCTATCTTGGCTTTTAGGTGGAGCTGTAATTGGCTCAGTCAATGCCACTGATAAAGACCGTCCCACAACACCCCTGCATTATTCTCTAGTCTCGGGTGGGGTCGTGGATATTGGAAACATCTTTTACGTGGACCCTAAAATGGGCATAATAACATTGCTGACACACCCAGACTATGAGGACACTCAGACACACAAGCTAATTATCCAAGCTATAGATGGAGATGTCATTATGCCTCGCTCAGCAACAGCCACAGTCAGTCTACAAAAACACAACCATCATCCAGTTTGCTACAAGGAGCTGTTTTTTTTTTCCTGATCATTCTGCAAATCTGTTTATGCTCTCTTTGCCTTTTCTCTCAGTTCTGTTAGTTCTCTCTCCGATGTTTTCATACTTTTCACAGTTCTTTGTTTACCTAACACCTCTCCTCATCTGTTCTCTCTGCTTTGTTTTGAGGTCATCATAAATATTACCAAGGCAAACGATGAGCCGCCATTATGTGGGCCAAATAAGACCAGCCTGGTTGTTCCAATTAATTTACGTGTTGGATCTAATGTGCAAGGCTTCACTCTCTCCTGTCAGGACAGGGACTCTCCACCCACCTCCTTCATCTACACCATCTCAGGTACATTACTGTCAGACCATCCCATTCAATTCAGCTTATATCCTCTCTTTCTAGCTAACACTAATTTTAATATATATCTTGGAATGATCAGAATCTGTGAAAATATCATGTTCAAGACATGCATTTTGATGCCATCCCATATAAGAATTAAATTCATTCTTACAATACATTTCCTTTTGTTTAGAAAATCTCCAGGACTAGGCTAAATCTTGACCCAGCATGACCCAGCGTTATCTGGGCATGTAACTTTAATTCTGTCAAAGAATGAGTATGATTAAAGCATGAGTATGATTAAAGCATGAGTATGTATAACAATGACTTTTTGCTAGACCTGTCTCTATGGTGATAATCATTGAGGTGGGTTAAATGATTACTAGGAGCCAGCAATGTGAACAACCACTTCAGTTTTTCACCGTCTGCGGGCACAAACATCACACGGCTTATACTGAAGGAGCCATTTGACTACAGCAGCGGCTGGGACAGGATTTGGAGCTACAGCCTGGTCGTCTTGATTTCTGATGCTAACATTCTTAGCCGGCGCTACGAGCCAAGGACCGGAACAGTCCTAATTAACATCCAAGTTGTTGATCCAGACCTTACCACAGTCATTACCTCCACAACAGTGAGCACGACACACATGACATGGATATGCCTGACATTCAGAGAGTAGCATGGGGTTTACATATTTAACAGTTTGATCTTGCAAATGAGAACTGATTCTAGATTAATAGACCTGATTAAATGAACCTTTAAAATATTCCGAACTACATTATTATTATCACTTAAATTGATCTAGGCACCCTGCAGAGTACCTTAGTGACAGTCCAATGCACTGCTCCCTTTGCTTTTCCACACCAGAGACCAAAGCAGCTGGATATCCTTAGCTATTAAGCGAGTATTCAAATCACCACAGTCTAAGTCCCACTCTAGCAACTTTGATTTCACTTTCATAATATCTCTGGGTATTAACATAATGATTTGTATAATTGCATTAAATATGCGTTTCTTCCTTACCACAAGCAGTCAGCAATTTAAATGAAACAATTCATGAAAAAGTACTATTTGTTCATTCAGATGAGATGGAGAGCTTAGAAAACAAGGCTCTTTAAAATATGGTGATGTGGTTATTTTTTGCAATTATAACCAGTTTGAACAAATTTTAGAAAATCTTCGGAACGTTTTCAGTAAATTGTTTAAAAATATTTTTACTCAGACAAATATGAACCACCACTACCAGAGCAGCCTACTGTATAAGCTTAATGAACAGAGCACAAAATGACTTGTCCCTTACTCTGTCTGTAGGTCTCAGGAATCGATCTATGTCACACTTTCATAAGCTAACTATGATGTATTGTCATCTGATATAAATGTTACTGTCCCCCCTGTGACATTTCAGCCTGCCATCACATACATCAACATAAAAAAGAACACGTTTGATGCAAGTGACTGGTATGTGTGGTTTCTCACAACCCTGGGCATTCTTCTTCTCCTGGGCCTTCTGGGTTACTTGTTGTACCGTTCCTGTAAATATCTCTGTAACAAAGAATACAGCTGCTGTGTGTCCAGACCCATGACTGATGAGGAAGACCTGTGAGTGCTTTAACTAATAGCCTACTTTCACCTCTTGCCAGTAGCTAGCTAACTACCATATGTTTGAAATTTACTGGGAGGACTCATATGATGTTCTTGGATGACGGTGGAATTATTGTTGTTCTTAGACAGTCATTCAGTCTTTTCAGCTTGTTGCTATTTTAAGGGTCTCCCATTACCTTTGCTTAAAAGTTTCTAAGTTGTGGACACAATATGAATAATCAAATATACTGCAGCCTGTTTTTCTATTTTCCTGCCCAGCATTATGTATTAACATATATACTGCTTTCATATTTGCAGCATCCCAGATAAAGGTATGTATAAATAAAGAAACAGCAAGGTGGTGTTTGTGTAAAACTAAACTTTGTTCTATATGCAGCCTCTGATTTTTTATATTTTATTCACTCAACAGGACCACCTAAAAGAGAGGTCTTCATGGTAAGAGTTAGAGGCTGGTATCTCAGATATAGAATAACACAAGTTCTGCATGTAATTACACTCATTCACAAAGCAGTTTATTCCAGAACTAGGGTTAATTCTCATCTGAGAAACCCGGCTAAAGAGTTAAAGGGTTTGTATTGCTTTACCGTGAAAGGTACATTAAAAGATGTGATAACGACAACAAAAAAATAACTCACTGTCTTTGTTTTAGGAAGTGACCAAAATGAACACATTGTTTGATGGAGAGGAAGTTGACCCAGGTAAGTTATGCTCACTAAGAGTTTCTCAAGCTCTTTTTGTCTATACTGAGCTTTTAGAAACTGCATGTCCATTCATTTCAGTGGTACACATTGAACTGAAAAAAATTATATATATATAAGACAGAAATATGGCAATAAGATATTTCACTAAACCTCTGTATTCATTCTTGGTGAACACACCTTTGGCAGCAATCACAGGCACTAATTTAGTGAAATAGTTCTATTCAACTTACATCTGGTTTGCACTGAACATCAGTCTTTGCACTGGATTAACTCCCTTACTGATATATTGAAAAAGAGTGTGATTGAAAATTTGTCACTTTTCTCAATCCCACCTCTAACTTGGACATTCCACAAAAAAAAATCAGAGGAATTTGCTGGCCCACATCTCTTGGTTGTGCATGGTTTTCTACATTTTTTACCCCTCAAAGAGCCCCTGCTATGATGAATTTCTCTTTTCACATTTTTTTCATCAATTTCAGTCACATCACGGGTGTATGAGTACAACAGCAAGTCTGGCGCAAGGAGGTGGAAGGATGCTATCATCATGTCCAAACTACCACAGACCCAACCAGAGAGCAGCACGATGGTCATAACCAGGGAACATGCCACTGAGTCACAGACAAGCAATGCTCAGTTGAATGTTAGCTACAAAGAAGGAGCAGCTGAGGACCAAAGCAGCTGTGTGGGTTGGGCTGTGGAGGGGAAGGAGCAGACTCCAAGCAGTGCAGCACAGTCCGGTAGTTCTACTATAAGTGGACAACAGTCTGTCAAATTGTCACTATCTCAGCAAGGAGGAAAGGTAGACAGAGGTCCTGAAGTAACCGAAATCTCAGAGGTCTAGATTGGATGGTCCAGGCAGTCTACAGAGAGTTTGAACTTGAACTGATAGGATTTTATTCCATAGATATAAGGATTGTGACTGAAATATTAAGGGCTCAAAGACAATCAAATATAACCAAATGTAAAGGTCACGCAACTAATTTACCTTTTAAACAGACTTCCTTGTTTGTGCTGAAATACTAGGGATTACATGTAAGGTGTTGTAACATCATAAAATATCTCAGATATTTAGTACAGGAATGCAGTGCATAGAAATAACATGGTAGAATGTCCTTTAGGCAGTTGCCTCTGAGTATTAATTAATGTTATGACCTTCAGTGCAACCAATTAGTGACAAGAATACTCCCCTGTGAGGCAGGCAATTTATTTTTGCATTAATTGTTGAAGGCAAACTTTAGCATGATTTATGAGAAATATGTTCCTTGGAAAATGCACTAATTAAAAGTTTGTTCATACTACTTAGAGGTTTTTGTTGTTATTAATGTGTATTTTCAGATCAGTTTCTAATTATTCAAACAAAGAAATGGTTTTCAGTGGACTAAAGTACCCTGTTAAACAATCACTAATGGTTTCAATGAAGGTCCACATGGAAAAGTCTCCAAATGATGCCCGCATTAGATAACAGTTATGAATGGAGCCATTAAAAAGTCAGTAGTGGTGCATGACCTTACAGCTTTGCAGTTTTATAAAAAAAAAAAAAAGGTGGACAATACAAAATTTGAGAAATTACAGTACTCAGTCAAGGCATGAGCATTGATCATGTCAGAGAAAACCTCTGGAAACACTGGCCTTCTGTTAATTAGCACCTGAGAAAGTACTGTGAGCAGGGCCTAGGTCCTACATGAGGGTATTCTATCTATGAGAAACGAATTAAGTCTATAGTGGGTACACTCCCTTTGGAAAAGGTACTTAAGGCAGAGTGGGCTGGTAAGTGGGAAGTTTGATCACTAGTGTTTGTAAAATGTTTGCAAGCAACTTTGGTTAATAGATACAGAGTCTGGTACTGAAAGACGTTAACTTCAACAAGTATGTTTATCTTAAATTCGGGTATTAACAGCATTCTTTGAAGATCAGACTCTTCTAGGATACGCACAATGATCTGGCTGCCTGAACATTTTTGTGTCCACATAATGAGTGAATAAAGTAAGTAAATTTCATAACAGTTTGTTACTTAATGAATGTCCGATTCTCAGGGATGTGTAATAATCATCGCTGAAACAATAACTTCTTGCGATGATAACCTAACTAAAGGTATATGAATAAATAGTTTGACAAAATTACTATCTGTAAATACAGATTTTAAAAAACAATAAAATAATTAAAAGTGACTGTGATTCAACATATTAGCATTACATTGAAGCAAGTTCAATTAACAAGTGTTGTGGAACACTTGCTTGGCAAACGACAGTACAGACCAAAAGTCACGGCTTCAGCCAATGGGGTTTACACTAGAGATAACGGGCGTACACGGTTAACCAATGAAGCTTTTCATAACAACCCGAAACCATGCCTTCTATAGCGTCTGGCAGATTAACCAATCATATAAAAGAGCATTTCTGTTGACATTCGTGTTCACCAATGGGAAAGCACATCTAAAAAAACAATTCTGCCCCCTTTACAGTGCCAGAGATACTCGGTAATGGCGACAGGTTTGGTAAGTAAGAAAGTTAACGACAGACCACAAAAGAAATGAAAGATTGATGATGTTCAGCGAAATACGTAATGAGCAAGCTGTTGTTCCATTAATCTAACTTTAGTTGGCAGACAGACTGTCATTCATTCGATCGTTTGCAAATGACAACTTGTACTAGAGAATTAGATCGATTTTTTTCATTGTGACGTGTGTTGTTTTGATGAAGTTGCTAGTTAAGGAGACGAACAGTAAACCCTACTCAGCTGTCTGTTTAACCAAACTAACGTCATATTTTGATGAAACTTTAAAATGTCGTCTCATTCATTTTAACGCGCATAGTGGCAAGTTTATTTGCAAAATGTTGTCATTCTTCTGTTTACAAGTTGGCGACTCGTCTCTACATTAGTTTTCTCTTTATGTCAATAGGCTACCAGCGCACAACAATAGATTTTACAGTTGGACACTTATCTCAAGCTCGACAGTGAGCTGTCAGGCGAATTTTCGTCTCGACATACCAAATAATTTCATGACAGTGTTTTAAGCCTATTGTCACGAACAATAACTTGTTTTAATTTAGTTTTCGAGGAAAGAAAGGTTTTGTGTAATTGATCGATGAACGTGTAAATTTCAAGTCACTATCGCCAACATGTTTTGAATGAACTCTGTCGACATTCGATCTCGGATTTAAGTCTGCGCAGCGCAGTATATAATTGTATTTGTTCCTCTGTTCCAGCTTTGATATGTGAACACTTTGACTCGGCTGTTTACGATCTTTGTGGCTACAACAGTTCATAGCGTAACACTGCAAATACATTGGTCTTAAATGTCCGATCACAGAAGTTGGAAAAATGTTATTTATGATTCTGTTAACTGCTATTTTTATTCAATTCAACAGCGTTATTTACCATTTCTTATTACGCAGTTATGAATGAATGAGCACTGGAGCGCATGCGTGGAGTCCTCAAAGTTTATAAACAAGACTTGCATGCAAGGGGTCACATGATAGCTCTCTACGGAAAGTACGCAAACAAAGAATGTTATTTGCTGACATGTTGTCTTACGAAATGCAATTGTTAATTGGACATTTCGAATGTCTCAAAAGGAATATAATCCTTGTATTTTAATGTAGTTTCGATTGCTTATCAAAGTCATTTGAGATCAGGCGTTCTTGACAGGATTGCACAATGTTTGACAGATGGCGTTGTTGTTCGAGAGTTACTTTCTTCTTTGACTCAATCCGTCGAATAATGTTTTGAGCCTTTTTTTCCAAGCAAGGACTAGCTTGGATCAAAATGTTGATTATGTGAGCCATCAGTAAAGCATGCGAATATTGAGTATTTAATCTTTCGTTTTTATTTGTTCAAATCAATGAAACATGACGAATTACTATCGTCTTAATGTGCTGGGTACAATCGTTAAGCTTTCATTCATGAATACTCTATATTTACAAGGTACGTCGTCGCACTTTTGTTTTTGTTAGCCGTCTTCTTCTCTGCTGCAGGGATTGATCTTTTTGGCCCATAGCTCCCACCCTTTATGAAAACGGGTACACTTACAGAACAACATTTTCCTCAGCCAAAATGACCCTAGGTGGCCCCTTGGTGGCGCTGCTTTTCTTTTCTTTTCTTTTCTTTTCTTTTCTTTTCTTTTCTTTTCTTTTCTTTTCCCCCTTTCTTCCTTCCTTCCTTTCTTTCTTTCTTTCTTTCTTTCTTTGCTAAACCACAAAAACACATAGTCTACATTAAGACTGCTCACTGATATTATGCATACCACCTAATGCAGCTCTGATCAACAGCTTCAGTTGGGCAAAGGAGACTAGTTATCTCCTACAGATTAGCTGTCATGGCAGAAAACAGTTGTGTGCTGGGTGACCATAAAGTACACATTTGTTCTAGTACTAATTTCAGGAATGTTCATTGACTCAGTCCAGATATGTTCAAGCCCATGTTGTCCAAATTTGCCATTTGGTTAGCACCACAGCATTGAAGATTTTTGTAAACAAATGCATAAATAAATAAATAAAATGCAAAAAAAAACAACAGTAAAATTCATCAAAATCTCGAGGGATATCTCAGCTGCCTCATTAGAAAACTTTTGCTAACTTACATAGGGCAGTAATTGTAACTGTACCCCAAAACCAGTATAAAGGTCATATGATGGACTGGAATCCCACAGGGATTTTCAGTGACATTTTAAGGTTCAGAATTCCGTCTGCACACAATGGCCCAGTGATTGTAAAGAATAAACAGTAGGGGGCAGTATAAAATCTCATCTTGTTTTTAATTGTATGATGCTTTGTAGTCTCTTTTTATTACAAATCACATCTTTAAAACACAACTTGATATGATAAAAACATGACAGCCTCATCGCTGCTATTACATGATTAAAGTATATGTTCAGCTTTCTCAGATTCATCAAAATAACATATTCACTTTGGGGTTTGGCCTGATTCCATGTTTTTTTTCCTTCATACATTTTTTTCCCCCAATTATTCCATGTCTTTGTGCCAAAGAGTGCTTGGCTCTTGGAACTGCAGCTCACAGCTAAATTTATTATTGTTACTGGGATTCAGCCCAGGCATAACAATGACTGGAAAGTTAATCGATTGCATTGATATATATATATATATATATATATATATATACACACACACATATGAATTATGACAGTGATTGGTCTAAGTGTTTGTTGTGCTTTTGTTGTCAGTACAGATGACCTGACATAATATGGTTTGGGAAGTGAAAACCCAGTCGGTGCCCAAGTCAGTCCAGGAACCCCAGGTGAAAAGCACAAGAAGCATGGATGAAACTTTTGACTTGCTCAAGTGCTACGAGAATCTGCCCTCTTCACCAGGATGTCCCTCTAGTGAGGGCCACATGGAATATGGTAAACCTAATCTAATCTAATAAAACAAGAAAACACCTGTGATAATCAAAAAGATGCTAAAATGGAAAGATTTAAAAGACTTCCATTTACTCATAATTAAGTCCTCTGTCTATTATTTTTCCTAGTTCGACTTCTTTATTAACTTTCCATACACTAAGGAAACGTGTATGTCCATTTTCGCCTTCTCTTTACCATCTCTGCCTTGTCTTTAGATGATCTGCCAGAGCTGCAGGAAGTGCAGGAAGACCAGAGTACCACAGCCGTGTTTCAGGTTACTCCAGGGGTCTCCCATCAGGAGGGTCCAGGGGAAGGCTGGAGCCCTGGAGCTGTCAGTACCTCCCCTCATACTAACTGGCTTACAGAGCTGGCAAACATTGCCACCAGCCCTCAGAGCCCCCTATTGCAGAATGCCCCCCATAACAGGTTAGGACCATATTCACGTTTTACAACTGCTGTGTACAGTAAGAAATTTACAAAGGTACATCTTAAAATTGATGATATTCAGAGATTATTCAATTTCAGTACAACTTTTTTTTCTAAGTCTCTTAATATTTGCAGTTGTCTGAAAGTAATTAAAGGTGTTGTATTATTGGTAAGTATAAGTACATTCCTCATTACCTTATGGCTAATGCACTTCCCCGGTTTTCTGTCTCTTTAGATCTTCTCCTGTTCCGATTTTTGCCACAAGTAACAGTTTACATTCCTATGCCCGGCCTCCCCAGGCCTCCAGCGGTCCCTCCAGCAGTGCCCCCACCCCTGCCCGCAGCCACATGAGGGAGTGTCAGCGCCTCAGAGTACGATCAGTGGCTTAACATCTCTCAGCCTGCTCATCAATCATGCAATCCTTTGCTGTCCCCTTTAAGAAAGGGGACACCCTTATCTTGGACTGTCAACCAGTTCACTGTTTGATTCACTCTCAGAATGATGGAACAGTATTGATGAATATGCGGTATTAACATTGTTGATTTTGTTTAACGTGTTAAACGTGTGTTTGTTGTTTCCTTTCTTTCCCAGACGAGCAGCGAGTCAGAGTCAGGTATTTTCTGCATGTCTTCACTGTCAGATGACGATGACAGAGGGTGGTCCCACTCCTGGCCTTCTACAGTTTGGCATTGCTTTTTGAAAGGTAAGGGACTTATTCATAACACACAAAGTCTTATACCACTATTAGAGTTACCTTATATATCACAAATGAAAAATTAAAGCAAAGAGTTCTGTCCACTGGAACACTCTCATTCACTTACCTAAAAAGGACAGTCACATGCTATTGCTGAACACAAGAACAAAAACTAATAACATCAAATAATGAAAAAGAATTTCGCAGTCACTGGATCGTGCACATTGCTGAGGAATAAAGATCAAAGGTTCAGATGTGCTTTTACTTTCAGTTTCTCTTTAGAATAGGTCTGCATCGAGCAAATCTTCTTTGAAATTCTGTCTCTGGTTCCAGACAGTTTTTTTTAAGGCAAATTTATACAATAATGAAGCTTAAACGTATGAGAACAGGTCTTTCAACAGAAATTCTGGATCATTATCTGTATATGCATAGGGCACTTCCAAAATCCCATCCAGGTCTGTGTTGGCATGCTGAAATGAGTCCATGTAATAGGTTTGAGCCAAATGACCCATGAATTCTAAACATATATGATGTTACATCAGCTATTTCTACACTCTGAAGTATACTCTGCCAGTGTTAGAAATAAGGAAGACCAGTCTTTGTAATTTTAGGAACCTTAAAAAAACAGAAGTATCAGAGGAGTCTGTATAAGTGAGCTTTTTCAGTCTGATTCTGCTCAGTCCAGTTTCATTCTCTCCATACAGTAATAGTCCAATAATCAAACAGTACTTTTTACAGGTTGTTTGAGTGCACAGTTGTTTGTTCATGTATAGTGTGTGATCACACAGCTCTGACTGGATAAAACTGACATGCACGTCCTTGTTGGCTCCCTCAGGTACTCGTTTGCGTTTCCACAAAGGACCTAATGTGGAGTGGCAGGATGTGGAGGACTTGGTAGAGTCAGATGATGAGTCTGATGATGAGGGGAGAACACAGTCCAGTTCCCTTAAGGTGTCAAGTCCTGTAAAACATTCTCATGAATTCATATGCCTTTAGTGTGACCTAGTGTAAGCTCATACAGCCTTCTTACAATGTCATATGCACTCACTCAAACAATGTAAAGCAGCATTGCTAAAGGATGTTCGCTAAAAGATGTTTAGTTTAGAAAAAATTATTCAGCTGTTTCAGTTAACCTACATATCAGTGTTGGTCAGGTTTGAAAGACCCTGATTGACTCATGGTGACTTGCTAACAACAGCTGTCCACAACAGATTAGTCACATTTGATATCTCTCAGTCTGCACAATATGAATTTGGAATTGCAAGCAAGGTCAATATATTGAGATAGTTTTGTTTAGTTATTTAAACAAGTTCAAAATCACGCCCTCCATTCAAACATTTTTGAATACCACCATTGACTGATTCTTGCTTCACAGAACTATGGCTCAGAGGGGCTGAAGCTAGTGGCTTTAGAAGAAACAGTATCCTACGGCCAATCCGTCCTCAAGTTGACCTTTGACCCCGGCTCCCCAGAGGATGGTCTTCTCACAGCTGAGTGCTGCTTAGACCATCCATTTTATGTGAAAAACAAAGGTAAACCAACCAACATGTATTGTAGTCTACATGTATTTTATGGAATGTGCCCAATAATCATTTAAAAAGTGAAAGAACTGCAAATGCTATTCAGGATTTTGATAAACTATGAGTGAGCCAGAAAATGCCCACATGCATATTTTTCTCTTTAATTAATATTCACTGAAAACTGAAATCTGTGTGTGTGTGTGTGTGTGTGTGTGTGTGTTTCTGTATGTGTCTGTCCCTCTCTTGAAGGATGGTCTTCTTTCTATCCGAGCCTTACTGTGGTGCAGCATGGTATCCCATGCTATGAGATGCAAATCGGAGACCTGTGTCTACCTCCAGGACACCATGATGCCATCAACTGTGATGACTCAGTCGTTTTTGACACCTTCAGGAGGTAAAGATTATTTTTTATGTGTATGTTTAAGTGTGTGGAGGGTTTTTTTTGTTGTTTTTGTTTTTAATTGTTTTGTTTTGTTCTGTTTTTCAGTAGCTTGTCTCCCCTGGGCTTTTGCTCTTCATGTGCTCTGTGTTTAAGCACATGTCTGGGGAGACAGTCAAATGAACTGAAATGTCTGTAGTGTTATGGATGTTAATGTTTCGGTAATTAGAACGTTATCACATTTAATGAACCCACTAACACTTGTTCTGTTTTGTCATTGCTGGTTGTAAACCAAGATGTTTTGGTCAACGTGCAGCTCTTTCTTAACTAAATTATGGGGTTTTTTGAAGACTCATTGAACTGCACAGAAGTTAATATTACTGTGTTGAGAGAAACATTATAATCCAGTCATTAATCTGAAGCTTCCCTGTGTGACCTACAAAGCCTAGAAAGCCACCCACTTACATTATGATGGTGACATTCATTTTATCATTTTAATCTTTGATTTAAAAGAATAACTTCAAAGTAATTAAAAGGACTAAATACCCTACACCCTTTACATATTAATTCAGCTTTGATTTCCTTGATTCCCAAGCCTGTATCACAGAGTAAAACACTCCTAATGGCCATGAGATGCCACTCCACTTTGTCTGTGATACACTGCCTCCATTCTTTAGTTATTCAATTCAGCAGCTCCATTTCATTTCAGTAAAAGCAATGCTTACAAAAGATACTGAACACTGGTCCACAAAGCAACAAAAGTCAGATCAAGAAACCAGATAAAGGGCTCTGAACATAGACAGTTATGATAACTTGATACTTAGTTATTAGGAAGTTTGGATAAAAATGGCAATTATCACATCTTCACAGTTATGGTGTTATAGATAGGGAAAGGGAAATTATTCAGTACATGAAAGATCCCAATGCTGTATCTGAAGTAGTTTTGCTATACACATACAAAACTGTATTCAGGCAAAGTTTGAAGTTGAAGCCATTGCAGAAACATGCACAGACATATCCAGAAGAATGCTTGAATTATGCAGGTGTGATTGGAGGATGGGGACTAAGGGCTATAAGTTCAAGACTGGAGTCCATTTAAAATGCTGTGTAATTATTTAATACCAGCCTTCCTTAAAAATACTCAGAGTAGTTGCTAAGAATGGAGTAATCAGGATTATTATTGTAAGTGAGGGTTTCAATGTTGTGTTCATGTTCCTATCTTCGTAGGACATCTCACAGTGTCTTTGTAACTGTTATCTCACACACCATCAGGGGTGGTTTTTTGAAGACCCCAACTGTGTTTTTTTCCTTTCTGTTTTACTATGTCAGTCCTACAGTTGTAAAACATTTTGGCAAAAAAAAGAAAAAAAAGATGTGTGAAGGACACTATAGGTCTCTTTTTACTACTTTTCCACTCTATTCTCCCAATTTGCAATTCCCAGTTATCGGTAACTTTAAATCCACCTCACCGAGGTGTCTGAGGTTAGCAAATACCTCTTCACCAGTCACCAGTAGGAAGCCAGTCACTCACGTATGTGCCTGGCTCTTAATATCAGGCTGAACCAGAGGGGGAGATGGACCTTGGTCGATTGACCCGCCCAGTAAACACGGCCGGCAGCGTTTCTATGGACTCGTGGCCATAGACAGCAAGCGTGGTCTGGTTGGGATTATGGGACCCATGAATCTCAGATGAAAATAATCTTGTTTAGGGAAAAATGTTAAACAGAAATTTCATGCCCTTTGGTCTTTGTTTCAGTCCTTTTGTTATAACATCAGATTCTCACTTATCCTACAACTGCACGTTATATTTTTCAAATGCAGTGTTGTTACCAAGTGTGTCTTATGATAGGTAACAGACAATCTTTAAAGGGTACTACTGGGATCATAATATAAAGTCAGTGAATACACACATGGATGCTGAGTTTTGACTTCAGTGTGTATATGTAGCAAAAAGCAATTGAATGTCACAGGACTGATGGGTTCAGTGACATACAACACATACTTTTCACCTTTTTCAAAGGGTTCAGAGAACATTTACAAGACAAAGCTTGTAAAAAACCAAAACCGTCGCACTTATAGGTGCATTTGTGCTGATGTTTAATGTCCAACTGGTACATTGGTGCTGATGTTTAATATCCAACTCATCTTGTGCTTAATATTTATCTCCTCAGTTACGACTTCACACCTCTGGACTCCTCAGCTGTGTATGTGTTGAGCAGCATGGCACGCCAGCGAAGAGCCTCCCAGTCTAGTGGAGGTGCCATCAGCCCTGACTGCGATAAACTGGAGGCCTCTGGTACCTCACCCAGCAGGAAGTCACATCGCGGCCACGCTGCTGGAAGCAGCAGCGGCGCTACACCCACAAAGTGCAAGCGGCCAATGAATGCTTTCATGCTCTTTGCCAAGAAATACCGGGTGGAGTACACACAAATGTACCCTGGCAAGGATAACAGGTGTGGCACAGCTTTGATGTTACATATTGTACTTTATGGTCCTTAGACAGTTAAACAAGGCAGATGCTCAGTGATTATATTAAATATTAGTTATCATTAGGGTTTACAGATTGCCAAAAAGGGCATTGCGGCATGTGTGTTTATATACATAAACACACATACACATACATACAATCACACAGCTGTGCATTAGCAGCATGCCAACATTGCAACAGGACATTTTTTAATTTTCCTGAACAAAAATCACCAGTTAAGTAACTTTTGAGGTGGGCTAGTAACAGTTAAGTTCAGAGAGAAGGATGCGTTTCTGAATTGGAGGTTATCTTTCAGCTATAACTGACTTCACTGTCCTGTGGCTGCTTTTTGACTGCTGGTAGAATATGTCATTATGAGGCATTGCAGACGTTATTACCTCAAATCTGAACGACAACTGGCTGCTTTAAAAATTTGTTGTTTTTTTGTTTTGTTTTTTTGTTGTTTTTTTTTTCAGTCTGAAATCCAACTGGAAGAAAACAGTCAGAATAACCAATTTTCCTATAAACTTTCCTATAAGCTCTAAAAAGATTATAAATTTAATGATTACCAAGAAAATTTATTGTTTTCATGTAACATAAAAAGGCATGTTGTAATTTTCTTAATAATCCTTGCATGGGCACCTGGTTTGTGCAGCGGTAAATCACACTGTGCCCCAATGCAAAGGCCATGATTCTGAGTTTAACTTAATATTAATTTAAAACGATTCAAAAAACAATACTCTTCTGGAAGAACAAGTTGCTGTCAAGAACCAGCTGTGTGTTGACTGATGGTACATAACTTTAGGTATGAGTTCTCTGGTTTGTATTCTCAATTGCAGAATGTTGAAATTCAGGCTCTATGGTATTTTTCACTTAACCAGAAAAAGGGGCCAGTGCTCAATTCAGACCTATAAGATTCTCAGGCTTTTGGGGTGAGATGGACCCATAAATGGAGCTCTACCTGAAAGCCGCATTACATTAGGTTTATCCCAGATTATCCACCAATAATCAAAGAAAAGACAGTCATGTAGACTGTCATTCTATGTATTAGTCCCTAGAGCAGGCTGAACTGTCAAAGACACTACAACCCTTTTCTGTAAGTCAGTTATAAGACTCTATTCTGCTGTGCTTATTGAAAACTGAAGCATTAGGATATTATAAATAAATTTAGAGCACAGTAAATTAATCATATTACAGACTTAGGCATTATGTACAGCTTACCAAGTTTACCGGATTTTATTGTGACAATGCACAAGGAAATGCACATGGCCAAAATGGTTTTGATCATTCTGATTATGTGATTAGGCCACTTGAACTAATACCTTTCGGTTTTACCACACTAGTGCGCACGCAAAACCTCATACAATATTCCCATTCAGAATATACGCATGTGGAATGACAGTAAGAACGTCAAGCCGAGAACCATACACTAAGGGCCAGACATAGACTCCATGGGTTGTCACAGTAGCCATAATTTACGCAAGGATGGAAAGGGCAGGAGTGTGCTGATGGACCCTTACTTCTGAGAATCAGGCATCATAAAGACAGGACCTCCTACAGCATCCCCACAGATAGTTAATGTGCTGCTGTGTTGAAATAGTCTGTGTGAAGTCATGCTGTACTGCACTGACAGATATGATAAACTGTTAGAAGCACTCTTGTAGGAATGCTGGAGGACTGAGGCTTAGAGCTAGAGCTTAACAGACTCAGACAATGTTTCAAATGTAAATAAAGGCTTTTGAAGTTGAGAAAACACTTTGAGAGTTATGAAAAGCTGCACTTTTTAAAAATAAAATCATAGCTCTTCAGCCCTGTTCTTTACCATATTCCAGAACAGGGTGATGAAGAAGAACACTAGTCCTGCATTGAAATGGAGGCCATTGCTGAGGCTTATATGGAAAAGCAATAAAAATCTCTCTTACTATAACTGAAAACGATTATATATCAAACTCAGTGCCACTCCAACGAAACTGTCAACACTACCAAGCAAAATCCAGCCTATGAAGAAATACGTGTCTAGTCCTCATGCTAATGTTGAGGCCTGGATTTCCTGGGAGCAAACATAGTGACATGGAGGATCAAAGCAGGTGGCACAACATCCACATTATTGCCTTTGGAAAGGACACTAAAGGCTCTAATGCTACTGAATTCCTAGAGTGGTATTTCCATCAGCGAATCCCATCTCTGCCAAACGAACAGTCGGAGATCATGTTCGTTTAGTAGGCGCACTTTCAAAGATGATGTTTGGCTTTGCACTCTCATTTTGAAGTTGTTGCACAGTATGGATGGACTGGTCTGTCTTTAGACTACGGAAAGTCCGCGGTCACTCTCTGTGGTAAGAGTGTGAAATTCTTCATATATTTGAGCAATACCACAGACCGTGGCCCTCACACACTTAGGCTGCACACCGTGAAAGAGTACGCGCTGTTCACTTTTGGCAGTGAGCGACTCTCAGTCAATTCGGCCGCTGTAACTCGCTGTGACAAAACAAATGCTATTTTTGTCAGCATTTTATTGTTGGCTGTGAAAAGTGTTGACAGTGACCTTTGACCTGTGCCTGTAGAGCCATCAGTGTGATCCTGGGGGACAAATGGAAGAAGATGAAAAACGAGGAGAGAAGGATGTACACCATAGAGGCCAAGGCCCTGGCTGAGGAACAGAAACGCCTTAACCCAGACTGCTGGAAACGCAAGAGAACCAACTCGGTGAGACGAATAATGTGCCATGTCACTAACAAAACAGCGTTTCCTTATTTTCATTGTCGACATAACTGAGATGTTACATTTCATTTGCAGACTTAATTTGATTATTGGTGGATTAGAGCCACACACTAAAATGAATTATTTGGCCAATGGTACACTGGACGTCAGTGTTTTGTGCTATATCATGATGAGCCTGCTACTATTTGTAGCTTAGCTGATGTTCTGTCATTGGATTTAGTATGTTACAGTAAAAAGGATGTCTGCATCTTCATGAAGTGAAACTATACAGTATGTGTAATCAACTTAAAATATCTGTTAGTGTTATTTCCTTTGTAGCTTTCTACGATCACATGCAGGCACCAAAATGAATGCTGTAATAGGATAGATGAACCAACAAAAACTGCTTTAAGACTTATAAGTCCCATTCCTTTATACTTAAAAACATGTTTACACATATAGAGTCTCAGTTAATTGCTTGTCAGAATATGTATGCGTTTCGGGCATATTAAAACCTCCACAAGCCCTTGATGGATCACGCCTTGATGAGTTTGATAGATAAACATGATTTTTTTTTTTCTAAAAAAAAAAAAAAAACGTGCGCGGGGGTGGTGAGACCAATACTGGGTCAGTATTTGTGGCATGTGGGGAATGCTGACGCTGCGATTATAACCGTTTATGACTGTGCTGTGGTTACAGACTGTGCTGGAAGTCCGGGTCAGTTCAGTTTGTTGTGTTACCTTGGCCAGCTTTGTTAGCCAGTTACTCTCCCTCTGGCTGCTTGGTCATAGTCAATGATAGTCAAGTACCTGTGTAGTTGAGTCAGGTAAATTGTGCTCTTTTCCAAGCATTGCTAGATAACACCACAAACTCACACTTGAAATTGGGGAAATTCACTGGTGTTAAAGGCAGTGTGTGCTGACTGAGGTTACTACCATAAGAGGGAAAAAACTTACGGGAACTTTGGTAGTTGGACATTCCAGTGTAGGGAGATAAAGGTGTAAACAGCGAACAGAAAATATTTGAGCAGGTTTGATGCATTAGGATCTCACTGAATAAACTTTTAATAGTATTGATTTGTTGTATCTCATAATGATTTAGAGTATGTACATATAACACTTTGTTTTAGTTTGGCACCTCTGTTATCAATACAGATATCACACCACTACATGACGAAGTCCCATTAGCAGTACTTTACAACTAGGCTGGTCCAGTTATAACTTAATCTAAAAGTATTCATCTGATTACATTTACTTGCCAGCACTTGAATGATTTTTTGAAAATGTATTTTTACCTACTGTTTCTCTCTCTCTCTATCTGTCTCTGCAGGGCTCCCAGCCAAATTAGCCTTAGGGTGCAGGAGATCATTTTGGAAACGTGAACTGGACAGTCCAAGACTGACACCACCACTCCTCTCCTCTCCTCTGCAACTGATGACTTAACTGTGATACTGAACATACTTGCTTTTTTATACAATAGGTTCACTGAGACATTAAACCAACAAATCTTGAATAAAAGAAAAAAAAACAAGACATGAAATCAAATATGAAAAAATATTAAACAAAATGTATAATTTAGTAAACTAACAGTGCTTATATATTTTTCTTTATCTTCAAAAAAGACAAGATGCCTTATTCTTCCAATGTTAAAGAAAGGAATAGAAAAAAAACAAAAACAAAAAAAGCTCAGTTCTACTTTCAGGTAACTTTTTCTTATATCTATGCTTGAAAGGTGGGACCCTGTGGTGCTATTATATGAGGGGTGTAGTTGGAGCAGTATTGGAGCAGTATACAAATATGTCTATTTTTAAATGTAAAAAGGGTAATTTTAGATGTTGTTTTCAGCTGTTCAGATGAATTATATTCATATAACTCAATGTATTGCACACACTCAGTGTATTCCAAAGATCGCTGATACTTGTATTCATTGACAAGCTGGTTTTGGTTATGTACTGTAGAGTCAGCCAACCAGCAGAGGCCATATACCGTGTATGTGTGAGTTACTGTGTGAATGTATTTGTGTGTGTGTGTGTGTGTTTATGCATGTGTGAGATTAAACACCTTGCCATACATTACTGATTATTGAGAATATGGACACACACACACTCACACACACACAAACACATGCGCGCACCCACTCGCTCACAGGCATACACTGTAAATATACTCTTTTTTTTTTTTGTTCAAATACAGCACTTCAGGGCCATGCCTTCACTGGAAGTGTTTTTGTTTTTGCACTTTATATTCGTATATAACCTTGTACACAACCAATAAATGTATACAAACTGAAACTTTGTGTATAAAAAAAATATATATATCTTGCTGAGATATATCCTTTTTTTTTTTTTTTGGACACAATCATGGCCAAACCGAGTAGCTTGTGTTGTGCTTTGCAGGTTTGCCATTGCATTGCAGAAAAATTTGTCAATAATGTACAGGTCCACGTTTCCATAAGCTCTTGCACAAACTTTTCTTGTATTATATTATAAATAAAATTGTAAACTTACTATAAAAATTCAGCCTCCTCCTTCATTTTAAAACTGCCATGGCTAATGTTTTACAAAAGAATTCAAATGTGTGATATTTAAAAAACAGAAGACTAAATATAAAGTAGAATTAGTAAAAACTGAAGATGAAATGCCACACAATTACTGCCACTACTACCATTGCTAGGGACTAAGCTAAGCAAGGCTATGTATTTGTTAAAACAATGTCTTTTGAGGGACATTTTTGCTCCGCCTCAGACTGATAACAGTGTATAATTCATTATAATAATTCTATATAGTAATTCATATTTTTTAGGTTTTACATTCAACTTGTGCACCTTAGACTTTCAAGGTTCTCCACAATTTCATTATCATAAATGTGGTGAAACCATCAGCTGAAGGATATGCTTTTTGACATGCATGATTTTTGTCTGTGACATACCCACCAGCCTGGGCCCTCCACACATGCACTTGATTTACAGAACTACTTGCACTCACAACTTTGTCCTGAATAAAGGAGAATGGACAAGTAATCTTTTGATAAAGGACCAGACAGGACCAGAAATTTTTCTTGCAATTACACTGAACAGTGTCAGTGAATGCATGGTTAAGTTCTATATCTTTCAGTGAGGCATCTTATTAAAACCAATAAGTTGTTTTACATTGTAAACAACCTATCATTTATGTTTTCACTGCAATGAATTGAAACTCAAGGGTGTGCTCCCATGCATGTTGATCATTTCAACCCAAAATATCCCCAGTTTTGGATACAAGACCCCTTAGGGCCCTATAGGGATGTGTATGTTTAACCTTCAGTTAAACTGTTGGTGGATCAGACAGGTGCTTGAATGTCTGAAATTTCAGAGGAAACACCTAAAGGGAGTCCCTTGAGGGGAAGTGGCTACAGTGACTGTAGAGGGCAATGTTTCTTCAGTGAATTTACATGGATCAGTAACAATAGAAACACCCCCTCCCCCTAACCCACCACATTTCTGAAAGTTCCTGTTTTCTACATTTTAGCAGTCATGTGAAAGATGCAATGTTATTTTAACAGCACATAACGGAAAACACATAACACCATCTGGTGCCATTTTTGTTTTTCCTTTTAGAGACTTAGAATGAGGACAGACACCATTTCCTCATTTTTCAATATTAGTTAAGAGGAGGAAAAAATGAACAAGCAAAACATAAGCTATCATCATCTCTTTAATAAGCATACAATGAAAATGATTCAAATTGTTTCAAACTATATATCAGTGGGTCTAACTTTATTAAAGATTTTTTAATGAATGGCTCAGATATATTAATATAACATGTACAATGTAAAAAATCACTGTCTCGTTCAGAACAAATTAATTTATTACATAACACAAATCTGAACAATTTCTTTAAAACAACTGATTTCTTAAATCCCGCAGAACTTGCTGGTGGTGATCTCTCGTGAGAATGTCTTTTCATAGAAACCAGAATATTGCATAGATTTGTAAGCACCATATTTCAATATTTTATAATAATTAAACAAAATGAAGTCAGACCTCTGGCAAATTAGCTACACAAAGAATCTACTGTGTTACTGCCAAAAATGATCAGAGAGAAATGGTGGAATTCGCCAAAGATCCCTAAATTCTTGTCTGAATATTTTCAAATTTTATGTGTCTTCTATATCCACATTATGTGGCATAATCAGTTTTCAGTTGGCTAGTTTTGATTTAGAGAATCATCATCTAAATGTGCACAAAATTTTAAAACTAATGGGATAATGAGTGTTCCTATTACAATAAACAATAAAATCCTACACATAACAAGGGTCTTTAGTTTTTAATGGGTGAGTCTGTCCTCTTACACCAAGAGGTCAATACCAATACCACTTTTCAAACAACACGTTAAACAATCAGCCCACTGCACTCCGCTGTCCTAATTATTGCTTTAAAAACTCCATTAGCCACTGACAACATACTGTAGTCAAGTGGCTGTAATGCTCATTTCAGATACCGATATCTGACGGTTATGTGGTGGACAAAAACTGTACTTTCCATGATTGATCCCAAAGATCACAGGACATGAACAGCAAAATACCAATACTTGAACCTAAACAACAACAAACTGAGACTGTAATAGTCAAACTTGATCAAAATTTGCTGTGTTTCTGAAGCTCCTAAAATGTAAACTCAAGCTCCTCCAACAAAAAAAGCAATTATATACGGCTCCACGACATTCTGATACATTCTGTTTTTCCTTTGGATACTGCGCACCGACACCAAATGAGAATTTAGAGTGACTGTGAAAAATTACAGTAATCTAATAACTGAGTTAGAGAGTATGTATTCTGAATATGAGGAGGAGACATTCACAGTTTGTATTGTCTGATCTTTGGAGAGACAGAATAACGGAGTGATTTCTGACAGAGGGCATGTGAAATGTACCTTTAAGATTTGCCATTGAAACTCTTGTGCTATTGTGGTCGAACAAGAATTCCGTCAAATTCCAGACAGTGTGAAATGTCAGCTCAGTTCATCGCTGTCAAGATTAATCAAAACAATTTCCTAACTGCCATTATGACTTACATAGACAATTGGTGGGGAAAGAAAGGATACCATATTAATCTAAAAAAAAAAAACATGATTGACTGTACTTACTCAATCTGTGGAAGAACAAAAGCATTTAAGTTGTATGTTTTGGTATCTGTCAGACTGTTAAAAAATGACTCCTTCTAGAAGTGTTTTATGGGGAAATACAAACCCACATAATTTTTCTTCACAAGCTGATACAATATGACAACAAAAAAACAGATTCAAAACTACTACAGTATTGAGAAACCCTGATGCAATACATTACAATATACATAAGAGAACCATACAGCTGTTAACATGATGATAATACATTATTAATTACAGGTAGTTTTCTCAGACATGATTTTTGACCGTCACGCCTGAACTGGACTTTGTTTACATTTGAAAGCATGACCTTGTCTTTGCCACAGTGACCAGGCCTTTACTGCTGTGTGGATTACCCTGTTTAGTCCGATAATCAAGTACCTCTGTTCCAGTGATCAGACACAGAACTGATGTGCCTGACTGTTTGGTTGAGATTCTATAATACAGGTTTGTTTTGACAAAACAATATTGCCCATCCTCAGACAAGGTGGATTTAAACAGCTGAGTTTTAGCAGCTGTAGGTTTGAAGGGAATGTTCACACTTCTTGACAGATAGGCCCATTTTGACAATTCCTTGTGAGTGTGGTTTTTGTTTGTTTGTTTGTATGTTTGTTTACATTTTTACTCAGTAAGTATGTCACTGAACAGCAGACTGAGAGAGAAAAGAGCTTTGCATTTTGTATTAAACCATGAGGTTGCCTCAACCCAAACGGTATTAAAAAAAAAAGAGAAGACATCAAAATGATTACACTAAATTACATTACATCACTGTGCTGAAAACCCTGTGCAGGATAGTAGGTACCATCCAAGGGTACCATTTTAAGCTTTTACAAGAAAAGAGTGCATTAGATGAAAGTAAAAAAAAAAAGTTTGCTCAAAAACATGTTTGAGGTACAGGTGAACTTCAAGGTATGCGTTATAATGAGTCCACATGTCAAAAAGCATAAATTTTCCCTTCTGTCATTTGTGTCACCCCAGCTACACTGCTTTGTGTATGTGAGCAATACATCTGGACCTCCAGATAAACATGGTTTCTTTACTGTTTTAGCAAAGACTTTGGAAAGGCCATGTGAAAACAAGTAGGCATAAACAGCACTTTTTTCAGTTCTGCTAAAACATTTTCATATGGAAATACTATCTAAATTTTTGTATCAAGCCACATGCTCTGAAAGGCTCAAACACACTATCTTGATATCATAAAGCTGAACGCAAAAAAAAAAAAAAAACAACACTCCAAATTGCTTCTAATATTATTTATGTTTTGGGAATCTGAGGGCATATAAACCATTGAAGAATATAATTTATTGCTGCTTTCTAAACTGTATTGTTTTAGTTGTTTTCTTTTTGGAAATGAAGCACAGTATATTGTAAATTAAGTTTTGGTGTTGGGCGCCTCTGCAGTCCAGAGGGCACTTAAAGGATACACAGTACTTGGTAGTTGAAGTGCCATGAGAATTGGATGTGTACTGGACAGTCTGACAGGAGAGAAATAAAGGAACGGCTCAGTCTGAGTCATCACTGCTGAGTGACATCAGGTCCTCCTCTACTGGACTCAGAGCTGCCTCCTCTGATGATACTCTGGAGCGGGAGTTTGCCAGTCTAGCGGAAATAGACGCAAACAGAAACAGGAGAGACTTCAAGACACAAATTAAAGAGACATTAATCTTAACACGCAATCACCAAGACCCTAATACAGCCCTTTCTGTGTTCATCTAATGTGGCTCCCAAATGCTTCAGTAATTATCCCCTATGAGAAGATGTGAATAGGGCCATTGAGAGGTGTTTATGTACCATGTAAATAGATCATGGAAACCAAAGAGCACGCAACACTTCTAGTGAATGACCGCTGTTTATACAGTAACAGTCCTGTGTTGCAAGGTGGAACAAATCAGTACTGTAAGCTCATTCTACCACTATTTAACAATGGAAAATTGCTCCTAGCAAAGTAATACATGTCTTGAGAGCTGTGATTAAGTGTCTCTGTGAGGAAAATCAGCCCTGTTCTCTCACCTCACTTACCTGTGTCCATTTCTTCCATCTCCATATTGCTGCATGGCACATCAGAGAGAAACAGTGTAACTTATACTGACATGTCACCATTACAACTGAAGCTACATTACACACAATCTCTACCCAACCATTATTGTAGTAAGATGACCTAAGGTAAGTCTTGTGATTGTAATATTTTTATTACAGCTGATTTTGAGGACTTGGTAGGTACTCTCTGGACTTTGTTTTGAATGGGAGTGATGATTTATTTATCTAATGTGTGCTGACTTACTGAAGTTTCAAGTTCAAGTTTCAAGTTTAAGTTTATTTAAAGCCCAATATTGCTGTTTACAGTCTCAAAGGGCTTTACATGCCCACAGGATTACAATTCATTCTCCAAACTGAGCTGAAATGGTCACATTTGCTCAATTAACAAATTAAGTATTAAGATAGTAATTGAAAAGACAACTATTCTAACTAGAACCAGATGAACCATCAACCATTGTGAGAGGACAATAGTCCATCCTTTCCCTGAGTCTGCATGGAACTGCAGTTCATCTTAATCTAAACTACGTAAAAGACAAGGTAAAAGATACTGGAAGTTTTCAATGTCATTACTCTGCAGAAAAGACAGCAAAAGGCCTGTCAGGATGTGTCTCCATGGAAATACACTGAGAAGAGCAGCTACACTGAAAGAATTGTTAAACAGACATAGAACTAGTAGAACTCAGGAGGGGCATTTACAGTATTCTGAAGCCTGAAGCCTGTGATGTACTAATAATCAGCAAGTAGAATACTTCTAAAACAAATGGTTTACATTTTTTATCAGAACTTAGCAACAAACGACAATCATTGAGAACTTTTATGTTACAGTTTTTTTGCAAATGCAGACAAAAATACACAGGATTTCGACATTATACATAAAGAAACGTGACACTGACATTACATTCATTCAGCATACACTGGGTTGATAATATTGCTCAGAGCTTGGTCTATCCAGAGAACCCATAGATGACACTTTTTTTTTTTAATCTAGCCAAGCACATCTAGCCCACACATCTGAGTCAGCTAACTCTACTTTGGTTATTCAAAGACAAGCTGAATGAGGTGTCTTTGGTCTCAGTTAACAACAAGTCTAGTTGTATTTAGGGCCGGATTCTCAGAAATGTTTGAAGAATAGACTATAAATTTGACATATGTGCGAGAGGGAAGGCATACCTTGAAAATGCATCATCTAGGCCATCTTCAGTATCCTACAGATTGAAACAAAAACACTGAGGTAAAGAACATGAACAATTGTCACGTTAACATCTGTAATAAACGGATGAGTCCTGTAAATACCTTTTCATTTATGGTAGTTACTATGCATATAAGCTATTAAAAAAGCCTTCATTAGCGAGGATTGTGAGCTTGAGTTGAGTGATAGTTCTACTTCAACGCAACATCCATCCATTCCACTGAGTCATGCCTTTACATTTTGACATATGCAAATACTTATCTGCAGTTTCAACATTTCTAACTCTGTATCTTGAGTGAGAGTGTGATATATAAATTACCATTTATTAGTCTGTCCCTGCTATCAAGTGATAGCTATGCTAACAGGCCCTGAGTATAAAATTACATTAAGTCTGCCTATTCCTGAAGCAAAAGTGTTTGGTATCTGTGTACATAGTTAAATGAACCAGTCAGTGGATCAAACTCCTGCTTATTAAAATCGATCTTTCTTTTGGGCTTTTGTAAGTAGCTGCCTAACAGTGTTAAAATATAATGAATGAAAATGAATGAATGTATGTTTGTTTAAGCTGCCTCTCAGGGCTCTTGAGTGTAGTTGAAGTCAGCTGATAGCAGGCTAAGGTAGAGCAGAGGGGTTGACAGCATGATGGCCAATTTTGCTGCCGGTTTCTAACAGGCTTCAGCAACAAACACAGCATTTTCACAACACTCATGATGGCAATGAAGCTTATTCGTTTAAAAAAATGTGTAAATATATATATATATATATATATATATATATATATATATATATATAGAATTAGGTAAATATCAATATAAATATTTTCTCCTAACGCATCTCTCCTTTGCTGTGTGAAAGAGCTATTTACACTTGGGAGAGAGCAACTATGGAACTGTGCATCAAATTGCTCAACAGAAGCAAAAGAAAAAAAAATGAACCTGAATCACATGATTCTGGTACACATCATCACCTTAAACTGAAATTCTCATAGGTAATATAACGCTGATAAATCTCCTGTACAGAGTTCCCAGAGTCAGCCTTTTGGTGCACGTGAGACAACTTTTTAACTTGTCAAACATCATGCAAGTTGCTGGTCATTGCATTAAAGAAGTCATCAAGTCAAACATGCATTGTATTTCCATGAGCTTTAGGCTTGGTTCAAAGCTTAGGGGCATATAGACTTAACGCTCTGTTTTCTTGGTTTGGTGTAAGTGGCTTGGAACTTACACCAAGAACCTACCCAGACCCCGGGCATAACTGTCATTTTATTATTAGTTGAAACCAGATTGCTACATTTTACTGAATGAAAGAAATTAACAATTTAATGAGTGTATGTGAAGACAAATTAGAATTTGCCCAGGAAGGAGCTTACCCAGGAATTGTGTTTGACTGGCTTTCTCCTGACTGGATTGTTGCATGGTGATGGTGCATGGAAGGAGAAGAAAGGCTTCCTTAATTTGTGCCCCATGCTCTGAGTTCGGCTGTTCCCCGACTCTGTGATATATAAAGACAAATTAACTACCCATTCCACATATCCTACTGTATCCAGTCTGGCTTTGACTTTATCAGTCGTGTAAAATAACCCTAATGTGACTTGCAGATTGAAAATGCTAATTTGAAATGCAAATTTAAATGCAAAAATTAAACGTCATCTGCATATTTTGTACAATAGGTCAAGCCTGCAGTCATTAAGAGTCCATGCAGAATTGTGATGGGTAATTACTGTACCAGCCGCACAGTGGGGCTTCGTTTCCACTTGAGAGTCTGCGACCTCACAGGAACAGCAGGTGCGTGCCTTCTTATCTGAGAGAGTAAGCGAACAAAAAAATTGTAGGTTGGCAGCTTTATGTAAGCCCCAGTACAAATATAAGAGGCAGAGGTACTAGACAGCTTTCTGCACCAGACTGAGTTTTATCCCAGTTGCAAAACTTGGTTTCATTAAAGGGAAGGGTCATTTGTGTTTGTACTGCTGTGTTTGTACTTGTAGATTCTCTGGCTGTTGCATTTTGTAATGGATTATGTATGCTGCTGGTGCCAGCATGTCGTCATATCAAAAGTGTAAATGTCTCACCCTCCTGGGCGACCTCCCACAGATCCAGAGCCACTTTAAATGCTTGTGCCACAGTCAGTGTGACGGCTTGAGCCTGTACGCAAAACACGGAGCAAACCAATCAGTCACTCTCTGAACACGATTTTTGGTAAGACAGTTTGATTTGGGTTAAGCCGCAAGGCACAACGAAAACCAATACTGCACGAAATGTCTGTTGTGCACATTGGGCCACTAGATGGTGCTAAATACCTTGGGAGCTGAAATAAACAGGCTGTGGGAGAACTAAGGGCATTATCTGTTGGAGTTCTACTTGTGAGAAATTCTCACTTAAAAGACTCTGTGTATTGGGAGCAATAGTGTAAATATAGTGTACATATAGGGCAATATAGTGCAACATCGAGTTACAGGCTCACTAGACAGAGCAAACAACAGGTTCATAAAAAAAAAAAAAAAAAAAATAGAGAATACCTTTCTGATTGTAAAAGCAGACAACAAAACGTTAGTTATCAGGACACTGCTATTGGATGTACACTCACTATTTTCTTCTTTTGGCAGAGGAAAGCATGGAACTCAAGAGTCTCATTAAAGTGACTCTGGGAGACATAGGCAAACACTTTATCTTGAACTTTATCAGCTGTACAATAGGAGATTCTGTAAAATGAGAGAGAGAGAGAGAGAGAGAGAGAGAGAGAGAATGTTTCTCATCACTGTTACTACAATAACAGGGCTTTGAAAGATGAGCTAAATGTGGTATAATTTCAGTGATAGCCTTCGATTCATAAACAGACATGGAATCAGATTTGTATGTTAACATATGGAACACACAGCACTGGATGAAACATTTTAAAAGGTAACGTGAAACATTTCTTTGAACAGCTTTATAGAGCAGTATTTTTTTTTTAAGGCTGGACTGGTCTTGGCAGTCTAGTAAACTTCATTTTTAAATATAACTTTCCCTGGATTTAAATGGTTCAAAGCCATGGCAAGCTGACTTAAAGTACAAAGATAATTCTGAAATTCAATCCTAATACAGTCTATATAACTGCCTAGACACTGGGGACATTCAGGGCTTGCTCTAGTAGAGCAAAACCTAGAAGGTTACATGGATTTTTCTCTCAGTGTTTGTGAAATATTGTATTGATTCAGTTCATCCAGCCATATAATGGTTAAAGGTTACTCTATGGAACCAAACAGTCACTGAATTAAGGTTTACAATAGATCTTGTGTCTCAAGGAGAGAGAGAGTCTGTAAAACTATTCACTCGGCAGCAGACAGAGGAAATTGTAGTTTGGCTCAACATGCTGTTTCTTACACTCATTTGTGGTAGAGTCAATATTAAAACCAAAGGCTCAATGACACCAGTATTTCCTTTTCATCAGTTCACCTCTACTGCTTCAATGGTCACTGTAGTAGAGTATGGCCTTGTCCTTAACAGCTGCTTGAGTCAAGTTAGTTTGTTTTGTGAGTGTTGTCTGATACGCACACATTCACAGGCACGCACGCGTGCGCGCGCGCACACACACACACACACACACACGCTGCCTGTTTTGAGTACAACACAATTTTAAATTGAATCAGTGAAGTCATTCATGGTACACACAGTGCTTTATTTTATCACTTACATGCATAACCATGATTAAGGTCCAGAGAATCATACACAGCTAGAAAAATAACTGTGGAAAAACTAGCCTTATTTTTATAAACGATATGTCAAAAATGCAAAGAATTATATTGCACCTACGCCGTAACAGTAGGTTAGTTACATTACCCTTTACAACAAAAGCACGATACAGCAAACAAGAACTGAAGGTAAACCTGAGGCTTCAGGTTATTTTGTTTTGCTAAGTGTGCTTAGGGAAAAGGTTAACCCTTACAATACACAGTAGAGAGCATCCAAATTAGAAACATGGGAGAGAAAACTAAGGTTTTAGATTGCAAAGTTGGGAGAGAAACGGCATGGTTTTATGGAAAGTCATGAAAAATAAGAGAACCATTGGGACAATGGTAGATAATGAACTGAGGATGTCTGAATACCAATAACAAGGAGCAGGGGAAAAACCCAAAGATCATAAGCTCATCTTCAAAACTTCAAAAGGCAGTAATTAGCCCAGTCAGAGATGATACATAATGTAACTAAGATTTGGATCTCACTGTTAGATGCATAACTGTTACTGGTCTGCCTCTGACGCACGACCTAAATAGAAATACCCAAGACACTACTCTCACTCCATCTTCTTACAAGGTATCTGAAATTCCCTGTTTATTATTGCATGTGGTGCATCCCCGATCCTAATTATGCACATTGAACAGCTTGGAGAAAAAGGAATAGAGGCCAGACACTGGTGTAAGCTAAATTAAATGTTTAGGGAGATGGTTTGTGGAATAATGTTTATGTCTGTGAGTTTTGTAATAAAGCCATGGTCCTGACAGCATGAAAGTCTCTACAGCAATCTGTGATTGAACTGTCAAATTCACTAAACAAAGACACCTCAGACAACTCAACAGACTGTAAAAAATCAAGGATGTAGTATAAAAGAGAAGAGTACATTAGAAACCAGACACCCAATATCCTGTGGGATATGTAGTGATCTTGCTGTTTTAAACATTCATAGTTTTCATGTGCAGCCGTATTTTTTGCTGTCAGACGACAATAGAACTCCAGTGTTGGTAAAGTGTTTCCTTCTGTCTGACACACTGGATGAGTCTTCTGATCATATCAGTCTATTAATGATTCAGTCAGGCCAATAATTCTGACAAGCCATCTTCTCCATCTGTTTTTATGATTGTATCAATCCATCCTTTCTATCAGAAAATCCTACAGTGCCTGTGCTTTTGAGCATTTTCTCAAAGTATTTTGTGAATATAACATTTTTTTGTCCTACACATATTCATTCTTTTATGCAACACAAAGAGCATATTCTTTAACACTCAAACTACTGTGTATGTTGTTCCAAATTTGTTATTCTGTTGCCACTACAATCATAATCAACTGCAACTTTCTGTCTTGTCACCAATACAGTTAAGCTTGTCAGCACTTGAAAAGAGAGATATACTTTTGTGTAATCTGCTAAGGAAGCATATAAAACAGAGAGAATAGAATGCTGAGTATACACCATCCTTCATGCATAACTTGCTAACATAGTTTTAGCCTCAGGAAAATGGGACAAAATTTTGTTTCCTGGCATTTCACCCTCGGTTTTCCTCATACAATAGCAAATTACAAAACCGACAGCTGTTGGCTTGTCTAACCCAGTAAAGAATTTCCCTCCGATTTTGGACAGTTAGTTCGATGAATTTCACAGCCACAGTATCAAATCTGGAGCACGTAACAATATCTTTTAAGCAATATGGTTAGATACTTCCATCTGTCATCATTGTCGAGAAAATTTCATTTGTTTTTGTGCAAAATGACTGGATGTACACTGCTTTCCAGAACTGAACGCCAAGACCAAACTTAAGATTTGTGTACATTATGTTCCTGACGTGTGACATTTTGGCTTTCTCTGCCATGCCAGGCTTGCTTTTGCCGAGTGGCGAATATACTGCATTAGTCAGTGACACTTACAAAATTGAAACAAGGCCAGAAATGAGGTTTAACCTTTCACTGGAGCCAACAGAGCACCATATCAATACCATGACTATAGTTCACTGAAAATGCTATGCACCTAATGGCATTGTATCATAGTATGTTGCCAACTGGAAAATATAATTTTGTTTTTCCCAACACAGAGAAAAAGAAATAATAATAAAACATCACAACCTGTCATTCAACCCCCTTTGTTTAAACTTTGTAATGAGAATGGTATATGGACAAATGTAATCAAAACAAATGTAATGTGACCACAATGAATTCAGACATCTGGCAAGCTGATGACATAACCCTCACATTATGTCCAATAAAACAACACTATTACCCATCATTTTCTTTGTGTCTAATGTAAGCTGGGGCGGAGGGCGAGGACTTGAGTAGAAGTTCAGAAAATATCTCCTCTTTCTTTTAACAGCTTCAGATCTTCATGTACAGCATAGCATATAGTTTCTATCAACATATTCCAAATCATTTGTATGTGCAAAAAAAAAAAAAAAAAAGAAAAAGAAAAAAGAAAAAGACTCGATACACTCGATGACCTGTCTTACTTGAGATCAGATAACTCACATATGGAATCAAAATATAAGACCCAGATTGCATCAATTGCCTGTGTAAATGTAGGGAAACCAAAAAACACGTATTGTACCGGATTTCACCTCATTAAACGTGTTTCCTCTCTGCACTGGAGGGCTTAGTGCTATGCTGAAATAGATGACGCTCTGCTGTAGCTTAGAGCTGCTAACTTGAACTGAACACAAAAAGTCCATTCCCTGGTTTGCCGGTAATTTTCTAGCCATCTTTCAAGCCAAGACACTCCAGAAGATCAAAGTAAGAGCTGACCACATTCCTCAAAGAAACAAACCCTTCTGAGGGCGGTTTTATTCCCTCAGGATACACTCTACCCTGGAATAAGTTTATAAAATAACACAAAGGGATAATATGCAGAAGCTGTTGCAAAACAGAATTGCACTGAACTGCATTTAAAATGCATTTTTAATCTTGCATGCTCCAGAGAAGCCTTGCACAATGCATTATCATGCAGTGTTGGCTCATCCCCAAAACCAGGCCATGATCAGGCAGTTTGAGGCATGCCTGGCAAAGAGAAGAACCAGGTGAAGTGCTTTGTTCCAGCTTTGCTCATGGTGGAGAAGACTCCTAAGGGGGGGTGGGAGGATGAAAGCGATTCATGATTCCTGTGACTGTGTTTCTGCAGCAGCTGATAAGGGTGGATCAGCATGGGGGCGGGCAAAGCTCTTGCATACCCCACCCCTCTCTGTCTACCTCCCTGCACACCACTAATGACTACACACACACACACACACACACTTAAACACATTATAAATGTGTTAAGCTTTCATGGTCTGTGATTCTAGAGTGTTCTGTTACTGATGGGATGCTTCAAGAAAATATATATTGAAACCTCTTTTTTAGGGTTCACAGGGTCACTGGACACAGACTAATTTTCAATCCTCATCCCTTTACACATATTGCGTATAAAAAAATGGCAAATTAAAAAGTTCTTTATGGGACACTGTAGAGCTGGTATATGCTATTTCAAAATCTGCCAACAGAGAAAAAGTATCAAACTTTTCTACATCTATGGTCAAACATACATTCTATGCATAAACACACAACTTCTGACTAAAATATATTTTAATTTTAATGGGTCGAGTTTCATAACACAGTTAGGTGCATGTTTCACACACACCTTTTTCATATGTCATAATGTTTACAGAACTGGAGAAAACCTGATTGTTTTAATGTGCGTGAATACCTGTAAATGGAAACATTCTCGATAAGGTCATTAGTCTCCGTGTCTGTGATGACTATTCCCTTGGGTGTGACAGTTAGAGTCACCTTCCGGAACTTCTTTGCGCTGGCACGAGCCTAGAGGTGTAAAAACACAGAAGGACATTTATTCAGAAAATGAGTCATAAATTGTGAGAAGATGATGATTTTCATTTTGACCAATAAACACTGTCCCATCAAACAGAGCAGCTCTGCAGGAGTGAAGAGTTTGACATTGGTGCTCTGCATAATTCTGTATATGAGTAATTCTGAGCGCATTCTGCGTCATCTGTCTACCAGCCTCCTAAAAAGTCTTTCGTGACAAAGTGAAACAGTATCAAGGCCAAAGGCTTGCCAAAACAATGACCTTTCCTTTTACAACTACCCATGTCCTGTGACTTTTTCTTGGGTAGTGTATATTGCAGTAACCATGGTCAAGCATGAAAGAAAACAAGCATCAATTTTCATTACTGTGTCCTTAAAACAACTCTATCGTATTTTGGAGACTTGATGTACTGAACTGGTTGCAATAGTTGAGCTTCAAGTTTCTGACAATAAGCATCTGTAGTTCGAAAAAATGAATGACGAATGCATATAATGCCGACTTCAGGGGCATAAGTTACTGAACTCTCCCTTTAATAGTACAAAGTGCAAGCAGCAGACACCAGCTATGCAGAGGCTATAACGGTGTTTCCTTAAGGTGAAATGGCAAGCACATCATGTGGAGAATCTTATAACTATCTGAAACAGTATTCTTTTGAACAGGGGTGTGTGTGTGTGTGTGTGTGTGTGTGTGTGTGCACGCGCGTGCACGTGCACCGGCACACTTCTGCAGCACGTCTGACGTGAAGAAAGGAGGGCAATGTTAGTGCTGGAAAGGGGGAATGACGGTCGAAAGAGAGAGAGGCAGAGGACTTATCAAGGACAAAAGGAAAGCAGGCCTTGGTTTCAGGGGGGGATTTCTCTTTGCCCAGGAGATAACGGCAATCAAGCACCGCAGCCATATTTAAGGCTCCACTTCAATAAATCCACCATAAAATTGCTATAGAAATATTTGGCTTTGTGCTGTTGCATAAATTGTTTTTGTAGCATGTCTCTCCCATCACACAACAGCATCTTACAAAGAAGTAAATCAATATCAACTTTTTTTCATTTTAATCAGTATATTTCCGTATTCCTGAAATTTTTGACATGTCATATAGAAAAAAAACATCTGTTGTAGAAATATCTTTGTTCTGACACCCTCTTATGATCTTTCCAAATCTTTGTGTTCACCATGGCTAAATATGACAATATGACTTTGGAAGCTAACAAATCTCCTGCATAATCCAATTCATGTGGTTTGGTTTCCAAGGGAACAGGAAGATAATTGTGGACTTCTTGCTCTTTTTTTTTTTTAGAGTAAATCAATTGAATCCTAATCCTGGACAGGTTGTGTGTGTGTGTGTGTGTGTGTGTGTGAGTGTGTGCGTGTGCATAAAAGACACAGATAAAGAGAGAAAAACACAAAGAAAAAAAATATAGGCCCACTGAAGACGGACAGAGAAAGAATAAGGCAGGCTCCATCAGAGGTGTATAAACTGCCAAACCCGTTTTTAATGGAACCAGTCCTCCAGAGGTGGTTTCATTTAACCATGTTGACCTTCACTGAGAACAATGTTTTTTTGATTGAAATTTGTCAAATGGCCCCTGACTAGATGTGAATATTGCACATAGGACTGCGGTCCTATCAGACAGTCGCCCCCCCCAACAGGCTCTCTCATGTAACTATGGTGACTGACTGTGGTAATAATTCTCCTGATGGCTGCAGCGGCCATGTCCTCTCCTTTAGGCTGGTCCACCAGCGTCATGCCCAGATACTTCACATTGAACACCATACCCTCCAGAAGTGTCTCTTTGGTATCTGTCCAGTTCTCTGGGAGCTCTGAAAATACAAAAACAAAACAAGACAGAAATGTGGTTTTGGTCTTTTGGTCTCTTGCTTAAAACAGCAGATGTTTCAACTGCTCCACTTTTTTCTGAACATTGTACTTTGACAGTATATCTCTGCCATTTGGTTAAAATTATCTTCGTAGTATAACTGTTCAGAGTATTACATTACATTTACAATTTTAAAACATAGTTTTGGGATAAAAAGTACAATATTGCTCCTAAAGACTAGTATTGTGAATCAAACACTTCTCAAGCTTTATGTGTCAAAGCTACATCAAGTATGGTGGTGTCTCACTGTGAGCGGTGCAAATATTGCTCTCATCTACCGCCATGTGAAAATCACATATGGGAATAAAAAAGAAAATTTAGAGGACAAAATTAAGTAACAAGTTGTATTAAAACTGTTTGATACAGTGTGGACTATTGTTTTCCATGCCAGCACATTCATAGTACTATGATCAGATTTGACACTCCACTGATTTTGAGAGGATGTCTTGCTGCTCCATTACCCGAAATTATAAAAACTGTGCCACGCAGGAAGCTTTCAATAGCATACAGTCCCATTTGGAAACAGGTCAAAAACATGTTTGAAATCCAGAAACAGGGACAAAGACCAGATCACAGTCCACATAAAATGTTGAAACCGCATTCTGGTCGGTATTGACCCAGGTGGTCTTCTAGAGTGTCTTGTAATGCAAGAAAGTTATGGGCACATGTGGAAAATACCAATAAAAGCCAGCTATTCATGGCAAACTTCATAGCACAGTCTACAGATCAGAGTAGGCTGATGTTTTACAGCCTTCACTGGTACCTTCTGAAGACCAAAGCAACTAGTTTCAAAGTAAATGCAAGTCTGCTGGAGCCAGTGCACTACACTGTTAGATGCACATTATTCAGTGGGAAAATGGGAAGCTTCATATGATATTACAACTCATACATTTTAAAGTCAAAATTGGACTTGCATCCATCATTGTGTAAGAATGATTTTAAATCAAGAGTTTGATAGCACAGATGGTTCTGTGATTACCTAAAAAATAAATTAAGTTTGTAACAGGTTAAGGTTGAGTTGATCTTTTACAATACTGCAGGCTGGAGAATCACTGAAGTCCCCAGTTTTCACAAGAAACCCACACCTGTGCCAATGAGAAGGAGCAAAAAGGAGAAAGGGAGATAAAGGAGAAGATCATAGAACATTCTTCCGTCCTGAGTCCTGTTCTTACGCAGCAATGTGCAGGGCCATCTGGCCATCCTGGACAGCACCAGCTGTCTGGGCCAGAGCAGAGATGCTTCAACGACCCCCCCCCCTCCCCTTCCCACCCCCAGGCATGATCTGAAGGCTGTGAATTATTCATCCTTGCAAACAAATGTCCATTGGCTCTTCGCGAAGAGAAAGATTTCACATTGAAGATTCATACAGGCGTAATACTGATGTGGAAGAGATGAACGCTGAAATCAACAAAGGGAAAATGGGGCATGAGCTTATTTCAAGGTTCTGGGCAGTACATTTACAGCAAGTAATACAGCTTGAGAGAATGCTGACACAACATTCTGCCAGCATGCCACTTTGAAAGTGTTTCATAGTTTCTCACCTTCCTACTTTTTCATACTTTTTTTTTCATAAAACTTTCTTTAGCTTCTGTCAACTGAAGCTAGCAGAAGTGGCAAGGCTGAGTGAGATTAGTGATTGTTTTTAACAGAATTTAACAGTATTTTAACAGTACTTAACAGAATAGTGCTATACAATGAAGGAACAGAGTATAATTTCTCTGTGCCTTTGTTTGTGCACGTATGAATGAAGTGGATGATCACATTTGTAGAAACATGAAATCAGACTTCCAGAGATGCAGAAATGCACTATGAATGCATTTATGTCTGTACTAAATGAACACCATGCAGCTTTAATGCAACAGGGTTTTGGATGCCTTGGAGGCATAATTTCCATATTAAAATCAGTCAAAAATGTTTTCAAAAATATTCTGGAGGAGAACATCAGTGGAAGTTATCAGAATAAAGGGCTATTTCTCCTTTCTGTGGCATAAATGCAGTATGAAAATCCATTATTTATCACACCATACCAAAGTCACTAATAGTACATTGAACTCGTACATTTATCGCCTTTATTCTCATAGGTTGTGGCTTAAAGACTTTTTGCCAGTGGGTTCAACAAATACACTTGTGCTGTTGATGCTTGACACAAGAGTACAGTGTACCATATCCCATAACTCTCACACACAACACAAATGTTAATGTCTTAGTCTCATTTGATCTCAGAAATTAAAGCAGTATCTGAGAGTATTCAGCTGTCACTTCATAATGGTGACTTTTCTAAACTGAGATTCTTAATTAAAACATTATCTTACTCACACACACATAGTTGGGGAAGTTGCTCCTAGCAGCAACAAAACTTGCACTAAACTGTCTGAGGCTGAATAACAGAATGATTCTCCTGAGGCAAAGGATTTGGTTTGCTTTGGGGCAAAATAGGCCTCATTTTATAATGCAGTAAATGTTCCTTTACTTCTTAACAGTCATAGAGGAAGCATTAATTTATAGCCTAAGCCTAAACTTCCAAATTAAACTGAACACAAAGCTTCTCTGTTCTGTCTGCTTGATGCTCTAAATAATGAATCTCAGTAAGAATCTAGGACATTACCTTGAAAGAAAATAGGACATTAGCTGACACTGGGGTGGGGTGGAATACGTGGAGGGGGTAATAACAGCTTTTAGCTTATGTCTTATTCAATCACAGGCCTTACAACAATGAAGATATATTTGGTATCTGAAATAAACATGTTAAATATTCAGCTCTTCAGTAGAGGTCAGATGTTGACAACATTTGCTCTAGATGCACATGTGGATGCGTGCGTGCGTGCGTGCGTGTGCGCATGCATGCCTGTGTTGTGTGTGTGTGTGTGTGAGAGTGTGTGTGTGAGAGTACATTCAAGAGTGTCAGGCCCTCAGTGTCAGGAGTCTGTCTGGACCCTTTATTGATGTTCACTATCTCAGCAAAAACGTTCACTTAAGGGTAGTAAGATACACTTACACTCCAGATCAAGAAGGTGTCTTGGAACTCATGAGCTGTTGCCTAGCAACCAAAGTCATTATGTGAAAGAGTTGACAGTCCTACAGGAGGAACAGTGCAACAAATACCCTTTGGCTGAAATGGATGCATGATAAATGGAAATTACCAGTGTCCAAACATTCATCACATTGTTTATGTGAAGTTTTGGCCACAGGCTTTGTTTAGTACAACAGCATCACCACCGACAACAAAAGCAGCCATAACCAAATAGAAAAAAACAAAAACAAAAAAGACAAAACAAAAAAAAAACTGTTCCTGGTAAGACTGGACATAACAGTTTATTTAATACATATATTTTTTTAAAAAAAATAAAACTTATATAATGATTTAGGCTGAAAAATTAAATAACATTTAAACACACAATATTGTAAAAAGGCAAAATAACACAACAGGGGGAAGAAAATTGGCGTTGTATGAAAATGTACTTAATTAGACCTTACTTCTGACATGGTCTGATAAGTTCCACAGTGAAGCATGTAGGACCACACCACTCCCACATAGTTTCCAATGGCTTTGTCTGATTCCATATGGTCTGTGTGGCAGTCTAGTGTAGTCTAGCTAGGAAGCATTTTCTACGGCTGCAGCCTATTTCCACAAACAATATAACACTGAAATCACTGAAAATCAGCATAAAGTGAGAAGCCCTGGAGGACAGCAGACTGATTTCCTTCATGTCTTGAAGGATCTCAGTGTTATCTATTGTATCAGACATTGCATCTTTCACACAGTCATTTTAGCAAAGCTCATATCTGCATGCTGTCAGAGTAATTACCAGCACAATTTCCTCTCATGCTTCTAATGTTTGGCTTGGAGGGAAAAGAAAGAAAAGGACTGAGTTATTTTGTAAATAATACCCATTTATCTCTGATTCCTGTTAATTCTTTTCATTTCTCTCTCAAATCTTCAGAAAACTGCAATTATGATGGGTGATATCTTTCATAAGCATGACTGAGCAAAATAAATTAACACATAGGGAGCCTAGCCTTATCTTATAACTGTGGGAGACAACATCTCACGTCTCTAGGCTATATGCCCAGGAAATTATGCCAAAAACATGCATGAATTAATGGCTCTCTGCTTGATTTGGTAACACACTGGCTAATTTGCGATGTTAGTCTTTTAAAATGGCATCAATTTGGAAAAGTTCCCCCTGAAACCTTGAAATCTTGTTTACAACGATGTCTCTCACAACCATTTTATGACAAGACAATTCAGAAAATCAAGAAAATTACAATGCAAAACGAAATGGAAAAGAAGCACAATGATAATTTGCATAGCTCTTGGATAAATAATGTAATGAAATACATTTCTATCATCAACATATCTTTCTGCAAAAGAAGATTATTCTAATGCATGTGTGCACACGCGCGCCTGTGTGTCTCTTTTCCATAGATGTTTATAAGTACAAACTAAAGAAGACTGTTTTCATTAAGAAGGTTTTGACCTCATCTTTTCAAAAAGAAAATGTTCCACTTCATCTGAACAGTTCCTGTTTGATCTTAACCACAGGCTCTCAAATGGCCTCTCTAAGCCATTGATTTTCAGCTTATCATCATAGCCTTGGGAATCTTATCAGCAGCAAAACAGCCACTCAAACTTTGCACCCATTTTAGCCTCTCTGTTTATATTTAAAGTCATATTCTTCTGCAAAGTGTTGCAGTTAATGTTTGATTTTGAGAGAATATTAACATTTCTGCTTGTAGATGATAAAAACAAAAGGATTATTATTGTAAAATCTATGGACTTGGGCAGAATTCCAGTGGGCAAAATCACTCACAAACCTCTTGGTATCCAGACAGCTGAAAACACCCTCATGTTTGCTGGATGCCTCTGAGAAATGGTCTGAAGCTATGTTTTTCTGTTAAAGTTACTCTATCTAAAGCAGTCATTTTCCTGTGGTAACTGCCAATATCTGATTAATGTACATTGCAACCTAGTACTGTCACCAAGGAATCAGCCTCTGAAATCTGTGATGGAAACAGCTTCCCAAGATTTCTTCTATAAAAACCGTCAGCAGCAAAACATGCATGCGTACATCAGCAATTCCGATTTTGTTTGGGTGTTCGTTTGATACAGGCTGTGATTTAAATGCTGAACATAGTTTTTGCTTTGAATGCTGGATGAAAAAAAAAAAATGAATGCTGGATGAAAGCTTTAATGTTGGATCTAAATGTATTTCCTATGGCCATATTTTGGACTTGTTTATTTGTTGGACAGCTTTTATCCATCTTGAGAGTGGATTTCTGTTTAACAATACGAAAGACAGCACAAGCTGAATTGAGTTTTCAAACAAATTTGACCTTGGAAATGATTGCACCGCGTTGGAAATTTACATTCGTTAAGGGGTCCTTGCATTGTCTGAGGAGGGCGAACAAACACATGGCATGACAGAGGCACTCTGGGGAGAGAGAATTCTTAACACATCAGACGCAACGTCACCTCTGGCCATGCAACAGGAGGATACATGTCATTACAGAACACAAATAACCAACCTGCAGTTTCATTAGCCTTGTATCCATAAATCCTTTCCTTATTGCTTATAAACAAACAATCGTGTGATAAAAACATCATTTTTCCCATGTGCCTTGAAGTGAATTCTCCAAGGTCTCTAAAGTTACTGTATTGGATTTTCTGTCAGTCTTGGTATGCCTACAATATTTCTTTCTTACAAATGAAACTGCTGTAATTGCATTTAGTTTGATGTGAAATGCCCTCTGACATACCAGTAAATCTATGCTATATGTGTTAAGATGTCAGTGTGACGTTAAGTGTGGTATTTCATTTAGTCATTAATTAAGGCTAACTGCTTCTTCTTATTTAATCTGTCACTACTGAAGGACCAAAAAGATAACACTGAAATCCAAATACGAAACTTTGTCTTAATTACTTTTTGCTAATTCATTGAGCAATGTATATTAAATTTCTGACAGAACCACAGTGTGGAAAATCACTGAATCGTTGAACTGTGGCAATATCTAATGTTATTCATTTATCTGCATTGCTGTGTTATCTGCGTCTAGAATGGTTTTCTGTATTTTATGTCTAGTGTAGATGACAGATTAAATAATGCAAACTTGGTATTGGGGGTATTGGATCAATGAAAATAGAGTTCCAAGGAACAGGAATGCCTTGGGAGAGTTATTCAGCCATAGCATCCAATTTATGAAATCTGAATGTGGAGTCGGGGGAACATATTACAGTAAGCGAATACTGTGAAACAGTAAGCAGTAGTAAACAGTGCATAGCTATAATTTTCAGAGGAATAGGGGCCATTCTGGCTATTCTTTCTTTGTCCATCCCTCAGACTTAGGTGCTGTCTGTAAGTGAAACAGCCAAAGGACTCAGCTGGTGTGTGTTTTATGAGCGGCTTCCCAAGAGACCTCAGAAGGTAACGCACCCTTTCCATGTTCTGATACTGATTGGTGGGTTCTAGAAGGTTCCGTTTGGTAATGGCTTGGGTTAAAGGTCCAAGAGGAAAAATGGTCCTCAGGGAGAGGGGGAAGTGCAGTGAGAGCTTAACAGAGTGGAACTGCTGTGCCATATGCTCCATACACAGAGAACATGTCCAGTACTCTAAGGAGACCAAGTGAGGCTCTACATCACACCACTCCTATCCTAAAAGATGCATCTTTTCACACGTAAATCAGCTTTGAAAAAAAGAAAACACATACTTTTCAAAAGGACTTGAAAACCAATCTATGGAAAAGGGATGAAAGAGACTTACTTTCAGGGATGTAAACCTGTGATTTGTTTGAAAGTCTACAAGACGATATACACCTGTGAAAGATGAAAATATCCTGTGCCACTACCATGTAATCTACAAACAATCTCATTGGAAAAATCTCAGATCTGACATGTAGATTCTGGGGATCCTCTTATGTTCCATGCTAAGATGAGAAGATGTCTAGATGTCTAGATATCTAGATGCTGTCTAGATGTTTTGCCTGATAAAAGCAATGAAGCACCGTGGGTTTGAATGAATTGAAATATCTGATCCAGATATGTGGGAGACTGGCATTGTCTGTGAGGATGAGAGACTAAATACAAACTTTACAAATGACGACAGCTTTTGAGGCCATCTCTTGAGAAGGAAACACACATACTGATTCAGATCTGGGTGAAGCATTGGGATTGTTGTGCTAAAGCACATTCTTTTTCAGTTGTGGAATGCTAACAGAGGTCACAAGTCCAAGAGAACAGTCAGTTCACTTTTTCAAACACACGAAACTGTCGCAAGACACCATACTACTCATAGTGAGACTATATGGACTTCATGTCCTCATGTGTCCTGGCCCTACGCTCCTTTATCAAGGTGTCTGTCATATGAGAAGGTTTCGCAGGGGAGCAATAAAAACGCCTCAGATCTAAATTGTTTTCATTGCTCAACGTATGAGATTAAATAACAAGCACAGATGGTATCACATGGCCTAATTTACTGTTTACGTGAATGAATTACTTATCGTTATTAATTATTCATGTTAATTATTCATTATTTATGTTTTTATTTATGTTTTTGTTAATGACAATGAATTATTCACATAAAATATTTATCATTCAGGGTTTCTTCTTTTTTTTATCAATGAACATCAATTATTCATGGATTTATGTCATCCAAAATTAAATATATTTTTTGTTTTGTTTATTCTGACAGCTCTTCAACTCTTCAAGCTCTCTGACAGTTAGAGAGGAAGGCACATCCCTTGTCTTTTTTCAGACTTATTAGCATATTCTCCTAGACACTGCCATCACACGGTATCTCTCAAATGACAGAACTGAAAACTGAAATTAGACAGGTCTTTCAGCATTGATCAGGCTAGAAATGCATCCAGAATGCCAGAGACAGAGCGAGAGAGAGAGAGAGAGAGAGCGAGAGAGAGAGAGAGATGTTCATCCCCCTTCCAAAGCAAATAAAAAGATGGACTAACAATAGGGTAGTATCTTCAAAGAAACCTGAGGCACCCCAGGGAGTTAGAAAGGCAAACAGGGAGAAGAAAAGGCAAAGAAAGAGAGAGAGAGAGAGAGAGAGAGAGAGAGAGAGATTGTTTTCAGGATATCATATGGTGATGACATTAAATAGACAGAGATTAATATTGCAGTATTACTGCCTGATGTATTAACACCTTTGACCTGGATCACATACCTCTACTGAAAATATGGCTAAATTAACTCACACATGGGTAAGTGGTTTGATGTTTGATAACCTGAGAAACAGATCAATACAATATCAAAAGGGAATACTGCAGAACAACAGAGCATGATAGACAGACAGATACACAGAGATACAGAGTGACTTTGCCTCTACCCTTTCGATCTGTTTGTGAATAAAAGATAGAGAGGTCACTAAAAAAAAGAGTAGTGCTCCATTAAAGGTTGAAAGTTGAGACAAAGGAAAGACCAAAAGCTTGGACAAAGAGCAGCACTAGACAAAACCTCAATAGACAGCAGAATCGAAGCTATACATCAATTAGTTCTGAGAAATCTTCACTGTGGGAATGCCTTACAGACATCCTATTCATAAAGCATTAAGAACACATTTATAGCTCTTCACATGCTATGCAGGCCCCATACCACATGCCACAGGCACCAATAAGAACCCATCAATGTCTATTCCCAAATTTGTAAGGCTATTATTACTGACCATTACAATGGTCGTCATGGCAATATGGAGGCATTTGTGATACATGAAGAAAATGTTCAAAGGAGTCATTTTGGTGAAAAAAAAGAACATGGATTTTTGTGAAGTTGCCAAAACATAGCTTGGGTCCCTGCAAAACACATCATGCCACTCAGTTCTTTCTGTCAGAGTTGTAAGCACAGAGGAGAAGGCTTTGTGTTGTTCACTATTGTGCCTGGACAAAAATAAGAATAGCACCGTTAGTGACTCCTCTTTCAAAAAAATCCCATTCTGTTCTATTATTCATTACCCGCAGGGGCAGACGCACAGGGAGGCTCCATTCTCCTAGACACAGGGATGAAAAGAGAGAGGTAAAGGAGAGAGAAGAAGGAGTAGTGGAGAGTGATGGAGGCTTTGAGTGGACGTGGACGTTAGGTTCTACCATAGCATCCCCTGGCAAAAAAGATTTTCGCTGTGTATTTTTTCACAGTGTTGCACCTGGAAGATGAGGATGTTGGGATATGAGGAGTAAAAATGATGACGTTCTCCTTAATGCCAATGTTGTTCCTTAGCATTACAAAAAAGTATTTCTTTAGTTAAAGAATCTGAACTGTGGCATTTCCCCTCAATGCAAGAGTACAGGGATTAAATAAAGTATGGCAACAGACTCACAGACAAATACTCAAAGACTGAGACATAACTGTTTTAGAGACTAATGAGGCACTTTCCAGGATAGAAACTACACATCTTCTAAAAGGAGTGGTTAATGATTCTTTAGACTAATCGTCAGGGAGTGTTTTTATGAATTTTACCAAGGCAATGATGACCCATTTAACTCGGAGCAAAAATCAGATCAGGCTGGTTTCAAGTGTCCCTCAAGGGTCCAAGATTAGAGATAAGCCTTAATTAATGAATTATTTGCACATGTCTAACTACTCATAAATATTTGGTTTAACAACACCAAATAGTCATGGAAAATGAAATGCCACACTTAAAACAAATGGTATCAGAGCTCACTTTATATCTAGAAGCAGTTTTTGACAGTCATTTTTGGTGAATGCTAGTGCTAATGTTATCGAGGACAATTAAGAGTTGTATGCGTTTTTAATGGGATGTCAAATTCTCTTTGTAATGGCGGCTGTGAGAAGGACGAAAGCAGACATATGGCATAGTCTTTTACCCTTTGTCATCCTGAAGAGCATAAAAATGAACCATGTTCATTGGTGTCTGTGAAAATAGGTCAATTGGTTTTGTTTTTGAGTTTTCTTCACATTCTATGATTCATTATTTTTAAACATGCAAACTGCCCGCCCTTAAGTTCAATGGCTCCAAAATCAGTGGAGTCTACACACAAGACAAAACCAAAAGCAGATCCGCAGTACAGTCTGCCTGTCAAAAGCATTTCATCTAAATTGACGATAATCAAACTAATCATAACTAGAAGCTGCTACTGCATTCAGCATGGAAGAGAAAGAGAGGCACAAGCCTGCATAGAAACAAAATATTTCTCTTTGTTTTTTTTTTCTTTCCTGACAAGCTCTGAGCGTTAATTAAGCAGGAGAATGCAGGGTCCCAAAGCAACTCAACCTAGCTGTCCTTCATGCTTATGACTCATTAGTTTTGAAGTCAGATTTCACAAAATGCAGTCATATTTTAAGGATTAGAAAAAACAAAAGTCTATGGGAATAAACAAATAAAACGTCACTGCAGACACAGCTGTTTATATTTTGCATTTGACAGGCCTGATTTATTTAATATTCCTATGATGGGAACAAATTTGACAGCGTATCCATTCTGCATATTACTGTATAATGACACAATATGTGTGTGCATGCGAGCGCGTGTGTGCGGGCGGTTTTGTGTGTGTGTGTGTGTATGTGTGTGTATGCGTGCATATGTCTCCAAACCACTCTTGATAATTGGAACCTTGACAGGGCGGGCAAATTTCCATCGTCAGCTCGTTCTCTATTTGTCCTTCAGACACGTTGAGTTGTCATAGACCCTTCATAAAATTTCAAAGCATTCACCTCAGCAGTCACAACACCGCTCTAAAACAGCCACAGGCTTTACCTGAATCAAATGTTACAGCACAGGCCTGCTCCCAGACATGACCACCATTCTGAGCTGGATCGACACTTTAACCTTTTGACACTGTGACAGATTGATCCATTGACATCAAGTGGAATAGCTGTCATGTCTACGGTCAACTGTACAATCCACTGATTCCAAAATCTTAACTAAACTGAGTTATATCAGTTCTTCTCTGAGCAATGCGGGGTCTCATAGGCTGTGGCGAATTTACCTGCACCCAGAAATGTAGTAATGACATGTGACAAACATCATCACTCTTTTATATCATAAACAAACATTTTATATCACCAGACAGTACAGAAGAAATTGCTTTTCATGTTTATCGTGAGTTTCTCTTGTCTGAGGTGTATATCATCTTAGTGCAACATTGTAATACAATACAATTATTTATAGGCAGTACAACAGTGAGTTTGAGGATAAAAAGAACCGTTTCAATCTTGAGACATGTTTTGTATTGTTTTGTATTATGTAGACTAATTCTAACAGCAGCCAACATATTTTATTGGAGAGGTGCAGAATTGACCATTCACTCTTCTACTTCTACATGTAACGTATGCACAGTTCAGAATTCCACATCAGTAGGGTGGTATAGCAGGAGCAGACCCTGAGTCTGGCATGTCGGGGGGAGGTTTTCCATCTCCCCTAGCAACCAAGCTGACCTTTAGAACAGTTCCTAGAATTGCCATGACACAATAAGAAGAGACAGAAGCTCCTCCATGGGCACGTGCCATGACTTCACAGTCCATTCTGTTTCCCTGGCACAGAAAAGTCCCCACAGGATCTGGTCTGTGCTGGCACTTCAACACTTCTTGTTTTGGATGTCAAACTGCAGACACAACAGATTTTTTTCCCCCCATGGTTTTGATTTTTTACTTTTCTTTTTTTTTTCTTGCTCTCTTCCAGCCACTTCTTACAGCGTTTGTGTAATTTGTCCTTCAACAACCACTACTGTTATTATTTCAGCTGTTATATTTGTCATGGTAAATGAAATCTAATTTAGTCTAATTATTTTATATATTCTGTTAAGGTACAACTCTAAAAAAGTATATTCATTTGAAAATATGATTAAAACATAATATTATTTCATTACAGTCAATATAACTAAATAATTATCAAATTAACTGCAAAAACAAAGAGGTCAACCACTGTAGTATAACAGAATCCAGGGAAAAATCCATGGATTCAGGGCTGGACATTTTCCACTCTGTTATAAAAAGGTGTAAATTCAAAAAAGGGTACACATCTCAAGGATGATAATTGTCAAAGTAAATCGGAATGTAAATGGCATCAGGAAGTGTAGTCTGACATATGAAGCATATATGTAAACAATATATGCGAAACATAATTTAATTTTTTTCTGTTTAAGTCATTTGTATGATCACGAATATGTTCAAGACACTGTTTCTCTGGGGATTTAGAAATGTGGTTTTGTGATCTGGTGCATTTTCTTTACGATCATATTATGAACACAGTCTCAGAGTGGATCAAGGGGCCATTAAGTGGTTACCACTTAACACTCACCACTCAGAACTGATACTTCCTGACACATTGTAGCCTATTTACTCTGCAATAACCCTGAGACCGTCTACCATCAAGTCACTACAACTGAACCCAATGAGATCATATCCAAACTCCCCAGGCACATACTCAAATTTAATAATTAATCTGCTTAGTTTACTAAAATGAATGGGATAAGTGAGCTGATCTGTTTGCATCTGAGCGTATTAGGGCATGCGCTGTATAAAAGTGCTTAGGCTTGAGTAGTTCTTCACCCAAAGGGAACCCCCAGAGATGACATGTCACACATCAGAGAGACAGCACACTCTGCCGTGGGCTATATCCTAGTAAAAACTCCTCGCTGCTTGTCACTAACAATGTTAGACAGGCCACTTTTTAATGTGACTCTCCACCACATTAAGAAACACAGGGTGCTTCACTCTGCAGACGCACAATTCACATCGTATTCTCAAAAGGGTAAATGACCAATTCAATTAATCATTGTAAGATTGAGGAAGATGAGACAATGTTATGAAATATTTAGTGGGTCAAAGTGGAATGATTAAACTGTTTCATATTTAAAATGCATTTTTATAAATGACAAGTGGCCTATATTTTCCTCTATCGCCCTTTAGAAACAAAAAAGCTATGGCACGGAAAAGCAAGAGTCTCGTATGATTCATGGCAATATATGAGTGAAACCTCTTTCCCCCCATTTTTCTGCAATATTTAAAGTGACTTTCATTCATTTGCTTCGTGTAGTTGAAAAACAGACCCTACAACATGATGTTAATTACAACAGAATTTAAGTAATGTAATGAAAGACACTAACGTCCAGCCCAGCTTAGCGTGAGGTGTCGTCAATACTTATCTACAAACTCCAGTTGGACCCTATAAGTGTCGTGTAGGCATTTACTGCTGTACATAATGCTTACATTTTAATACCTTGGCATCCTTGATTAGAATGGAAATTCGAAGAACCAACAGTTATGCAGAAGTTATCATAAACTTACTGTGCACGAATACCATTATCAGAGACTCTTAATAGCCTATTAGATGGAAGCAGCGGTGCCAATGCTCTCGATATAACTTTCGAACAGTTCATATTTGGTTAACGTTCAGAGTGCAGTTGCGGCATGTGACTTGCGGTGTTGTGAGCAAGGAGCAGATCAAATTTACATAGTAGTCCATTCTCGGTACGGAATATCAAGTGGCATCACTGAGTATTGGTAGTCCAAACAGGCATACGATCTCTTCACTCTGCTGAAAAATAACATACCCTACGTACAGTTTTTAGAGGTAGCCAGTAATGAACATCTGATCACAATATACTCATCCGTAGTTTTAAGGATGTAGCCTAATTTAAAGCGACCGGAGAGTGATTAGATTATCACAATATTGAGGGCAACAGCCTATTGTATGGCGACAAATGCTGCAGGAAAAAACACAGTATTTGTCATATTATCAAGTTGTTTTAGATATTTCGCATTTGCGGGTAAAACACAAGTACTCACTTTCATGCTTGGATGTTCCCCATGTGTGTCGCGGAACTCCGGGACTTTTGATTATTGCTCTTCCCGCTGATTTAATAGCATCCATACCAAAGTGTTTTGTGGCGACACGGTAGAGTAATTCGCGATAGAGTGGTACTCACAGGAACGCGTGTGCGGCTGTAGCTTATAGGACGTAATTCTTTCAACGTTCGTCTGAGTAGCGCTAATAAAACGATGCGCCTTACAGTACCGTTAACCCCTTCCTGACCCGTGCGAATGTAAAGAAAGGTGTATCTGCCACACCCATTTTACTTGTCAGTGTCAGGAAGCGCAGCACTTTGTTATTTATCAATGTATTTACTTTTTTACTTTATTTACTAGCTATTTTTTGTTTTTGATTCTGTTGTCAAAAGTATATCTGGACAGATGTGTAATTAGTTTTTAGAGGAAGACGGAAGTGGAATTCTTATCTTTCAGCCTCGCTAGTCAAACTTTTTATTTAAAATTTAATATGCTTTTAAGTACTATTTAGATTTAAATGTGAGGATGCATCTTGGTGCAGTAGCGCGCTTTCCTAATCGTTTTCTTTTTTATTAATTCATTAGTTGGAGTATCTAATCAAACGCAAGAGATAGATAGATAGATAGATAGATAGATAGATAGATAGATAGATAAGTTTATCGCATGTTTACACATGCAATCCCACCAAAATGAGATAGCTCTGGTCAAAGAAGGGCATCCAGTCGCTTTTTTTCATTCTTTTTGCATCATTCGTCTTTATCAAAGAGAGAGATACGTTTTTCATGCATGTAATGATTTTCTGAACTGTACTCTGGCGTCCTCTGTCTGTACTGAACGGTCACTACAACACTGCGGTATCGGTGATTCCCCTCAGAGGGTATACTTCCCCCCGCGACTGTCTAAACGCCTTTGTCTAACAACAGGCGGAAAGTGATTTGAGTGTTAGTCCATGTTTTTTTTTAGAACATTTTCCATGAATCACATGAGATAAAGGTATGACAAGGATGTGTATAATCTCCTCTGAAGGGCCATGGCGTGTTTCTCATTTACAAAATGCCAGATCTTGGTTTACTTCTTACCCGATCACTGGAGCCTGAATGTACATTGACTATTGACGGAAGGCCGCCGTTGCCACCCACCTCACTGCAGCATACGGAAAAGGGGAAATAGAGGTTGGAGACCTGGAACGATAAACAAGGTTTCCTGGGCCATGAAAGCATTTTCCTTTTGGCAATACTGAATAGGAGTTCTGAGTTGACTGGGACAACGCATGATAGTAACATCCTGCTAAAACAATTTGTCGTGATTTTCTCACATGAAAAAGGGGTAAAACTAACAATTTAACTGACAATTTTGATGGAGTTCACGTAGGTGCACTCAACACGCTAAACAGGGCTTAGGATACACAGTGCACGGCGAGTAGGCTACTCAGAATCAGTATTTACTTTTTCTGTTAATATAAATGCCCAAATCCCAACAGAACACACCATTTATTGGGAGGGTTTTTTTTATTTTATATTAGTTTTTATCGGATTACATTGCACATAATTCCAGGTACATCACAGACCTGTGGGGCTATCACTGCCTAACACATGAAACTCAAGAGAGCCTCTGTTCATGTGTGAGATCTTTATTTATTGGAGCTGTAGAGGCATGAGCTGGCATGCTGTGGGTGTCCTTTGGCGTGAAGTATTAAGAGAACCAGGGTGTTACACAGCTGGTAGCATTGCTATGGCTCTGTAGCACCCATGTCGTGGCTTAAAGCACAAAAAGGTGCACAGAAATGTCCAAGGCTTACACAGTTTAAATCACATCCAGCAATGCTACTGCACCTTGTGAGTTATTGCATCCTCTTCAGAGACTAACATTTGAATGCAGTGTACCAGTTGAATTATCTTCATTGATCATTTATACAGGAACAGCAAAACCTTTTGAATAATTACACAGCTATCCTTGAGACAAACCGTTGTAAAAGATGGGGTCTGACATCTCATGAACTATATGCGATGGGTGATGTTGGGGCCTGGGTGGGTTTAAGAGAACATGGGAAATAAAACATTTTGGTCAAGTATTTTCAGGTTGAAAATGGTGCTCATAAAAAAAAAATATTTCGCTAAACAATAAGAAATTAATCTGGGACTGATCTCAAGTTACATTTTCAGACTTAAGTTTGCAGACAGCATGATTTTGGCTATAGGCTGTAAATCTAGACCTACATTACAATGACTTTAAGGTCTTCTTCCTGAAAAGGAACAATCTATAATGTAAAAACTTGCATAATTTAAGTGAATGCACAACTTAAGGAAACACCCCATTTGAGACCCTGTTACACACACTTGCCTGTAGCAACACAACCTGTAGAATCCAATTCAACACTGCAGTTGCATATCACTGCAGGTCAAAGTTAGATGACAACCAAGAGCAAATCATGCTTTCAACTCCTAGATTTGTTTATTTATTTTAGGGGCTAAAATCGTAGGGCCATTTAATGCAAGGGCATCGCTAAAAGAATGGCTAAATGATAAATTAAACATTTCATCATCCAAATAGGCAATCTATTTCATATAATACAGAAAAAAGGGTGCCAAGACCCATTAAACTAGTCAACAAACATGCTCTTAGTCACCTTTGTTTACGACAATATTTTTTTCATTTTCTCTATGGCATTTTGGCAGCTGCCTGGGAGTTTCCATACCTTCAGTCTCACTTTTTCTGTTTGTCTCTGTCTGTCTGTCTGTCTGTCTGTCTGTCTGTCTCTCTCTCTCTCTCTCCAGGTCACTGACTCTGTATCAGGCTGGAAGTGACTGGTGGGAGGTGCAGTGGGTGCTAGTAGTGGGTGTGGTTGAGCATGGCTCAGACGCTGTCTGTTTCAGTGACTGGGAGGGGATCCCCATCCCTGGTCTGAGCAGAGGCACTCGGGGGTTCGAGGGATTGAGTCAGAGATTCAGCAGACAGGCTCCTGCTGGACAGGACGCTGCTCAGGCTTGGCTGGCGTTCACCCCAGGGCTGAGCTTCAATCTCCACCCGCACCTCAATGTTGGTTCCCTCTCTGCAGGCATCACGCATTGCAGCAGGCACAGCAGTGTGGTTAATGATGAAAGAAAGTAAGTGACAAGAGCAGACATGAACAGCATTGAAATCTCCTCTGGGTCTGGATTTTGACAAATGAACTTTAAGAGAAATGTACGATGAATGCACAGTGAAATGAGCTAGATTTAGCTCTGCGGTTTCCCATTTATTCAAAAACAATTTGCCTTCTCAGCTGTATTAAATACAAACCTGACAGAATTTACCTAACCTGACAGAACGTATTAGTATAGTGTCCTTCTCTGCAGTTCAAGTTCAACTCCAGGTTCAGGCATTCAGGTTTGAATCCAGGATTTAGATGAAATCTACATTATAAAATGGTACTTCTGGAGACATTATGTATTCAGGAACTCACCTTGAGGCAAAACTTTGTGTGACACTTAGGGCAACCACACCTGCATCATCTGATTGGCTGTCAGGTAATCCGTCATTGTCCTGTACATTATCAGGTGGATCCTGACAACCTTCAGGCTCCACTTGTACAGCACTGGTGCTGGGAGCTGTCGCCATGTCCTGTACGCGGCCACTCTCTTCCTGTCCATCAGCCTCACTGGCTGCTGGTTTGGGCTGGATGCTCCAGTGTTCACTGACTACATGAGAAAATACAAGATCTTCACAAAAAGTTGAAACTTCATCAGATCAGGTCAAACTAAGAACTAAAGAATATCACACTAAACTTACAAAGTAGCGTATTCATAAATGCCACGAATGTTGTGGAAATGTTGTTGATGTGTACTATCGCAATGTATATTTTGTCAAAGCATTTTATTTACAAAGCAAGTGCACAACAGAAAGCCATGAGCTTTCTATTCACCACTACACTGAGAAAACAAGATTATCATCACAGTTCTCCCACAAAGATAATACACAACCTCCTACTGTGGAGCCACAATGGTTGCAGGCTTTTATGTCTAAGTTCTTCAAGCACACCTGATTCAGCTAGGCAGGAGTCCCCTGAGCTGGATTCGGGCTAGAGGAACAAAAACCTGTTTACACTATAGCTCCACAGGAGTGAAGGATTTCAACCCTGGTCATAACACACAGGATGAAAAAAGGAGTCATCAGATGGTAGCAGATTTAGGTATCTCTTATGGAGAAAGACTTACAACTGGCCAGGTCTTCCAGCTGGATCTTATGAGTGTCTGGTGATTCAGTTTGGGTTCTGCACCAGCCGTTTCGACAGAGTGACATGGGAACCACACCGTAGACATAAGTCAACATCAGCGGAACACCCACCCCTAGAAACAAAGGCCATGTAATTCTATTAGGGATGGAAAATACAGCAGTCTGCAGTACTGTAGCAGTTAATCCAACAATTAGCAACATCTTGAATCTTTTCGTTTCAGCCTCTAAAAATAGTGGATCATATTCTTTGTTTATTGAATCACTTGCACTAAGCTTAAGAGTTCAGAGTAGAGGTCCTCATTGGAATGAATGGAGAAACACTGCTGTGGCTTGTTTTTGGTAACTTATCTGTAAGTATATCCTGCAGACTGAACATAAAAAGATGTCAAAATCATCAGAAGAGAAAGAGAGTCCAGGGCCGTAACCTCATAGCCAAACTCAGAGCTCAGGAACCACGACCTTTATTTACACAGCAAAGACTGTGGAACACAGCACCACAGTTCATACCATAATTCCAGCATAAATACAGAGGAGAGTAATGCGGACAGCAGAGACTGGGCCACAGTTCAGCCAGCACAGAGAAAACAAAGGGGCATCCTTCTCTACAGCAAAGGCCAGAACAGGGAATCATTGTTTAGTCAGCTCTAGAATGATGTGGTGTTTACGGGGACAAGGCCCCTCTGTGGGCTGTAGCAGAGGGGTCAGAGCAGAACAGACTGGGCTATTGAAGGGGGGGAAAGTGAGCCGAACGCTCTGGGAGGGGATGAGAGAGCACAGCGCTCTCAGTATGCTGCACTCGGGCCATCACGTTATGCCATGGAGATCGCTCTGACACTTCAGTAGCAGCTGGCCCCTGTCATCTCCCCCAAGTCCAACCTCTCAAAGCCCCACTGATAACTTAAAATGCATGACTCATCAAACTGGAAGGGGGCAAGGGTGAATATACATCAAAAGAGTGAATATATAATCAGGGATAGTTATGAGAGCATTAGAGTGAGACAGAAACCTGTCTGCATTTGTGTGTACATATAAAGCCCCGTTCACTGTATACTTATAGATGTACATATAATTGTTTTGGATTATATGTTGTTTGGTAGAGAAAATATCAGTGAGGGCAGGGCTACGTGCTCATGCATATTGGTGATTTTGTGTGTGTATGTGTTAGTGTGTGTGTGTGTGTGTGTCTGAAATGCCTCACTCCCAGATGGACATTCACAGCAGGGGCAGAATGCAGTCATGACTGTAAACTGCTATTGAGGTTTTTCCTTTGGACAAGCACCAGCATCTCACGCTGACCTCTGAGTCAGCTCTTTTATCTTGGCATCAACCAACAACTCCTCTTTTTCTTATGGCTTACTGCTCAATAACCTCGGTCATGATTTAAAACGCAGATCAAATGACAATGTCTCAAACCAAAACGTGAACAATAAGGGAAAACCTCAAAGCACATGCAGTCGGGCATGTAATTTGTGGCAACACATGACATGAGATTTTGTTATGTAAATTGAAGGGACAGTATTCTTACCCACTGTGATGGCTGCTATAACTGGGGAAACAAAGACTGACATCATTACGCCGCTGGCCACTGTCAGGTAATGCTTACTTCCTGAGATATTGTTTTTCTTACAGCGTCCATGGACCTGAAAAGGAAAGGCAACACACACCCACACAGACACGCACATGTACATGCGCACACATTCCACACACACACACACACAAATCTTTTCATTATTAAATGATAAATCATTTTGTACAATGAAATATAATTACTATTCATACATTCATGCAATGATTACGAAAGCGCCAGGCAAACGGTTCAATCACTGTGTACCAAAACGGAGCACAATGAGGAGAGTCTACCTTTCGGCCCATGTAAATAGGGATGCCCACTATGATGACTGGTATGGCAATGCCTGCTATAAGGGAGATAACCACCGGCGCACCCAGCAGCATGCCCACCTGCCACAGAACTTTTCGGGTCTGTGACCAGGGCTTCTTCCCCCAGAAGGTGCAGCCCGAGGGACTGTGAGAAACAGAGATTAAGGGTCAGAGAGAAGTATCGCTCTAGCCATTTTGTTAACCACTGGGGAGCTCTGGGACCGAGGATTTACATAAGTCTCTGTGACAAGAGTTGTTCTTCAAAGATACAAAAGTGTATGAGTATCACCACTGACAGCATCCCTCTCTAACTCAGAAAAGGAGGAGAAGACTAAGTTAACTAACTTTGGTAAGTTCTAATGACAAGACATGGTTATTAAGGTAAACACAACACAACCACTCTTCCATATTCTCTCTCACACATTCACAGACACACACAGTAAGCGATTTCTAGGGGGATGAGGGGGGATGCCATTCCCCTTGTTAGCAAAATGACCAAAATGCATCCCCCCTGTTAACCTGCTATACCCCTGTATACTCTATGGAGTAGTGTCAGTGACCATTTGGCCATCTCCCCTGTTGGCCATTGGGCCATGCCCCCTGTTAAAAAATAACAAATCACCTACTGGACACACACACACAGACACACACATGCAAAACACAAACTCAGTGGAATAAAGCATTCTCTCATCTCCCACTCTAAACTGTGTCCCTCCTCTTCAAACCACGACATAAAAGATGGGTAGCAATATTCCTTTGAAACAGGTTAAACTGCAGTTGTGACAATAATGGTTGGTAGTTGAGGAGAGAGAACAGAAATTCTACTGAGATACACACTGATTCACTGATTCATTTCCTCGCTGAAACACACACACACACACACACACACACACACACACACACACACACACAAAGACCAATATACATACACAAACTCATAATATCTTTCCTGCCAGGCTGCACTGCACCCTAACAAGCTTCAAAATGAGCTAATCTGCTTCTTGCCAATCATGTGAGTTGAGCTGCATGTACATAGAAATATGAAGAGAGATTTAGCTGATTAATTGCGGAAAGTTGGCCGGAGCCAGGAAGAAGAAAAAGGAAATCAATGGTGCCTCCACCCACAATGTCATGAGTGGACGGTCACAGACGTAACAGAATAACAACGGTAACTTAGTGTCTTAGAGCACTTCTCAGTGTGTCTATTTTTCTGACCAAGGGTTATATATATATATATATATATATATATATATATATATATATATATATATATATGCATATACTATAATGCTTATAGTACAGCATCAAAATGCAGTGGAAAAAATCCACCAAAGTGAAAGAGTAAGAGTACGATTAAGATTAAGTAGCATACATGCATGAGCTTAAGAGAACAATGAAAACTTTGTGAGCTGGGGCGAATATATCTTACATTCCTGTAAAGGATTTGACTGAGGCCCAGATTCAAATAACTGGCTATTTAATTAAAACCTTGGGCTTAAGTCATTGCTGCCCTGGCAATTGTGGGGACTTTAAAAAATTAAATTCAGTTTATACTACCGTGGCAGTCAGAACAGTTTGTCAGAGGATTGGCTGGATAAGGCTCTGAGGCCGCTGGTCTAATAAACTGTCTCCATGGCAATTAATATATCAGAATTGCAGACCATAATAACAGGGAATATATGCTTACAGTTTGCAGTGGACGTTTTCACCCCCACTGAATGGTTTGTACCTGAGTTGCAGTGGTGCAGTGTTTGTGTGAACCTGTGCTGGTGTGTAGAAGGTAGCATAAAACATGTAAGTGTGTGGTTGGGGTAATGTGTAAATGTGTTTTCATGTAAATAAACATGTCACATGTTGTGCATGCCTGTCACATGTTGTGCATGAATGTCTTTACCTGAGGTAGTGCACATCGGTGATCTCCTGCATACACAGCCAGCAGAACTGGCAGGCGCATACGGTGCAATTCATGCGGTTGCAACTGCCATCATTGGTTTTCATGATGTAGGCACCACACCTAGGACAGGCTTTAATGTCCTCCACTTCTGTTAAGAGATTCAAGCATCAGAGAGTCACCCAAAGAGACATGGTACATGGTCAAACTTAAACATCCATATGATGGTCTCATACCTCCACCCGCTTCCTCATTGAAGACGTAAAGTAACGAGGGGTCATTGGTGCCCGAGGCATGGCGGGCACGCTGGCGCCTGGCTTGGTCGCACGTCTGATCAGGGTGCCACAGCTGACGGCAGAGGTAACAGAACTCTGTGTCACAGCCCTCACGGCCACAGCTCAGCTTAGGACACTCAGCACAGCCATACGCAATCACCGCATAACTGTCAGAGAACAGTCAGAGAAAATGATTAAAGACATGGACTGAGTTTTAATGGTAAGAGATGTGACCACAGTCGCGTTATGTGTCAGTACAGTGAGTGTTCTATGTATGATGACACTGTACTCCAATACCTTTACACCATTTACAACTACACCAACTGTACATCAGCATGGAAAGTTCAATTCATCCATTCATATCCAATCAAAATTTGCAATATACCACTGAAGTTAATTTGTGATACCACAGCTGTTAGAGAGATACTGAACAGTAGTATAACCTGTAGCCATGGACGGGTTATACTAAAATAATTGGTATTTTTCACACATGATCATGCAGGGCACAGCAGCTACGCATAAACTGTACTGTCTATATTCACTATGTATTTCATACTGATCTCTATCTAAACTCTTTGATGACATGACTATAGATACAAACAACCATTAGTGGTATAAAAGAACTCCACAAAGCTGAGGTGGACTGATGTTTATTTGAATACATGAGAGGTCTCTCGGTCTGTGGGAGTGATTACAGGAGACACTTAATCCCGGCCTGTTGACAGGGAGTAACAATCACCTCGCTGCTCAGCCATGGTTTCCCATCAGTGACCCTGATCCAATTACGCTGTTGAAATGCAACTCTGAGCTCTGGCATAATGCATAATGCACAGAGAAGAGTACGCTGTTTCATACTCATCCGCCTGCCTGTGATATGCTAGCAATACACAGAGTAGGAAAACCATTCCCCTTTCTCACTGTTACAGAGGGAGCATATGGTCTACAAATGATGGTCACAGTTATGACATAATGTTTCTCTGCGGCCCCAGCTGAACTGCCACATTGCCCTGCATGGAATAATGAATAAATGGCCAAGGAATGTCAGTCCATTTTTGGCAACCTCAGGCGCTTAATGGTGCACACATTCCTTTCTTGAGATGTGTCTATATTCCACAGGATGAGTCCCAGTGTACACTGCTAGACAGTGTCGAGAGCGGTTTGAGGAACACTATCATGGTACCAAATGCTCTCATGGCCTCTCCAACTTCAGATCTAAACATAACTGAACTTTCATTAGATGTTCTGTAGTAAAGAATGTGCCGTAGCAACATTATCTTGTTTTTAATCTTTCAAAGAACTGAAGGATCTCATTTTTGGAAGAATGGCATATTAAGAATTTGTATAACATCATTCCTGAAAGGACTGCAGCTGTTGTAAATGTAAAAGGGGTGGCTCTACTCTTCATTAATTACTATGCTTTTCTACAGTGTTCAGTGCTAAAACATTTTTGTCCAACTCCAGTATATCTGTCAACAGTACATGCTACTTCCAAAAGTATTTTAATTCACACTTTCTTGTTTCTGAGCATTAACTTAAAATATGCGTACACAACCAACTCGTATTTCTAAGACGCCAAAACATAAGCAAATTTTTAAAAAATCAATACTTACAAGGGAATTAAAATACAGACACATATTGATTTAATAAATACTCAAGCACTGTAGTCTAGAGGCCTTAGGTTTATACAAGTGAGAGAGACAACCCCACAGAGAGCACTGGCCTCTGTCTGTGTCACATTGTCTGAGTGAAAACCCAAGGCCTAACAGGGATCATTAGCCAGGAGGTGAATGTGAAGGACAGGTATCAAAATGAAGACTCCAGAACATTCTGTGAAGTAAAAAGTGTAGGACAGAGGAAGGAATGTCAAGATGATCAAGAGACATTTCCCAATTATTAGTTTCGGATCTCTGCTTTAGATTCACCTGTACAGGACAGCAGATGAGAGGATTCAGTTCTCAAGACTTAAATGATGAATGTCCTTTGAATAGCCAAAGCCCTGAGCTGAACCCCATGAAGAATCAGTTCCACAACTTGAAAACAGTGGGTCACATGGTCTGAGCAAGCAGTTTGAACAAACTGAAGCTAATCTGCCAAGAGGAAAGCCATCAGGCACCTACCAAAAAAGGCTGTTACTGTGGCAAAATGTGGTTTGACAAAATGTTAATATGTAGGGCACAGATACTCATAAAAGCCACATATTTCAGTGTTTGATTGATTAAAAAAAGTGAAGTGTGCAACTTTTGTGACAAAACATACTGACTGGAAAAAAATGTGGGTATCAGTTGTAATCTAGCTGAATTTTTACAAAGTGTCTGAATACTTTTGTAAATGATTTCAGGAGTAAATGAATTTAATTATACCATTATCATTGGAAGCCAAGCTGAAAAGAAGAATCCTGTTATTCCTTGTTATCAGCAGACACATTATAGGGGATACTGATTCAAGAACAAGTATCCATATTTAAGAGTATCCATGACGACACACCTGCAGTCAGGCGCGGGGCACCAGCGTGTGTCGGGGTCAGCAGCCAGGAAACGGCGGAGCTGGTACTCCTCAAAACGCTCCAGCAGGGTACCGTCATCCAGGATGGCACGGACATCCAGCGGTGCCAGTGTCTCTGAGCACTGTGGGCAGGCGATGCCAACGCGGCTCTCTGAGATTTCGATGCGCAGATACTGGCGAAGGCAGTCGGTGCACGCGCGGTGCGGACAGGAGGACAGACGTGGGAAGTGACCGCGCGGTTGACTCAGCAGGCACAAAGGACACTCAACCAGGTGTTCCAGGAGCTGGTCTTGACTGGAGGAGGACAGAGACAAGACCCCCGTGGAGCCACTGCTGCCACACTCTGCAGCTTGCTGCCCTCCTCCTCCTACACCCGCATCAACTCCATTGCCTCCATTATCCCCACAACCACCTCCACCTCTACTGGGGCTCTGTTCCTTCAAGAGAAGAGAAACTCTGTAGATTTGCATTTTAAGTACATCTCTACAGGATTCTATGAGCTGAACATTTTGGTTTAGCATAGCACTAATGGCAATGTTTACTGGGGGCTTTTTGACCGCTTTAGAAGCTGAATCTGGTTTGTAATAGCTGGGCTAAATGTTTAGTTAAATTTGAGAACCTGTGGAAATGATTGTGAGTTCAAAAATGCATGACTTAAAGACAGGAGAAAACACAATAAAAGTATACTGAGTTACGTTTGGGGTGGGGGGGCCATACTTTTGAGTGTATAGGTTTCATACAACATGGGCTGAACACAGAGGTGTCCTTACTTTCATTTTACATAGTTTTGCAGGGGATTATATTAAATCTCTCATGCACTCAAATCCACCAAACTGCTGACTGAGACCACATGGATTTTTCCATTGTAAAATAAATATTAAAGCTCACAAGCTTTGAAGCAATAGCACTGCACTAGCTATGCATTTTCAATACTAATTGTATTTTATGCCAGTATTTCTGTGTAATAAAATACTGCTGTTTGATATACAGCATTAAATTTGGCAAAAATGTCACTTGCATTGGCCTTCCTATTCAGTTTATTAGGTTGGATACTAAACATGTGTACAATGTACACCCATCTATGCTGCAGAGGGGGGTAGACTGGCTAAACCATGGCAACATCTTAGAACACAGAGAAACACATGCTTAAAATAAACCAATTAAAAGCGAAATCTCTGAAGGATAAGCGGGAAGAAAAGACATCCCTGGGAACTGAAATCTATGGCAATGCAATTATCAGAAGGCAACTCCTGCTTACAATAATCCATTATTTACGAAGTATATATCCATCGCACCGAGGCATGTATTTCAGCCTTCGGTGTCAGTATAATCAAAAGAGACTTCAGGCTCTCCCCCATGTCAAATTCAGACAAGTGTCTACTAGTCATTTCCAACTCTAGTCTTCAGTACCCACCTAACAAGGCCTTTTTATTCTATCACCAATGAACCTAATTAATCATATCAGCCATTCATCAAGATCTTGACTGGCCGAATAGACTATAAACTGGATCACTGGGTCTAAAGTTGGGAATCACTGTGTCATACTTCAAAGAAATAAAATTCTCTCTTTTTCTCTCTTTCTTACTTGTTCTGCAGGTTCTTGCTCATTTGGGGTCAAGGTAATGGCCACCTCGTCGTGGTTTGGCGTTTCAGCAGGCAGATCGATTCTGGCTTCGGTTTTAGGTTTTCGGCTGAAGAAACTGAGAAAGCTAAGAGGCTGTGACTGCTGCTTGGGCCTCTTCATCGTTTGAAGCTGGACAGCCCAGCCAAACTAGCATGAGTAAATCAGTTTTGACCTGTTCTTTGTCTGTGTGAATATGTGTACGTGTGTTTGTGAGACCTTTCACAGTTTGCAGTGTGAAAACGGTGAGGCACACATTCTGTCCGAGCAAGAGTCACATCCAAAAGAGTAATACCTGCTGGAGGTATCACTTTGCTCTCACACACTTTTTCCTCTTTCCTCTTTGTTCTCTTTCCCTCAGTAATCCATACACTGATAGGCAGTCATCCTTATGGGTGTCTTCTCTGCCACTGTCAGTCTGGAGCCCTGAAAACACATCACAGCTAGCTGAGTGTTGAACAAAGCTGGCAAGATAGCTAGCCTGTTTCAAGCAACTGCCTGTGGACATCTTATCATTTGATTAAAGTTTCTTTGTTGAAGAACTGTAGAAAAGAAATACAAACAAACACAAATATGTATTAGGAGAGAATGGCTTTCCAACTTATTGTAAAAGCATCATTTCAATATAAATAGGTTAAATCGTTTTGCAAGATGCTAACAAGATCAGTTTTATAAAAGATAAATAAAAACAAACAGAACATAATATAATGACATTCATGATCAAAATTTCCACCACAGGGCAAACCTGGGTTTAGCTTCATCAACTAAACAAGAAACTCATGATTAAATGATGAAAATAAATAATGACTTATAAAAATGCAGTCTACAAGGCCACTAGAAGTAGTTGCTGTTCATGTGTACCTCATTCCGACAAAATTACAAGATTGTTTTACGTGAACAGAGTGCTTCAAAACAGAGTCTGGGGTTTTAAGAAAGTAGGAAAAAGCATAATGCATGAAATATTCTGATGTTCTGGTTGTTTCATCAAACACTTACAAACTGCAAGGGGATTTTACTGTCATTCCTATTGTCATCAGCACCCTCATGTTAGTCTACCTGTAGCAGTGTGAAAATTAACTTCATTCAAAAAGTAATCAGGCCTTTGTTCATTTCAATCAGGAATCTTGCTGAGGGGCTAACCTAAACAGCTGGGGGAGTAGGGGCTTGTGGGAGAGGACTGGGATACACTGAGATAGCACACAAGTAAGACCACCGTTGAGCAATAGCACCCTCAGCACTTATCTACTCTTTGTGCTGCCATCAGGCTTATTCCTCCCATCTGTTCCCTCTTTCTCCTCACACACCATCATTCAAAGATGAACTTTACTTTCTTATATGAGTGTGGAATACAGAGGCTCCAGCTACTGTGTATAAGAACGCTTCTGTACACACACGCACACGCACACACATACACTCATACATTCATACAGAAGAACACACACTATTAAATGTCAAGGTGAGAAAATATGACATTACCAGAAGGTCAGACACAATTAATTAGAAAACACAATTTAATATTTCACAATAATGTAGTGTCATTTGTCTCAGAAAGAATGCCCTTTTCTAATAAATGTACAAATATACAACTACAAAACATTAAAATAAACATATTTCTTAACTAAAATCACTGAATTACTGATAAAATAACTAAAATTCTTAACTAAATATTTGAACTACCCAAAACTTCTATTTGTTGACAGCATATTAAAATCTATTCCTGGAATCAAATTCAAACAAAGGACAGTAAACAGCAAAGTGATTTGTTTAAACGACAGAAGAATGGAAAAAATAAACTGCCGAGACAACGAACAGATTTTGGAGTGATCTTGTGCGTGTAGCAGTGGCTGTGCTGAGAGAGACGTCCTGGCAGTGTGTTATCAATACAGCACTTTGTGGGAACAAAGTCTGAAAGAGCACTGAAAGGCAACCATGCTGAACAAACAAGAGCATACAAAGAAAGCTATCTCCAAACATATTCATTCCTGTTGGATGAAATAGGTCATCAAAGCAAAGAGCAAATTCCCATTTGAAAGAAGGTGGATAAAACCAAGACCAATCCTAAGTCGGAGCGGTGAAGTGCATGAAAAAAAGAAAGAAAATTTGAAATCACATATTCATCCCCTGTCAGTCGGACCGCAAACAAACCTAGACGTTTCAGTGCATCGTTGTTGTTTAGTCTAACTCAGCACTGTCACATTGAATTTAATTAATGAAGAGCATGATGGATCAGTTGATTACTTAAATCAGGAGCACCAGGGTTTGAGTGAGATGAAAACGTTCAGTTCAAATGTCCTTGTACAGATGCTGTGAGAAACTGCAGAGGCGTGTATTTCCAGGATGGGAAAAACGACTGCCGGAGTTTATATTTGCTAGTCCAATGTCTTTCTCCTTAATGGGAATGTAAACAGCAGAATCATGGGCAAGGGAGGGGGGGGGGCATACTGGAGGAGGGGATGCTTTTTCCTCTTTGTTAATATCCTCCAGCATAGGCAGGACTCCAGGGGAGTTTTAGAGCTCAAGATAAAAACAGATGTAACAGACATTCACTGCTTCACTTTATGGCCCATGGGTAGGCCATTAAAGACAAGTCTTACATTTAAAACGTCACAGAGAAATTTTGACAGCACAATATTAAATGACGTCGTTTTATGTTTCTATGTATTATATTTTCACATTTATCAGATTATTATGCGCATGTTTGTCTACAGTTATCATAAATAAAATTAATGAAAAATGCCTTGTGGAAGGAATCTAGCTTTCGAGAGTAATCATGAGATGTTAAGCGTGCTGTTAAGAAACTCAGCTATTTTTTTAATTTAAACAATAACTCAAAGTAAACATACAACACAAATGAACCTATAAAGTGATGTGAAATGTTAATGTCAGAAGATGTGAATTTCACTACTAAGGAACAGATTTCTGATTGGAGAAAGAACAATTGGTATCCCAAAGATTTTTCTGTGACAAAATCCCTCAAAGAATGTTCTTACTAATGAGCAGACTTGAGCTTGAGAGGTTTACTTAAATCTTAGTTAAGCAAACAAAATATCACTAAAGCACAAACTATCCCTAAAGACAAAATCTTCCATAGTTCTCTCACTAACATTTAGCTTCCAAGAATCATCCATCAGCTGTTTAAGGAAAATCTAACATGATTACTATATACATACAAATATAATTATGATGTCTAATTAAACATAAGTATTAATTAGACATCATAATATAAGATAAGCACTACTTGTCAGCGTCAAATCGTGGGGTTACCTCTAAAGCCATTAAAACAGACAAATTTGCTTGGTTAGGGCAGTTCAAATATAGTGGAGAATATAGAGGATATAAATGGTAATGGACTTCTTTTGGAACATTAGCCCATAGCGACAGATATCCCTAACAAATATCTTATCGCCATGCCTTACCGCTGGTTGTGAATAGTCGGGGTTAAAAAAAAAGGCATAGAATTATGTGCGTCTTTCACGTTTCTACACTTACTATTTCTTTATCGTGAACAACACGAAAACCGCAAGATTTTAGCGGTATTAATTCACTTTTTATCTATCAAGCTTGCGGGGTCTTAATTAATGAGTATTTGGCGCCTGTTAAATCAACGACTTTCGGAGTAAAACTTTATTATTCGATAATTAACAGATATGTTCTGTACATTTTTTGCTGTCACCAAATAAGCCTCCAACATGTATCGGAGAGCAAAACGCACAGGTCAGTTCCATAATATGATCACTTTGTAGTTGTGTGGGATCACTCTGTTTCTGTATTGTAACAATACTTTCCCCGTCAAAATTCGAAGATAGTTAAACTTAACAGAAACATTTTGGACAAACTAGTCTTTAGCAGCCACTGTGTCAAAAGCATAGGTGTGATCAGACAGTTCTTTAACCTGTTCAGATTAAATCGTGTAAATGTAAATCAGGGTGGTTTTTCTACGAACACAGAAAGCCCTAACAATGAGGATGTTCTGTCAGCTTAAGCGCAAAGAGTTCAATTCACCAAGAACTTCTCAAACCCTGCAGCTCAAACATACTTCAACGGTATCACCTGGGAGCATAAAATCAGCATACAACACATCACATGGCTACCTTGGAGAGGGAGGGGACCACGTTGATATCCCGTTAAATAACTCTCATCGGGACACTGTCGCGGCAATGCGGCTTTTGGCTCGTTTAGAGCCTCATCTAGACATAGGACAACTCCAGTAGCCTATTTTCCATCTGCTTGTCTTGGTGTATCAGTGTTCCGACACATAATCTGTCTGTTGCTTAAATGATAGCACTGGCCTCAGTTCCCTTCCTATTATTACGCATAAAAGCATGTCTTCGGCAGTGCGGATGGCTGACGATTGTAAGAAACTCGCGACGGAAAATCGCCTTTACGTTTTGTGGTGTAGATTCTAAAATGTGTGAGTAAATAAAATTTTAAATAATTAATCAAAAGGTCTGACCAGGTCATCCCAGCACTGCAGGGAGTGGCAAGGTTATTACGTATTCATGTTCTCTTTGGCCAAAAACGGGTATTTTAACGAGCTGCGCGTAATATGTTGATAAAATGTAAAACAAAGGCTTATCCTCAAAGATGACTCTGTAAAATATATAAGGAAAACTGTCCCTTACCTCTCCTCGGCGCGCTATCTTATTGCTCCTCAGAACCATCAATTGGCTCCTCCCATTGAAAAGCCGAGAACATACAGGCTACTACGAGCCCTCCCACTGCTGAAAAACATATTTGCTTATCAACCCATTAGAGTTCGTGCTTTTCTCAGTATCCCATAGTCCGAGCAACAGTGCATGACGTTGTCAAGGAGATCCCCGTTAACCTTAGAGATCCCCTCCCCTTTTAGCTGGCGCACGCCTGGGAGGATGTAGTGGCCTGCGGGAGACCCACTGCAGTGAATTGAACCAATAGGATGACGCAAAAATACCGATTCTTCTTTTCATGAATGTAACACATGAATGGTATCAACGAGTTTCAGGTACAACATCAAGTGTAGTTATTTCCGAGAAAAACATAGTCTGCGCACAAAAGGTGTTGAGTTTAAAGCTACAGTATTTGTAACCAGCCAGGCTACTTAAAATAAAAGCAGTGAGATGAGAGCCAGCAATTCACCCAGTAAGCCTCCGTGAAACATTAGCATTAATCCCATCCCCTGTCCTGGTTTAGATGATGATCCGGTAAATTTTGGACACGAGGCCACTAAATACATAGCATAAAAACAAACCAAAGTTTTTTTATTTGTTTGTTTCTCGGTGCTTTAATTACCGTTCCTTTACAAGTCCTCACCTTGTCGATGACCATAACATAACATAACATCAATGACTAGTTTAATATGTGTAGTAGTATTAGTGTCAGTATTGCTATTACAGTTTACTGTCATTACATATTACAGTTCAGGCACCTTATAACTGATAAATGATGAATACTTCATGGAAACGTATATAAACTGACAGGAGTAGTTTTTTGAGACGGTAACGGGATAAATGGAAAAAGACTTCAAATACCAATGTTGACATGGATTAACAGGAAGAACGTATTTCAGGAAGCGGAAATACGTAAGGCAGCGGAAGAGAATGTATACAATGGCAATCAGAAAATCAATTAAGTTATGAAAAAAAGCTCATTAATTGTCTTTCTTTGTGACCGGTACATAATGGGATGGCGGATTTCTAGCTATACATTTTTCCAAAACGCCACTATCTCTACCCACATATGAAGCGTTGTCTGACGTCCAAGACAGTAACAGGAGGTATATTCATGAAATCTTGTTAGCAACCTGTCCAAGTATTCAGAAAACAGCTAACCAGCTAACTACATTTACATTATAGCTTCTGGTCGGCTAGCAGCATCGTATTGTAGTCAGATGATTTGCTTGGTGCTTGGTTGGATCTTTGTTGAATCGCAGTCTTGACGTGTAATTATATTTTTGTACTGTATAGTGTAGGTACAATAGTTAAAGTACTAAGCTATCTTGTTGGCAACATAGCTAGCCTGGTTGACCATACAATAACATACTGTAGCTAACTAGTTAGCTTGATTTTGGTATTGTGACGTTTAACTGTATCTTTAAAATGTGAATTGAATTAAGTGGGCGTTAATGTAAATTTGCAACGACAAAAGATTGTTTATCAGACTGTTGGCAATATATTGCTATCTGTATATTCTCAACTGGTATTGCTTGGGTATGGTGGGTTCACTATTTTACAGATGCGTGCAGAAATTAATAACTAATCATCAGACATGTCACCACCGTCTTAAATATAGACGATGTTGGCACGCAGTAAATTATAGTATCATATGCTTTCTCGTATCTTTTCTACAGTCATCTTTTTTTTTTTTGCATATGTCTAAATAAACCCATTCATGTTTTGTTGGGTAGTCGGTGAGCCAACGCTAACTGGCAACATCTGAATAGCCTGTTTCCATCGTGAACCTTGACCTGCGTGTTGAAATTATGCCTTTAATAATGAGCTGATAGTTTGGACGGCCTCCAGAAGAAGTTACAAAACAAGAGAGGCCGACTGGAAGATGCCAAGAAGAAAACAACAGAATCCACAACCTGTAAAGTGTAAGGAATCCCTTCGTTTATCAGACACAGGCGATTATAGGGTCTCATTTTGAAATGCATTTTTAATAACAATACAACACACATTCACTTCCAGTTCAGTTTGAAATTGTAACCATGTAAACATTCATGTAAGCTTACTTTATCATTTGTATATGATGAGAAAATAAGGAGACAGTGCAGTCATTACTACTGCTGTGAGCACTGATGATCAGCGCACCTTATATTTTCTGGATTGTGTCCGTGTATAGGTCAGCAAAGCATTGGCATTTTATAATAATATAAGACGTGTGTTTCTTATTTTCAGTTTGTTTCCCATTTAAAAAAATATGGCAAACCTTACAGTAATCAAAATTGATGAGGTGGTCAGCTTTATAGTTTTTGGGTTTTCATTTACTGGTTTATTTTAAAAAAGATCAAAAAAGGAAAAACAGCGTTTCACAAGGTACATTTTAGGATAACAGCATGAAGCCATTTTCAATTTTCACTAGAGCTAGTCTTTTTTTGTCTGCCTTATGCTACATTTGCTGTTGCAACACTGTCATTCTTCTCAGTTAAATTACTTGGGCCTGGAATTAAAAGAAAAAACAACAGTCACAGATTTTGCATCACTCTTTTTTCCCAGTTTTGTAATTGCTCCAAGCTGACTTTTACAGAACTTGCTTTTCTGATTGAGAACTAATGTCATGTCCAGTATACATGTAATCAAACAAGTTGAATAATCAATTAGTTGAATTTCACATAATTGAAATTCCTGTGCTGTAGTTTGGCTGTTTGCATCTAACTGAGAACATGTGACATTTGGGTATGTTAAATAAATTTTTGTGTTGACTCCTGTATGAGCTGAGAAATGACATGACGCATTAATGGAAGCAGTGCCCCCTTCAGAGAATACATAGTACTGCACCACACTCTGCATCCAATAGATGGCAGCAAAACTGCCTTTAAAAAAAAGGCTACAGTATGTGCTAATGGAATCTATTGGTGGGAGATGGCTTTTCTTGAGGGCTTAGGTTTATAATCATAATAATTATGCAGTTCCGCAATTCATACTATTGCTAATCAAACAGAAAACTCATTTGCTGTCCCAGTGTACAATTATCGTTTTATTGATGCCTTTGAAGGCTGAATATGTTATCAACTGCCACATAATATAGCATAATATATAATATAATATAATATAATATAATATAATATAATATAATATAATATAATATAATATAATTAATTTATAAAAGGAGAAATTATGTAATTATCTGGTGCATTTGCTGTAACAAGATTAAGTTCCATTACTTTTCTTCTAAATTTTGTGTAATTTTTCTCTGTTATTTGCAGTGGATTCTGATGATGGTGTAGGCATTGCCACTGCAGCAAGCCTTACCTTTGAAAGCGACCTTCTCTTAGGACAAGATCTTGACTTTACAGATCCTGACAATGACGGCAAGATCATAGGCCTGGAAAAATTCTCAGGTGAGTAATGGTCAAGTTTGGCATGTCACAGTCTTACAATCAAACTATTCTTAAAAATTAATTAGATGTTTAATCGCTTGATTTGAACCATTTATGCACTGAATGAACTGAGCATCTCAAAAACCAGATTGTAGGCAAAACTGTTAAACGAGTACTGTTAAATGAGTAGTCACAAACAGTAAACATCAGCATGAATATATTTAGGCTGTGAACTGTGAACTTATATTGTTTCCTTTTTGTACAGATATACACACAGTCGGGATCTCATGTGATCCACTTGCTTTTCATTAAAAAATTGGCAGTTGTTAGCCAAAGAAAGCCTTTGATTCAGACACAAATTAGATAATAGTGAACAGTTCTATTTTGAAAAACACAGGAAGAAATATGTCTCTTTTTTCCCCCCATTTGAGGTTTTAGATGGTATACAGCTCATCAGTTATATATATGACATGAATAGTTGGATGGCCTGAGTACGGCCAAATGACGGGCTAGTCATTCAAAACATCTGCCTATGACATTAAGACTTCATGACAGACTATCAGGAAAGTGTGCAGATAACCAACTAGCCTGGAGTATGACAGGAGCTTTCATCAGGCAGTGAGTATAGTCTGTTAAAAGGATGGGTTCACAGCACAGCTGCACTTGGACATTTCATATTTTCTGCCATAGGGCAAAGGTTTTGCTGCTAGTGAGAACATACGTAAATTGTTGCTCAGGGAACGGCCGCAAAGTCAATGTGTCCTAACCACTGGGTTGCGGCACGCTGATACGCTGTCGGATGAAGCTGTGTCATGGAAAAAATAGTGTGAAAATAAAAGCAGTGAAATAATTTTTGAAATGGAAAATTGACGAATATCATCCATAAAATGAAAGAAAAAAAAAAGTTGTCAAAAAAATTAACCGTGGAATTGAAAACCAAGATTTACAACTGAATTCAAACTCCATAGCAATATTTAGTATTTCTTGATTACATTGATTACTGCGTGTGAGCATATTTGTTGTTATTATTATTATTATTATTATTATTATTATTATTATTATTTTGTTGTTGCTTTTTGTTTTGTGGCAAGTACAGTCTGTAACTCTGATAGTGGTGTGCTGTGAGGTATAGCAGTCATTGGCATGTGAGCCATGGGCATAAGAAGGGTTGGAAATCCCCTGGGAATAGCACTGGGGGAAGCCGTCTTCCTGAACGGTATTTCTTTCAGATAACAGTTTTGTGTAAAATCTTGACATTGGTTGGATTTTTGCTCACAATAAATCTGAGTTGTTTGAGAAATAGCTTCTACAAAAATGAAGTGTTTAATCCCAGAGTAAAGAATTTTTTTGACAGGTTAATTTTTCTCTACTGCCTGCAATACAAAACAAATGTCACTTCCTCTGCTTAATTTTCTTTCCTTAAACAACACAGGAGTCAGTCAAAAGTTGTCTGTCCAGGTCTCATATAGTTTTATTAGATATATCAAAATAGTACAAATATATTATGGAATCTTATTTTTCATGTAAAATGGACAAAAGCACGAAAGATCGAGTAATTTTACATTTGTAAGATGTACACATGTGGAAATGCAAGTAATGTACATTTTAAATATGTGTTAGAGATTTGAATTGATTCAGCCTACCAAAGTTTTCCACATAGTAAAGCAGCAGGATTGACACAATGATTACAGTGTTTACACAGAATACTCTGTTCAATTCTTCAAATGTGAAAAATATAAATGCTAAATTTATTTAGCTTAAAGACATAAAGTATTACAGTGTGATTGATACGCTGGGGTTATTTTAAGCAGTGTAGGCACTGCGTGGAGGCAGACAATCTGTCCTCAGTTCCCATTAGACAAGACTGAAAACAAACTGAGGAAAAAAAAAAAACACAGGGTAGAACCACAGATCAGAGGGGGCAGTAGATTGTATTTCAGATAACGTGAATGAACTATTGATGTTCATATAAAAAGTAGATTCTTCAGTGAAGTGTACATTTAATGCACTTATTTTATATAGAACCGGTATATCAGTGCTGTTTCACTGGGTTTGTAAATTGAAATGTATACCGTTATTGAGAACCCGATTATGATGAGGAGATTTTTTTCCTCCTAAGACATATGGGCTTGTCATGTTGGAGCTGACTGATTTAACCAAAACAAAAAAAAAGAGAAAAAGAAAAGAGCCCTGAGGCTAGATGAATTCCACACGAACATCCATATGTATTTTGGTGTGGGTCCAAATATGGACATTTTACCAAAAAAAAAAAAAAAAAAGAGGTTATTTTTATAGACACGTAACACGGTCAGTGCACTTTTTGTGTCTCCCATATACATCTGAAAGATGTTAGCCCACAGCTGGCAAATTTCTCTGACAGTGGCATTCTGTCAGCGAACAGTGAATCTGAAAACGGCGGAGCAAAAGGCATTTTGCCACCATTATTATATAAGGGTCATCAAGACAGCCATCATCATCAAGGACACCATTACGGGAAGGCATTTATTCATCATCATCATCATCATCATCATCATCATCATCATCTCCCCCCTCATCATCATCAGCAGGGCCATTATAGTCATCATCATTATCATTAGACTGGGTAATCATCCACCAGGGGTTTCAGAAAAGCTCCATATAAAGGCCAGCTCAGGCACCAGTCCTCACTCACAGTCCGTCTTCCCCGAGTGTGTGAAGAGAGCTGCGTGAACTGTGTGCTCGAGTAAAAGAGACAGCTGCTTTACCTGACTACGTCTAAATATCAGATCCAGCCGGCGCTCATTCACTTGCTCAAGGTTTTATTTCTACGTGCCTCTATAGAAGAGTCCGTGCGGTTTTTGTCTTTTATTTTCTGTGTGTATAATACAAGAGCAACCAGCTGAGCATCACTGTGAGACTGCGTCGTTCGTAAGTGTGAAGACATAATGTTCTTTGACAGTATTTACTTGGTTTTGTAATAGCATTTACCTGGATATGAGACTGTTATCTACTTGGTATTCAGACAGTGTCTACTTGGTGTTGTGACAGTATTTATGTGTCGTTGTGACAGTATTTGGCTGATGTCAGTGTGTTGTGCTTCGGAAGAGTATTGGGAGTCTCGTGCAAAAGTGTTATTGTAGACTCTGTGTCTGTGTAGGTTTATGTAAACTGTCAAACAATGAAGAAGGATAGTTTGCTTTAATATGAATGTCCCTGCTCTTTTCTAATACTTTAGGCTCAAGGTTTTCTTCTTTCTTTCTATTCCCAGCAGACAAAAGTAGAACTGATCTCTTGATGGTTGTGTATTTTGAGAGATTTGTTTTCTCCTCATCAATAGAAGCGGCTCTATTTATTTACTTTGACTGAAAATGAGATTCAGATATTGCCTGCTGGTGCTAATGGATTGAGCATTGGGAGGGAGGATGGAAAAAAACAGTCAGCTGGAAAACTGATAACATTACTTCATGAAAAATTTCTATGTTCTTTCCTTAAACCTGCACAGCTGACATTGGCCTACCAGGGTTCCCCCTGGGTGACGAGGAAAGTTCCTCCTTCAGTCGTCTCAGCATGGAGAGTGACGCCGAAGACTTGCGGACCACTGAAAGCGAACGAGAGGAAGGGCCACACGAGCCTGCCTTCCCCCCTTACCTCTCTTGCAGGGGCTGTGGTCAGCTCTTGGACAACCCTCTGGGCCCCAGCATGGACCTGATGGGGCCGCTCTGTCTACGTTGCTGTAAGGGTAACATGGGTGTTGTGGAGGACAGGCAGCCTGGCCTTTGCCCGGGCTCGACCTCCCAAGCAGAAAGGGAGCAAAACGCTGTGGGTGAGGACGGGTCAATGAAACTTCATTCTTGCACAGTGTGCGGTTTCACATCGCGCTACACCAATCACGTCAAACGGCACATGAAGACGCACAACGGCGAGAAGCCTTACCGATGCCCGCTGTGCTCCTACGCCTCGGCGCAGCTGGTCAACCTGCAGAGGCACTTACGCATCCACACGGGAGAGAAGCCTTACAAATGCGAGCACTGTACCTTTGCTTGCAGTTCCCTCGGCAACCTGAAGAGGCACCAACGGATGCACGTAACCCCGAGCGTCGGCCAGGGGAACTCGCGGCGGCCGCGTGTGCACGGCCTCCGAAGAGCAAGCATGGGTCAGAGACCCAGGGAGGAAGTGGCCTGCGCCTCGAGCGAAGGTATGTACCCATTCTTCCCGTTAATCCGCATTTACAGGGCTCTGGCAAATCCTACTTATTTCATTATCGATTACGAATTGGTCCATGTCTGATTGGTTTTGCTTGCAGAAGCTGCAGGGTCTGATGCGAACCTACAGATTGGAAGTGATGGCAGCTTTATGCAGGCTTTTGGGGGTTTGAGGCCAGGGCAACAACAGCAACAGCAGCAACAGCAACAGCAGCAGCAGCAGCAGCAGCAGCAGCAGCAGTCATCTGACATGGTTGAACCAGGTCAGATAAGAACTGAATCAGTGCCCCTACCTCCTCTCCTCTTCCCCTTCACCTGTCGCCTTTGTGGTGTGGCACTGGACGATGAAGACGGGTCTTCGGCCCAGATTTGCGCAAAGTGCACCCTGGAGATGCTCACCAAGGACACACCGAACAGTCCCGGCGAACGTGGCGACAAAGTGTACACCTGCGCTGCCTGCCCCTTCCTTACGCACTACCCCAACCACCTGGCACGGCACATGAAGACCCACAGTGGCGAGAAGCCTTACAAATGCCCGCAGTGTGACTACGCCTCCGCCCACTTTGATAACCTCAAACGGCACCACCGAGTACACACGGGCGAGAAACCCTACAAGTGTCACCTGTGCGATTATGCCTGCGGCAACCTGGCCAATCTCAAAAGACACCAGCGCGTTCACTCGGGTGCCAAGCCCTTCCAGTGCGCCGTGTGCAGCTACAGCTGCAACCAGAGCATGAACCTGAAGCGTCACATGCTGCGACACACTGGAGAAAAGCCGCACAAGTGCCAAGAATGTGGCTACACCACAGGCCACTGGGACAACTACAAACGCCACCAGAAGAAGCATGGCCTGGCCACAGACGGGTGGATGAAGGTACAGATGCCAGGCAATGATGAAGGTGAGGAAGAAGAAGAGGTATAGCCTGGCAGTAGGGTTAATAGGTATCACGTGGGACGAAAAAGAGAGAGAGAGAGGATAAGAGGGGTGAAATGGAGAGAATGTATAGTAAGATAGAGAGGAATAAAAGGAAAGCTACTGTACCAGCATAAGCTTGGTGGGCCGTTATTTTTTCTTGTCCACAGCTGTTTTCCCATTTATTACGGTTTTGTGTTTGTTGATAAATTGCAGCGGCTGCTACATAGAATCATGCACAACTTTGAAGGTTATGATAAGAATGTTTTATGCCTTTCACTTAGGGCTGGTGGGCACAAGGGGATATACATGATATATATGAGTGTGCTGGTTATCATTTGCCAAACAGACTACACATCACTGCCAAAAAAAGAGGATGTCCCAAACACAAGACAGTTCAAGCCTTTTAGCCTTGCTCCAGGTTTAGGTCAAATAGCCAAATTTACAGTAAAACTCAGACTAAACAAAAATCACCCTGAGAAATATCGTTAGGTAAAGCTGTGTTCTTTCTCCGTCAGCAAAGCCAGTTGGATAATAAAATGAATTTAAAATGATCTGATAAGGTAATAGGGGAAGTAGAGAAAAATAATTTATCTTTCATATTGTCTTGGAAATGAGAAGGTTTTTTTTGTTTTTAATCCAGGCATTTATTCTTGCTCTTAGCACAGCCCTTCTTTGTTCCCTGGAAGATTTCCATCAGCAGTCAATTCTCAGCATTATGTCACCTTGCCAATTGTTTTCATTCTTATTAGTGAAAAGAGTTTCATCTTAAAATCCCCTGAAGTTGTTCTGGAGTATTGTGTTCCTCTTTGGTTGTGTGTGTCTAATTAACTGTGAAATAGCCCATCATTTTGTCTGTTTTTTACTTGAAGCAAAATGTTGCCTAGTGAACATTGGTGTCAAACTGAGCAAATGGCTTTTATTTTTTTTTTTTTAATGTGACTTTTTTTTCTCTTCTAAAGAAGAATGTGTCGCGCGTATTTTATTTTATTTTATTTTTTTGTCAGTGGCATTAAATTATAAATATGAGAGTCGAGAGAGGGAACATGAATACAATATGCAGTTTAATTTTCAGGTTGCCAAGAAATGATTAAACATTGAGAGGAATTGTTTAGGTGTGTGATGCTTGAGTGTTCTCTTGTAATTATGCAGTGGTTTCATAATTGCCTTAAATATTGTAAAATAAAAGACAGACATTGTGTTGAAACATTTGTATTTCTCCTTGATATAAATTGGGACACATGTTGTAAATGGAATTTACTGTAGGGCAGGATGAGGTTTTGACTTTTACAGGACAGAGTAAGTTTAGTGCTGTATTTGTAAGTCAGAACAGAGAATGCACCCTTTTTAACAATTGGATTGGATGACTTATTTAAAAATCTGTGGACGAACAGCTGTGAATGTAAGCAACATTGCATTTCCAAATTTATCCATTTTCATTCAACAAGATGAGAAGATCCAGGATAGGCAGTCCTCATCTGACCTCCCTGGCTGTAATTTCTGTCGAGGTATTTTTCTGTACCCTGTGGACTTCCCCATCCCACACGTGCATAGTATTGATTTGAGTAATCAATTTAATATGCAGTTTAATTATTAATCTGTTTAATATTCTAAGAGATGAAATGGGACAGCTGAAACTAATCTTAACGATGTCTGCTTAGACAGATGATGGATGAGACATGAGTGTGTGTAATTTCAGACTCAGCAGTTGTGTCTCCATTTACGAAGGAGACGTTGATGAAAACAAGGCCTGGATTTCAGCAACTGACATTGCCACAGAATGTCACCATCAGTCGCTCTTGTAAATACTCTTAAAAGCATCTTAAGTGTGATCCTCCCATCACAGATGCTAATTACTATGCTAATGCTACTTCCCTGAGAAACTGGCTGTTTGAATCCAAAATCAAAAGGCATCATGTTTACCATGTTACAGCTGCAGGGTCAGATGTTCAGACTCCAGGTCATGGGGGGAAAAACTCTGAGTTAACACAGTTTAATCCTTTCAGTTCCGCAAGGACAAGATTAATCCTCTCTGTGGGACAAGGCATAAACACACTAATGATGGAAAGAGCCCCAGGCAGATAAATTATACTAATAACTAAATCTCCACGCTGAGTCACTAAAAATTAGTATTGATATGCATAGCACTTTTAATTATGGTTAAGAAAAAAAAAAAGTATGTAAGCTCCACAAATTCTTTAGCGCACAGCAGTACACGAGATGAATCATGACTGCAAAGTTTCCCCTGCTTTAAAATGCAGTTGATTAGCTTTCAAGCTACATGACCAGTGTTACAATGCACCAACTTCAGCTAACCTCTTTAAAAAGCAGCCATGTTTAGCTGTATTATCTGCCAATTTAAAAGACACTCCGTTCCAATATTGAAGCTCAAATCATAGAATAGACGACAATAAATCAAGTGAACTAGTGTAATTTGGCACCCAAATTTATTGAAGTCCAGGAATCTGAATCTACCAGTCATTTGTTCTTACAGTAAATTTGGCAATGGAAAAATAATGAATAAAAATCATACTGACAGACTCTTACTGACAGACAAAAAGAACAGAGTACACATGTAGGAAAAAAAAAAATTATAGATGACATAAATGAGAGAACATTACAGGCCATCTGCATTCATGTCTTGACTTTTTGCGCGTCTAAGACCTACGATGAAATGTAATTTATCCATCGTCCAACAGCAACTTACCTTCATCAGTATTCTCTGTGCTGTGGCAAACAGGATTCAAATGAGAATGTGTTTTTGGAATGAAGGCCATTGGAAAATGAAGAATATGGGCATTTAGCCAAAGGACACTTACGCCCTGCTATGCGGAACAGACATCAGCATGAAATATGAAATGTAGCTATTTTCTAAGCACCATTTCATCACAATCTTCTGAGATGATTTCCACAATTTCTTTTTTTTTTTCAAACATCACAAAATGAAATTAAGGAAAAAAAAAAAGTGACTCCGGAATGATGTTGCCCGCAAAAATAAAAATGCTCCATGAGTAATACGACAATCATAAAATTCGGATGTGAAATTTGTAAACACTTCTCTCTCTTTCTACAACTTTATATATCTGTAAACAATGATAAATGTTAGTTTCTAGTATTTTATTTATTTTTTTTACAGCTTAGATTATGTTTGATTCTAATATGCTACTGATAATACACAGATTAGTAAATGTTTAGAATACTTTTTCTTAACTGCATGTACATATATAAAAGTGACATTACCATGATTTTTAAATGTTTCTTTTGTGCAAAATGCTTTAGTAAACTATAATTTGGCATTAATGAGAAACCTTCCTAAAAATATCAGTTGGAATAACCAAACAAAATGAAGAAGAAGATGACAAGATATTCAGAACTTCTCTAAGATGTTCCGGGATTTTTTCTGTTGTTACTTTCAACTCAATAAATATCCAAGTCATCCATCCTTCTTAATACTGTGCAAAATTATGGGTTCAGCAAGTGCAAGCAGTTCTGCCAAACATACTACTAAAAATTCTGCCAAATTCTGCAAGATCCTAACCACTGCTTTAAAACCCACCAGAGAAAAACCTGTTTTCTTCATCCTTCTTCTCCTCTGTTCATGTGGCTCTGAACTGAGAGGCTTTGTAAGGCTTTATAAAAACAGAAAACATGCAGCTACATATTAGCACTATTATTACATCAGACCTGCTCTACTCTCAGTCGGTGAGCTTCTTGGCATTTAAACCAACTTGAAGCAAACAACTTTGTATGCAAATACCAGGCTACTGCGGTAATAAAACTTGCATGTCCAAAACATGTTCTTTAAAAGTAAGAAGACAACTTCCAATTAGATAAGAACAGTTACATTGAAACCCCACAAAAATTGGCACAATGCACAAAGCAGCAGTTCAACCTGGACACCTGACTTTTTAGATGATGTGAGAAATAAAATGATAATAAAAGCTATGAACTTTGATTCATCAGACACATTCAGAATCACAACGGAAACAGTGAAGCTACAAGCCAAATCAGCCTCACAGCTTTTCAGCCAAACACAACAGACCTAGTCTGTTTTCATTTCACTTTCACTTATGGTTGTTCATATGAAGGCCAGCAAGTATTTGGGGTTAGAATCACTCCATGAAGCCGATGATACATTCTTGATGTCACACTGGACATTGAGAATGTGGTCAAATAAAAGGCTAAGAAGAGCACAGTTTTAAGTCTCTAGTTAGTACATGGGACTACTCTGGGACTTTTACTTTATCAATGTTTAGCAGCAACGTTTGAGTATAGTAAATTATGTAACTGAGCTTCACTTAAAAATTTAAACTTCAAGAATTTTAAAATTTATTGACTTATTCTGAAGTTGCTGTGCAAAGCTGTATTCACTGAATTGGTGCTGATGTGAAGATTTCAATCAATCCTGCTTTAAAAAAAAATGATCTGGTCAAACTTGAAACGACATCTTTGATCTAAATTTTATGTGCGTGAACTGGATATGTTGCACGAGGCGAAAAAGCAGGAGTGAGGTTGTTAGTCAAGCAGTGAAAGTTGAGGCTTTGCTGTGTGAATTTGCTGGAGACTTTGAAGCTTTGAAGAGTCTAAATGAGGCTATTATCTTGCAGAATAGGGCAGTTCTCCTCAGCCTGGCTCAGTCCAGCTTAACCTCCTTTTCCCCACTCGGCCCCGAGACTCCCTGCCATCACAGGTCATCATCTCCAATACCCTCAAAGGCGTAGTTTCCATGGAAATCGTTACTGCTGATGTCATTGGCAGAGTTTGAGGTGCTGATGCCTCTGAGGGAGACAGATGTCAGCTTGGTCTAGAGAAAAGATATGGAACAGAGTGAGAAGATGGTCAGGAAAAAAAAGTCTCTATGGTCAAAGACAACAAGTTTCAATTCACTTTCCATGTTGCAGTTTTGGTCTTATACTTTAGTGTACTAGCTGACAGAAATCAATATCGTCCAACAGGTGAAAATATATGAAAAATGTCTATTTGAGAGCATGTTGCTGTAAGTTGTTTGCTTGCTTTGTGAAAAACTACCATAGAACATAAGAGAATAAAAACCATAACTGCTAATTCAGTGATGGGCACATTAGGAAAGGCAAAGGATTAAGAAGAAACTGTAGAGAATTAGTTACCAGATAAATTCTAAAATAGGAAAGTGGTTATGGGAGAAAATTCAGACCAGGGCATTACTCACTGAGAGTTTCACTACTTGCTCACGATTAGGGTCTGGGGAGTCCTGAAAAACACACAAAAACCAAAACAAATGAAACAGGCCTGTTTTTGGCCTTATTTTAGGCAGTGGTGAATTAAAGCTGCATATTCTCACCAGTAACGGAGGGGATTTCACAGCTTGCTGACTGTCAGAACGATGGAGGGAGCCATTTAGACGTTTCCTCTGCATCTGCTGAGGACACAAAAGACTCAGCCACAGCACAAAGATTCACGTCTCACGCCACAGCAATGGGCGTGAACTGATTCAAAACCCAAACAACACTGCTCCACAGACAGCACAATCAAGTTTGATTTATCTTCCTTAAAAGAAACCAACTTAAAAATGCTGTCTAGCAGTTATGGCTGAACTTTTAAACAGATTCACTGACCAAGTCTTGATATAAAAAAAAAAAAAAAAAGACTCATGAACTATAAGTAAATATGTTTTAACTGAATCTCTCTCTCTCTCACACTCACACACACACATGCACGCGCACACGCACACACACACACGCATGCTTACAAACCCAGACACTGACTTTCTTGATGCTTCCTCCAGACTTCTTCACCATCAGCTCGTCGACCATGGACTGAAGACAGATGCTCATCATGATTGCCTAAAACCACCAATCAATTCCAGTCAGAGACCCAAACATTACCTCTGTAACCCATGTTATAACTGCCCAGCTCAGATGAGTAAGACAAAGCAACTAAAGTTTCAAGGACATAAAGACACATTCATGGGACTTATCTGTGTGGCTTCAGCCTTTGAGGAGAAAAGTACAATCCATTTCTCCTTCACTCGTATTTGCTACGCTGATCCCTGAGCCAATGCTGGACTGACCTGTGGACTGGTGATGGTGACCCACTGCAGACGGTCTTTGCTCATCAGATACTCGAAGGCCAGCTCCAGTTTCACCTCACATTTGCTGGAGTTGCAAGGGTTTTTCGTGCCGTTCGTCATTGGAACTTGCTGTGGTGCGATAAGAGAATGCAACTGAATTTCTACAAAAGGACTGCTCTGCTATGCACACCAATCGCTGCCTGTATCTTCATCATTACAATCATCACCATCATCATCAATAAATTCACAATCCTTTTCATCATAATTACCAACATGTCCTCGGTGGTCTTCAGAACTCTGTACCTTATTGTCAAGGTCAGAACTAACTATGATTAATGACTGAGGTTAGATGCCTTCTGGGCTCGTCAAATAATATGCCAGGGGCCAGTTGAATGGTGTAACAACTAGAAATATTGATTTAAAAAATAATTACCACATATTACTCATTTATAAAATGTGGTATTTTCAGCCACAGACATAATATGAGTATGTGAGTGTGTGAAGATATAAAATGCATCCACACAGAGTCCCTCAGTAATAATAAAAAGGAAGGGAGGCTTGTTAACTGGAATGCTCAAATCTCTCTGCAGTGGGCAGGGCAGCAGGAAATGCATTAACAGGGCTGGTGAATATGTTTCCTCCCTTGATAATAATAACTGATTGATTGACTGGGGTCATGGTAATAGTCTCTATGTATTGCCAGCTATAAGGCAACGTGACTGAACACTGTGCAATGTGTTTCAACAAACAATCCAAGGGTGAAATACAACAATGGGGGTTCAAGGCCAATCTCTAGTAATTGCAGTAAACCATGTAGGATTTAATCAGTGTAATCAAGATACGACAGAGCTGTCCGTACATCCGCACGACTGGACGAACACTAACCCTAACACTAACCATATCTCTAAACTGAAAATGCCAGAATCAAACATAACTCGGCAAATGTTTCCAATACATAACCCTCACTAAGAATGCTAGTATCTATTTTAAAGATAATTTCATAAAATTGTACTTTAAGATAATAAAGTTGATTTCACCCCTAATTATTGAAAAGGCAGAGATTTTTCCTCCTTTAAAAAAAAACATCAAACAACAGTATTTTTTTAGACCTTGAACTCAAAACATTGTGTTATGGAAGAGACATGGGACAAAAAATAAACCCAAAAACATTTACAATGTAAACTGTGACATAAAATCAAAAGCAGTGCCCTACACCGAATCCATGTTTTTTATTGTAAAACAATTCATCTTGATTACTTTAATTTGTTTGTTTACAGCTGAGTGCCAGCACTCACTAACTTGTTTTGTTTTTAAATTACACAAACACAAACACAGAAAACACACAACATAGCAGTAGTACTGATTAAACAGTGTAGTTTTGCTTGATTAAACAAACCAGTATTACTGATCAAACAAGAAGTAGACAGAATTCCCAGAAAAACAAAGAACCTATTGTAGACAAAACAAGGGGCTTTAGTCAACAGGTGATACTCACAGAGGAAGTGACACGCCAGCATCTCATGCGCGTCACTTTAAAGCTACCCTCCTTCATCTGGTCATTTGGTAGTTTGATATGGAAATTTAGCTCGTTGTTACCAGCACTGACGATGACGTGACAACCTTTCTCTGGAAAGTCGGTGATGCAAGGGTCAAACTTGATGTAGCCGTAATATTTAAGCGTTTGAGCCAATCGAATGAACTGCATATGAAAAAACAGTCAAGAAAGAATGAAAGTCATAAACTCTATGTGGCTTGGTTAGAGAAACATCTGTGATTCTGTTCAAATCTTAATGTGGAACTGATAACATCTTTGCTTAAAAAAAAAACAAAAAAAACCTACCCAATAAACCGATCTTTCTCTTAACCCAGAATTAAACCACAAGATAAGAGATGATCTTATCTGTCTCCACTTGGCTTACCTCTTTCTTTGAACCTTTCTCCTGTAGAGATTTCAGTTGTCTGTGCTGGTCTTTGTTCACTAGAATCCATCCTCTCTCGATGTCAGACACAGTCTGTGGAAAAAAAAAAAAAGAACCCTTACCTTTCATTCCTGCACCTCAAAACCTCAGTCGAAAAATCATCTACGTTAGATTAAATAAATCAAATGCAGGCAGACTAACTACTTGAACGTGACGTACATTTAGCCAGCAGATGGCACAGTTCTGAGAGGCAGTGCTTCCCTAAGTGTCAAATTAAACGTGACATTTTGCACTCAGCCTTCATGGTAGGAGCAAAATAAAAGTATGTGCCTATCCAAATTCTTCTGTAGCTTTAGGTTATATAAAAAGTCTATGCTTGAAAAGAAAAGAAAAACACAAATTCTCCACAAACCGCTACTTCTGCCCTCAACAACAGAAACAGCTGAAATGTTGCACCACACTAGAGTTCATTAGAGTTCATGAAACAGGAGTGTTAAGGACTATCTTTGTTTATTTTTGGTCATGACTTGAAGAGTCAAAAGAATGTTATGTTTCATTTTATAAGTGAGTATTATTTGCTGTTAATAATAAACAGATGGGCTGATTACCTGAGCATATAACAAGTTTAACCCCACCCTGTTGTCCATCACGTCATTATCGTATGCTGTATCCCAGTAACTATAAGGAAAAGACAACACATAATCACTTTCATTTCTTAACCAGATTCTATGATTCAGAAAGAACTTTCAATGTGGATTTTGAGTCAAGCATCGGATGAAACTCTGAAAAAGACATTACCAAGCTTTTGAATTTGGCTCTCTGAATCTTGGACACAATTTGACCTGATCAGTGTGTACATGTATTGGTATATAAAATACCTTTTTTGTTGTTTTTGATACATTTTAAAATCCCTGTGGAAGACAAGTTTCCAATTTAAAATCCTTGTGGAAGACAAAGGCTCTGACAGGTTTTCAGTTTACCTATAATGTCACATACTATTTTGTAATGAACTCTTTTTCCAGTCTGAGAAAGTGTAAAGAATGAAATATTGTAAGGTCATTTCTGTAAAGCTAGATGAAGACTGAAATAACCGCCATCAGGGATGAAACATCGGGTCGCATGCTCCGCTCTGTCGACGTGATGGATAAACCAATCAATGTGCTTTTGGTTTCTTTAGTGATTAATCACAGCAGTCCACTTCATTCATCTTCATCTACTCCCGTCATAGTTTAGAATCTGACCTCCTCTGAGAACTTTTGTGACAAAAACCTTTACAAGCATTCAAAAGACCACATAAATCACGGACTTGTTTGGCTGTAAATCGAATCTGCAAAATGAAATGTTAAAGTGGACAAATTGTTGCACACAACAATGACAGAATTATCTACACTGAGGCATCTACACTTGAAATGAAGATATAGTAGATGACAGAGTATGTGCACCATGTTGTCCTTTAGTAACTATCTATGAGGCCAAAAGAGAGAGAAAAACTCTCAGACATGGAGTAAAATTCCAAAGCAGCATAACTTGTATGAGAGTCACGGACTCTAGTGATCTTTCAGCCTGTCTCTGTAAGAGGTAATAAACAGAAAGACGTTTAAGTTTGACAGCACTTATAAACTACAGAAATAGTGAGGTTTTTGGTATTGCTGTCTCTCTCTCTCTGTCTCTGAAGTATTCTGATGCATCTCTTGCCTTTTATTCACAGTGTTATTGGATCCACAGAACAGTTTGATCTGAATCCCAGCTCTGGTCCTCTAAAGTGGAGCTTTTTTTTCTCTCTCTCTTTTTTTCTCACCCCCCTAAGTCTCCCGGCTGCTCCTAAGCTTTCTGCACTCCGCTGAAAAGTAGGTCAAGAAAACGAAGGTTCTCGGAGAGGGACTGACCAGGGCAAAAACTACACGCTGACTTCCTGTGCACCCCTTTTAAGAGCGAAAATGTACGATGAGGAGAGGAAAGAGTAAAGCAGAAATGAAATCACAAGGGCCCAGACTCCAAACGTAAAAAGACGTACGCTCATAACGCAACAATTAAACACACAAACATATACTGTTCACGATTATTTGATTCATAGCAACCCAGAAACAAAAAGCTCGGAGCTTTTACCCGATAATCAAACATGGCCTAAACAACGTTATTGATGTTCAAAAGCTAAGACTTGTTAGTACTGCTCTTCCAAATGCTTTCTATAGTACAAAAATGAGACTTGTACCAAAAATCCACAATACTCAACAGCTGCAGCCCGCACCATTCCTCGGATGTTTTAAAGTTACTTGAACCAAATGCTGTTTTTTTTTTTTTTTTCTAGGGCTCTCCATAGATTTTCAGAGAATTTCTGCTGATGAAAAGAATACTGCAAACTCAATTTCTCTGTGGGCCTTTCCCAATAAAATAAGAGAGAGCTGCACTGAATGCGGACTATATAAGGAGAAATTCACAGCTGTACTGCGTAAAGTCAAAAGACCACCGAGTCTAGCAAGTCTAACACGGTAAATTAGCCAAGACTAAATGTACAGTAAGAGAAGAGGCAAATCTCTCCTCTCCTTAACACTAAATTAAAAAAAAAAAATACATCCTGTGAGTTCTTGCCAATGAGATGGAAATGAAAAACTCATCGGCAGGGATCTCAGATATGCCAGGAAGGGTAGTACCATGGGCCCTCTTCCCTAAGAAAACACACTTCTGGAGAACAGCAGCCTCTGATCCTATACACCAGAGATTCCCCTCAAAGCTGATTTATTCTCTTATATTTCCATGTCTCAAAGCGGAATGCTGAATACACAGCTATTCACAGAGAACAACTTCAAATCTGGTGGTGTGATTCTACATCATGAAAAACACTTATTTTCATTGTACTGAAAAAAGTGGTTTTGTGAAACTGAGAATATTTGATATGAAAGGATACTGGTTAAAAATGCACAGATGTCTCTCTCTCTCTCTCACACACACACCCTTTGAACTTCAGAAATCAGCACGCAGTCTTACATTTTGATGCGTACTTTGTGTAAAACATCGGCTGCACGTCAGACCATCAAAAGGCCTCCAATTACATGGTCTAAGATCTGATGATACAGATGGGAATGGCTAGTCTCTTAGGACTCAGCCGACCACTGCACACATGTATAGCCTAACCATGCCCTGGCAACTGACTAACGTGGACCACAGGAGAAAGCTGCTGCTTTGTACCTTTTTCGGAGAACAACGTGGAAGTCTGGGTTCCGCAGGCTGGTGACAGAAACATAAGGCAGCTCAAACTCCTGAAGTTTTCGGACGACTGGCATAGCGTCGGAACACAGGGACGAGTGAGTTGAATTGCGGGGCAAACACAGAGAAGGGAAAAAAAAATTTTAAACAATCACACAGCCACGTAGATGATAATAACAATCTTGGCAAAGCCAACAATGTAAAATGAGAAAATGTCTACAGAGCATAGTAACAGGGTTATCAGTTTGTAATTGAGGGTGATGGGGGAGGAGGCAGGGAGAGGGACAGAGAGATGGGAAGAAGGAGAGAGGGAAGGAGGGAGAGAGAGGCAATGCAGCTGTTGAGAGGTTGATTTGCAAGGAAAAGTAAACAGGAAGATAACAACTAGGAGGAACTCAAATATGTCTGATACAAAAGAGAACCAACCTCCAGGATGTTGGCTAAGGGCTTGACCCTAGTGCTATGGTTCTTACAGTGAATCTCTTCTGAGCAATAGAAAACATCTCGTTCTTTTCAAAATATTTCCTGGGATTCAGCATAAAAGGCTATTAAACAGCATGCTCAGACATGAGACCACTTTATGTTGATGTAACCATGCTCTAAGCCAAGTGAAAACACTAATCCTTCAGCTGTTGTGGTATTCATGTGGCTGCAGGTATATGTTGCACATGACAGACAGTTTATACTTTCCACGTCTGACTCTGGAGCAGTACTACAGACATTAATATGTAATTCAGCAGTTTCTCAAATATCGATTTCTTTGGACAGGTAACAGTAGTAGATAGGCAATTTAGTTTCATACTGGTATGTATTATATATTGCAAATGAGCTAAACACTTGTTTTGTCTTGTTTTTCTTTCTTCTGCTCTGCGTCTCTCTCAAATTATAATGCAATTACAGAACAGCATGCAATAATATCAGGGTGGAATGGTTCGAGGTGTACAAAGCCTTTTTTTCTACACTGGTGCATTTCAATGTGTGGCAGTCTGCCAAACTCAGCAACCCGAAACGAGAGGCTTATTTTTGCTTTGTCAACCAATAATTTGGCTGTGTTAAGATTTTGTTATATATTCACTTTCCTCCCCTTCTCAACCTTCGTATTACCGTGAAGTATGGCTCCTATTGCGCGAGACAAACTCGGAGTTCACGACTCTCAAGGCGAGAGTGGAAACTGATATGAAGTGGAAAAGAGCGCCCTGTGGTGTGACATGCTAAACGGACCATTATTCCAGGCCTGAGGTGTAAACATGGCCAGCAACAGAATGAGGACGGGCTCCAGCGTGGGTCGGTACCACGTGAACGCCAGAGCGTTTTGAGCCACGGGGTAAACAACCGTGTTAAGACGCTGTAAATCTCGCAAACACTAGACAGATTTCTGGGTGCTGAAGGTTGAGAAGCACAATGCTACGCGAGTAAGAAGACATCTGCATTTAATCAGCTCGCAGACACAGATTCAGTTTTTTGGGGTTTTTTTCTTTTCTTTCTTTCTTTTTTTTTTTTTTTTGTTTGAGCAGTGCTGTCAGGCAAGCACTGGATTCAATCTTAAAAGTCAGAAGAAAAATGAAACAGTCATACATTCAATAAAAAGAAATAAATCTCTAGGGAGACTGATGGTTCAAAATGCAGCAGAAATATGAAAAAAGGAAGGATGAAGGACACAGTCAAGGGAAAGAACCCATTTCATTATTAGAGTTCTTATGTAAAGTACTCATGGTACAGATGAAACACGCAAATGAGACAAAAGGATATTCTCTATGCCTTAGAGATTTCATAGAAACATGCGACAGGCACTCATTTCTTGGTTAAATTTTTTTTTAGGTCTGTCGTGTTATCTTCTTTGCAAAACAGACGGTACATCGTGTAGACAGACACACCATTTTAATGTTGCTACCGCATTGCCCTGACCCAACGAACAGTAAACTGAAAAGGAAATCTGTTGTTAGTCATTTTTTTGTTGCGTAATAGAGAGTCTTGGCTAGCACTGAGGTCTTTAGACTCTTCTCACGCCAATTTTACAGTTAAGCAGGATGAAGAGTTAAGTGTGTAGTAATACCCGATTCATCCTCAGACTATCAGCACTGAAACCTAATCCTCAGCACTCCCTCTGGGACCATCAAGACAGCCCACTGTATCAGAACGGCCTTGAAATCCCAACAAATTTTCAAGGAGGAGGATGGAGAAACCAATGACATAATCTTACTGGTATCCCAGAAATTTTAAAATATTACTGTAATCTAATCCAACATATTGCACACTTGAGTAGATGATTGGTCTACTGTGGGTCATATCTGTAAAAAGTGTATCAGTGTGACGTGGACGGAATAAAGCGTTCCAGTGAGAGCGTCTACGGGTAAATTTTGAGGCCTGTGATGTGTTTTTTTTTTTTTTTTTATCACAGAGCTAGCAGTACATTTTGGCACCAGGCAGATGTTTGACCCAGTGGAGAAAAAATACCACTTTCTTGACAAGAAACATGTAGGGGGGGGGGGGGGGGGGGGGGGGGGCAAAACTTCTTCTCTTAGCTAAATTAGTCAAAAATCATGCTCTCCTATGTAGCTTGTTCTGCTCTAATGAGGGTTCAACACCAGTTATTCTCGCTCTAGAAGTTGAATAAGTAGCTTTGGTACTTTCATATGGAGACTGGTCTCAAAAAGGGCTTTATGTCTTAAAGCTTTCTACTGTTAAAAGGATTAAATATGTATGCAAGCTTGAAACAGCCAATTCATTAATAGGGATCAAGTTAGGTAATGAACTTGCCAAAGACGTAACAAATTTAGACCAATTTACAAATCACAAATTCATTCTGCTTTGTTACACAGTATCTGACCTGGAATGTGTACTGCGTTAGTGGAATCTAATGGTTACAATGCAATTGTCACGACTTTTTTTTTTTTAAGTTCTATAACCGATTCACAACTTCACAACAGAGCAATTACCATTAAATCTGTTTTTACAGTGCAGAGAAGCAGATGTGGGTAAAAGGTTGAAGGTTCACTCACATGTACAGCCTCCGTCCGCTCCCTCCTGAACGAGAAAGAGGCTGAAATATCCAACCAGCTCATCAGGCAGCTCTAGCTTAGATGCCACAGCCTAGCAGGGAGAAGAGAAGAGAGAACTTCCATTAACTGTTTATTATCAAGTCAAAAAACGGGTATAATTCATGTCAAGATGAATGGCACGCAAACTAAGGTTAATACTATTGTGATATAATAGCACTGGGAACAACTGTAATTACTTTATTGGAATGCTCAGAGTTGAAATGGTATGTATACAAATAGCATGTTTGTTATAGATTAAGAATATACATATCTTGAGATTAAAAGGAAAATAAATAAAAAAGTGAATGTCTAAGGGTCACATTCTATCGGAAATGCAACAGCATTTTCATTTTACTGGATTTAGTTAGAGAAAACAAGGTATTGTACAGAAGGTATTGTATTTTTTGTAACTTATCTACATATATCTCTTTACAAATGTTCTACTTCTTTGAAGCTTTTAATGCAAATGTTTAGTTTTACAAATATTCGACAAATAAGAGCAGACATCTGGGAACTTATTTAATAAATCTACTCTTCAAGCCCACCTCGTGTACAGAAATGAATTATGACAACAATCCTGGAGAACAACTGCTGAGGTCTACAATACAATAAGGAACCTAAGCCTTGTCCCCTGTCTGCTCTGCCCAGGATCAGCTCAAGTGATCTGACCCAAACGAGAGAGACTGAGAGAGAGAGAGAGAGAGAGAGAGAGAGGCAGGGAGGGGGAGAGGGGAAGGAGAGAGAGAGAGAAGATGAAAAGTGGAACAAAACAGAAGGACCTCTGCTTCAGGTGGTTATAACATCATTACCTCCAATACATCTTCAGTCTGGTCTGACGTCAGGATGTTGACCTTGATCTTCTGACCATTAGACAAGTGGACATCCAGGTGAACTTCCTCAGTGGGTATCTGCTGGGTCTCCTGCAGGTCAAAGATAAGCTAATTTACACAGAAGTAACCTTTGAATGGTTCTGACCACATTCTATTTTTATTTTTTTTAATTCCTTTATTTAACCACAGCATGGCCACCTAGCACACTTTCTGTTTTTGAAGGTTGTTATGCCATGGTAAGGGTTAAAGGAGATGTTGTAAAGGAAGAACAGGGATGTTAGAACTAGCCCTCCAATAATAAGTCAACATTTCTAGGTGCTCTGTCTGGGATGAGAGCCAGAAAACCTCCAGTTCCTGGTTTGGAACCCAAAACACTGACTTACTGCAGTCCTATTTACATGCTGAGATGTTAATAATTAACACTTTTACGAGAAATATTTGTATCTCCCCATCCCAATCACTTTATAAGTACACAGTAATTGTTTTTTAATGTCTGTTTTTTATTCGTACCAAAAAGGTCATGTGGGTTCAGGTTTGAAACTCCATTTCAGTTTGCACACCGATGAAAACTGAATGACACAGCTCAACTGGAATTTCAATTAAGGCAAGGACAACCCTTTGGAGAAGGAAGGCTACAGTAAGTGTACGCTACGCTGCAGAGAGATTAAAGTATAGGGCAAGGACACGGTGTTCAGAATAAAAAGAAGAAGCAGAAAGAAGAGCAATATGTGAGCGAGATGTAAAGTTTCACTGAATAAGGAAGCCGTAACCAGATACGATACATCACTGGATGAATCGTAGGAGTTTACTATTTGGGTTTGTCCCTGAATCGAATGTTTCATAGCCAATCCGTCATATTTACGGTGCCTTCGCTGAGACTGGGGGTTGGGGGGGGGGGGGGGGCTGCAGAGTGCAAGAAGATGTAAAGAGGGATAATGAAACGACAGGACGGGACCTCTAATCTCTCATTCTGCTCCCGCTGTCTTTGCAGTGAGGGAGACTGGAGTAGACAGGAGCTGACTGCCAAATGAGGTATCAGGTCTATGAGAGAGAGAGAGAGGGCCATTTCAGCACTGAGCTGAATGTCCTCTTAGACAATCAAAAAGAGAACCTGGACTGGGCTCATAAGTCAGAACATAAGCTGAAGTGAGAGAGAAATGTCTAAGGGTGTAACATAACACGACTATGACGGCCGAGATGCCGGCAGATGAAGAAAGAAACAGTGAGGACAAACAATACACACACAGGTGTGTTCCATGACTGCATTACGTTTCTCTCACTGTCTGACTAGCACAGGCAGTCAGACCTACGTAGGAAAAGTTCTCACATTTAAAGATCATCATAGTGGGACAACAAAGCATTTTCATCTCATCGCATCGGCAACATTCTCCAAATTAGGAGAAAAGAACAAGTTCAGCGCTGTAACAGCTCTTGTCAAAATACATCATTTCTATGATTAAAAGAAAAATAAATAAAAAAATCAGTGACACTAGAACTGGCAGACTTTTGACCATACCCTTCATGCCTGATGACACACACTGGCGTCAGGTCTTGTTAATGCATTCACTGTTTCTTTTAGAAATCCAAATAAATACTTTGAGTAAGCATGGTGTCACAGTACAAACTGGAAAACTGCCCTTTGTTCATCTTGGAATAAAAACAATTGAGCACAATTTGTTTTGTTTGTGGATTACTGGCCAACAAAAAGTCTAATGGGAGTTCTAAAGCATTACGTGTTTGAATCACAAACAATTAGCAAAAATTCTACTGAAAATTAATCTTGACAAATGGTGCAGAACGCAAATGAATAATAAAGAATAATTAAAAGAATTTGTATGTTCAGTGCGTATTCACACATTAGTCACATCTCTCATTTGTCTCCTCTACTTCTAATGATATTTGTCTATCAGGACTGTCAGTACACACACTGCAGAGATTTGTGTGCATAAGAGTCATGAGCAAATCTCTTGCATATCACTCACTGGACAATTTTCATGGGCTTTACTCCAACAGTACTGGTCAATCTGACACTGCATCTTCTTTCTAAGTCTAATGGATAAATGCAGTAGGGCAGAGCTGGACAAAAAACTGAGGCATGTCCATTCCAACATAGACATTTTCCCAAATCAAAATGATTTTTTTGTACTTGTAAGCTGTTCGCAAGCGGAACAGATGACGTGATTGTGATTTTGTATACAGACCTCTGTGTCTGAAGAACACAGGGACATATCATAGAACTGATTGTTTAGGGTTATTTGTTTGTTTGGTTTTTTGGAAAGTCAGAATTGTGATTCTCTTTCCTAAAGACAAACATTACATCAACTCACAGAAACGATATGATGCATATTTCACACTGAGGAAGATCTAATGGTCCCAAACAATAACAGAGACTGCTACAAATGAGTTATACAGTTAACATCTGTTTGACTCAAAATATTCAGACAGCAGGTCTTACCTGTTGGGCTTTCCTCAAGAAGCTGTTGAAAATCTCACTGGCACCTAGCACAGGGTCCTGACGGACTGTAGGGGAAAGATAAAGAGAAAAGGAACAAAATGAAGGAAGAAACTGGGTGATCATTTAGTGATGTTGCTAAATATGACCCTAAAACACACACTGCCTCTCAAAACCCGTCCTGGTCCTTTCTCAGAGATCTTCACTGTAGCCCAGCAGCAGCAGAGTTAATTGAACTTGTTAACAAATCCTCTGTTCTGCGGACCAGAGTTGGGAGTGCAGGACTCAATCAAATGTTCATTATCAAGGGTGCAAGGACTGCAGCTGAAAAATGCTGACAGATCCCCTGAGATTTCGCAAGGGAACCAGGTTTTTCAGAAATGTGTTTTTAAAAAGCAAGGCCAAGCAAATCTGTAATTACAAAAGACTACAAAGCAATAAAATTTAGATGCAACTCATTTAAAATAGTAAACTCATGACTTCAAGATATTTCATGGAATTCTCAGCCGAATGATTGACGACATCATGGGATGTTCCACGAATGACTAACTTCTTGGTCAAATATCTGTCAAATGTCTGTGAATTATTACCTAAATCCAAACTTGGAAAAAGCAAAACGAGTAATCAATCAAGCCCACAGGGTCACGTGAATATCTCAAAAAAGAATATTACTAAAGTTAATTAAACAAGGGTTAGGATTGTTTTGCTTTGTGATTACACTGGCACGAATTTCCACATCATGTCCTCAATCGCTTCATCTTTTGCACACTTAAGTTTTGCTTCTGAGAATGAACAAGTATGGCAGGGGTGAGGCCATCTTGGACAGCCGCCTGTGTTTATTTTCATAAGCATTATAGCGCATTCATAAACAGCAACCCAGCACATCTCTCCCACATTTGTCCTAACGCACAATTCATTCACACCGAACTGTGTACGTGTGTGTGCGTGTGTGTTTGTGGCACTTAATTTTCCGTAACCCCAGTTAAAGTGTGATGTAACCGTGTGAGTGTCCAGCCAAGAACAGCTTGTGTGCGCCCAGACTATGAGCAAATTTGCTCAACAAGGCTTAGCTTGTTCTACAGAAAGTGCCAGAACTTGAATGGATTAGAACAAACGAAGCGTGGTACCGTTGGTACGACCAAATTCTCTTTGTGTTGCAGAACAAACTCATCTCTGACCAGCTGCCTGTCAAAAGCTAAATCTGGATTACGTATCTTACATACCAACATAAACTGAAAAAACACAAAACACTGACGCATATAATCTATCATAAAATATATTCTCATCACTGTTAAGAAAGCTGTATGTTTCTGACAGATGTGTCAGTGGTGTTCTATTATTGAAGCTCAGTCCTGCTTGGTGCAGTAGCTCCATTGAGTGAAACTGAACTTGCTGAACACTGCAACTGATTCAGAACAGTTTGGGATGTCAGATTTGGCCTGGAAACTAGTCCTCACATGACTCCCTTCCAAACCACCCCCCCCCCCCCCCCCCCCCCCACCCTTCCCTGACTGGGTCAGAAGGCTCCGCATTTGGCTACACTGTTGAAGCTGAGACGAGCTGAGGTGAATTTTTTGGGGCTGACAGTTTAAAAAATCCAGTGGAGAATCTGTCCTCTTCAGACTCCTCTCTGCCCCTCCAGCACACTCACCTGCCTGCATGTACTTCTCCAGCTGCTCCCTCCTCTGCTCCACTTCTGCAGGGGTCAGAGTAAAGATTTTCTTTGGAGGGAAAGCAGGCACGACATTGTTGCCATATTCTTTCTTTATCTGGGCATAAAATAAAGGAAAACAGGAAAAGGAAATGAGTCCAAGTACACTTGTTTTGACATTTTTCGCATAGACTGAAAAAATACATTTCCCCTCATGCATTTCCATGAATAGTATTGAAAATCCAGTGAGTTTCTATGTAAAAATGTGATTTTAACTGACTGTAATTCTGGAAACCGACATGAAATCAAATTCACCAACTATACTCACTGACAGTAATGAAAGAGCATTGACCACTCAGTGTGACCTAGCATTAACCTTTGGTTTGCACTGACCATCTGTCTTTTCCTGTCACGCACTGAAATCAGTGAAAAACTGCTGAGAACATGATGGATGTGACAGATACCGTAGCTCTGCTTCTGTCATTGAAATTCAAACACCAACACAATGTAACAAAACAGTGCCAAGGGCAGTTCCCTTTTAACTGGAATTTACAGCAACATACTGCAGATAGGCATTCCTTACTATCATATAATGGGCGACGAAAGAAAACCACAAATGTACAATGCAGAAAACACAAATTTAATATATTGACACAAATTCTGAAAAAAAAAACAGTACAGAGGATTTAATGGCAAAAGCAAGAATGACACCTGTTTTGAAGGGTAAGTGGTGAAATATAAAAACATTTTGTGGTGGTAATTTTATGTAGGGCTAAGGACAGAAGGTTGGCTGCATCTCTACACCATGGCAACCCCCACAGTGAGAGAGAGTCTGATCTGACCCCCCCCCCCCACACACAGACACCATGTCCTGTTTCCTAGCAACAGCAGCTGCAGCACTAGAAAACACAGCTTTGACGTCAGAATCATTTAAGTTTCCCTCCACTCTATATCTCTCACCAATCAATTACCAAATGCCCTGGTGCTTTAGGAACTCTGTGTAGAACCTCTCCAGACATATTTTACACCTGTTTACCTGGTTCATACCCTAAAGCCTGTTTTTAGTTTCCAGCCCAGCTCTTCTGTTACTCTCGTTTTCTCTCCGAACATTCTTTACGTAAATCAGCTTAATCATGTGCGGTGTCATACAGCAGCAGAGTGCAAAGGTTGCCTGGTCTACAATTTGCATTTTGACAAGCTCTTGTAAAGCTCTGACAAGTGTAACTAGCCATGTCATATACAAAGATAAGCTGCAGACCAGAAATTTTCTCAGAGCGCATACAAGGTTGTGTCCTCCCTCTGAGAGACGACAGCTCAAAAATTTTTATACAACATGCCAGATATTACATCACATACAGAGCAAATCCCTCTTTTTTGTGTGTGAGCCAACTTCTTATAAAGTTGTAGAACTGATTTAGTCACCTTATTATGTTTGACAAAAAACTGATTACCTGTTCGTGAAGGCCCAGGAGCTGGCTGTAACGGACTCGACAGTGCAGGACACCGTTGACGTGAATGTTGTAGGCCTATGCAGGAGGCAGATCGAGGGATTAGTAACAGTGGCATTAAAGACATCAAAGGAACGACTACACTGCAGTGAAGCTCAGCTTTAAACAGAGGGATCAATGCATTGTGACCATTAACATAGGAGGGCACACAGAGGAAAGGAGACAAACCTCAAACCTTTACAGGACCTCGAGGATAGATATGCAGAGAGCTAGAGAACACTTTTGACTTTCTGCTGCCTTTCCTCCATAAACTTTAAGCTACCTTTACTTCTGAATGGAAATAATATAATTCATTATTAAAATAAAGAAACAATTACATTAAATCTGAATGTTATTTAACTTTCTGAAAGCCAATAGGACAGTAACAACGTGAAAATAAATTGTATCATTTCATTCAGTGGAACATAAATATATTTTACCAATACAAAATGGACAAAAACTAGGCTATTGTGATTGAATATGTAGGCATGACAGTAAGAGTCTGACACCACAAAGGTACACTACCCACTTCCTGTTTCACAGAGTAAAATGAAATGGTTGAAAATGGGGAAACAAATCCATGTTTCAGTTGAGCTGTGTTTATCAAAACTCAGGTAGAAGTGCAGATAGCACCGCTGTAAGAGGGTTCACGGTCAACCCACTGACCATGCAGAAAGTGTTAAAGACGATGTCATGCTCTTTTCACATGGGTGTGTGGTGAGGCAACGACTTCCATTCCTCCTTTGTTAACGTTAGAAGCATGACTCCAGCATATCTCTCACTCTACCAGCTCTAGTGTGGTAAACAGCCCTGCCAGTTTATCCAAGCTGCCATTCACTGTAATCAAGATTCACATCGCTTCCCCTGCACTTCTCTTTTTGTTATGACGACGCCAACCACTCACTGTTTTTTTTTTTTGTTTTTTTTTCCCTGAAGCAGCAACATTTATAGTCAGCGTTATGGTTGTGCCATTTAAAGCCATAAATATCTTCCAATCAGAGAGAGACACAAGTACTTCATCAGTTCCTCTATCTCTTTATCCAAATTTATTCTAGTGATTCATCACTTGGACCATCATTAGCTCTTTGAGGTGTGACAAATCAGACAAGCTTCCTCGTCAGTCCAGAAGGCGCACAGTCACTAACAAAAAGAAAACAGTGAAAGATATCAGTCCAATGGGCTTAAGAAGCTGCAAACTTACTGTTGAACATAAACTGTGAAATTGTGTGTCGACCCTATTTGTCAGTACTGGAATGAGCGAGGACTAACTGCAGTCTAATATATAACAGGCCAATAAGAAAGGGTTAGCTATGGTTCAGCGATTTAATCTGCTCAGTCTGGTCACATATATTTACAGAAAACAAGTCCTACGTCAATCCTTGCTATCATAAAATGGTAAATCCTACCTCCTAAATCTAATAACCTCACCTTCCTGAGGACATTGAAGCGATGAACAGATTGCTTACATCTGCATAAAATTATGCTAAAGACTGTTTTTTCCAAGTCAATATCCTGAGACTGAAAGAGAAAAGACACTAAAAACTACCCAAAGTGCTCGTGCTCTTTTCATTTCACCTAGCTGCACTGAGTGCCCCAGAGCTATATCTGAGGAAAATGCCGGTCAAATGTATCATCCACTCAAAGACAGTGAGTCATTCAACATTTAAACTCGACTGTTTCTTTTCAAGTGCAAAGTAGCATGACTTCTAATTTTGGTCCGAAAATCGCCAAAAAAGGTTACGAGGCTCAGTTTCAAAAGGTTAACAATGTTTTTATGTAACATACTACAAGCCTGCTTTCTTTCACTGAACCACATCAGCTGGTCTCAGTGACTTGAGGATAAAATGGGCTTTTAAATGACTTAGTCTAACTTGAGTGACCTTTTCATCATACATTGAACATTTAATAAAAATTTGATCAAGATGTTAAAACTACAATGACATAAAAACTCTCAGCACGAACGTGCTTCAGTGGTGTTTTGAAAGGTTGATATCGTCAGCTCTTCTGCTACCCATACAAAAAGGAAGGAAGAATGCTCATAAAAGCCTACAGGAAGCATCAGCCTTCGTAAAGAAAGGTTTTGCTTGCACAGGAAGTCTGCCACTTAAAATGCAAACTCTTTTTTTTTTCTCTCAGCAGATCCTCTGCAAACTATGCACATTCAGGGAACTGCTGGTTCCAAGGTGCATTTGAGACAGTCCTGACTAATCCATAGTGAGCCAACTTTCTTCTGCTTGGCATCAATAGGAGCATGAAAACACATCTAAAATGAGAGCTTCTACACCTCTAAGATTCTCAGATTTGGAGAGATAAACCAGGAAGACAGAAACTGCACAGAAATGAAAAATAATGTTTTGTTCTTGAGAAATATAGACAACTGCAATAGGGCAGGAGAGAAAACTAACAAATACAGACCAATATTTTCTATGCAATATCCAAGACAACTGTCTCACAAGAGTTTAAGAAAATGATCATCTGAACCAGAGGAGCATCAAAAACTGGAATGTGAAACCTTACAAATAACAAAGGCAATAGTAACTATTAGTAACTACTTTTATAACTATTAGCCATTGTAGCCTTATATTCAAAAACAAGCCATGCACAGGAGCCATTGTTTGACTTCAAAAGGCCCATTTATTTAGGATTCCTGTGTGATTAACATGGTTTCAAACACCAACAGACAGCAAAAGGTTTCCCTTCTACGGGTCATAATTCACTTAAGTGTTGAATCCAGGACACATTCCCAAAGCCAAACTTCTGGTGTGAAAGAGTGCATTCTGAATATTTTATAGTCCATACTTCAGTCCATTTTCTCTACCAGAGACTTTCATCGTAACAAAGTCACCTCTAGAATGTAGCCAAAATGTGTTGAATTTACTCACGGTGCCAATAATCTGGATCTTAATATGATGGAGAATATTACTAAATTACAAATCCGAGCTAAAGGAAAAGCTCATTCATAAAACTGGACCGTGAAGCGGTTAAGTCAACACTATGACAGTGATGGCTTGTGTCTCTTCAGATAGTTTGTGGGTGTGAGGAACCTTTTAAACCAGCAGACGTCTAAAGAATCAGACAATGAAAACCTTATTCTGAGCTCTCAGTAAAAGCGTTCGGTTAAGCTACTTTTAGATGTGAACAGACTGTGCGCCACACTGTAAAGTTTAGACAAGTTTAATGACCCAAGTCTCTCATTACAGCTCTAGGAGGTCAGCACACCGTGATGGCTTTTCTGGAGAGAGAGAAAAAAGGGAGAGAGTCAAGAGACAGATCCATTATATTTCCTGAAATATTAGAGCCTGAACCGTAACAATACAGATGTTGGCGGGTCGGTGAGAAAATATCATCCTCAGTATGAATGCAGGGACTAGTAGCACGTGTCAACAAACCTCTTCCAAACTGACATCTCAAATAATGATTTCTAGTGTCGGTCACTGCGCAACCCATCGACACAATAGCCAGCTGAGAAATACCAAATGAAGGAGAGCTATGACTGCGTCATGAGACAAGCTGCCCTGCTGAGACGCCTATCTAACCATGATCTCGAAAACTGTGAATTGTCAGTGATCTGAAAAAAAGACGAGTACGACCTTTCAACATTTAGTCGAGGCTTAAGTTTATCTGACTTAAGTGGGAAGTATGAAATCTCTCTCTGTCTCTGTTTATTAGCTATCGACTCGGGGATAAAAAATGTACCATACTCCCATGAAAGAAACAGAGCCAAGTATCTGGGTATCTTGTAAAGATGTTGTAACAAAGCCTTGAAAACCTGAAACAAGTCGAGGCTCAGATAATGATTGATCAAATCACACCGTGGACGCCTGCCAGAGGCGTCTGTGTGCCCGCAATAAAACGCAATTTAAGTTAATAAAAGTGCACGTTTTCGTCCTATTTAAACTCCTTATTGGCTCGTGTCAACCACCACTTACCACATATGTAGACCCATTTTCACCCGAACGAACCTCCGTCTCGGGAATAGAGAAATGCATTTTCTGAAATAATCCGAAAGTCTTTTACAGTTCTCAATATAAAATATCCCAAGTACTCCACAGGCGAATGCTAGTTCTCTAGGTGATCACCCAGTTCAAGGAGATTGTGTCTCGTTTATCGCCACTTGCTGGATACTCAACCGAACGCAATCTAGACAAATGACAGTTTTCTAAGAAAACAAGAGTCTTGCATACGCGATTAATACAAACTTTGTTCACGTCAGATACTAAACTTTTCCCACTATCGTCTCAACAGCAGCCATGTTGCAAATGAATGTATTCCACCTTCATTGTTGGCATGTATTAGCCTGTGTCGTCGATGTAATCAAATCCTGATGCAATCAGTCACATTTTAGCGAGGAGGTCTGAAATCCGTTCAAATATCTTGCCAGAAATCCACAATCGTGTGAACTTCTCAGCAACTCAGCACTGAACGGTGCAGTTGATGTCCGCAATCCCCCGTCTCAACGCACAGTGGTACATACGAATGAGTTTAAGGGGCAAATCAGAAAGAATCGGTTGCCACAGCTTGATACAAGAGATATCTCAAGAGCGTTCAAACTAATGCAAGAAATTACAGGTGCATTATATGGACGATGTTACATTACAGCTGTAGCGATTCACACAGAAGCCAAGGTCGATATAATACAGTCTATTCAGTATGTAAGGTATCCACTCGTTCTCGCGGCATTGCAACAGCCCCATGGTTCAGACCATTAACATCAGAGGGGCACTAAATGTGCTATTTGTGAAAAAAGACATTTAAGGTGGGTGTTCTTAAACTGGTAAAGCCACAGATCATTTGTTATTCAAGTCAACTCATTATAAATGTTTTTGTCTTAGGAATATGTTGACTGTAATATTCTGTTTGCCGTTTAATCGTATGGGAATCGTTTTCGTGCCCCCCTGTGTTTCAATGGTGTTTTCCCTAGTGTGAGGAAGAAAAATTATACACAGTTGAACAGGCGAAACTTAAACTCGGGAAACTGGGGAAATTAGTGCTACTTAAATCAAATTTCGACTTTTATCTAATTCTTCATAGTATTTAACTGTGACTTGTAAAGACACAATGTTTCAAAACCGACAGTGAGATAACACGAGCGCACCCGAATTGTGCAACATTTCCTCCAAAGTGAAAATCAGCGCTTGTCAAGATTTGGAATTTTAGATGAAATCTGCATCTGTCCATGTGTACCGCTCCGAGGACACCTTATTCTCACAATTATGTTCTCATAAAGAATATAGTACACATGTGGATATATTTTCCGTTCATTAAAAATTTCATCGTCCAGAAAATGGCATCAAATAACAGTACCAGATTTCAAATATTAAAAAAACAGGTATCGAGTACGATTTGAAACTTCGAAAGAAATGTTTAATCTTCCCTACCTTTTTTGTCTGTTGCAAACCAGCAATGCTAAGAAACCCTACTAAACAATTTAACCAAACTCTCTGACATACATTACTAAAATGTCATAACATGATTAGAAACACATAACGCAAAAGCCCATATAAAAGCTCTTAAGCATTCACCAGAGCAAGCCCTTTAGCGTTCTAAGAAGCACTATTTCAAAACAGTTCAAAGCGTGGACTAAGAGGAACAAAAATACTTAGCAGTTATAAGAAAACAACCATTTAAAGTATCTCACAATTTTTGGGCAGCAGGAGTTGCAATATGTCTTGTGCCACTGAAACTGGAGCGAGATCTTTGCAATTATTTGCAAGCCTGATACTGCATTTAGTCTTCACTTGAAAGAATGCCAGTTTTAAATTTTGAAATTGCAAATCCTTAAAAGCATACCTTGGGAATGCTGAATAAGCATACTGCAGCCTCTGAGTCCGTGATATCTGTTCAGAGGCACAGTCATTAACAAGGCTATATGGGAAAAAAACTTTAATCTAATTTTGTTCAATATATACAATATTCAAAAACTCAGGCTTTTCTATCTGGAAAAAAAAAATCCACTCTGTCAGCTTATGCGCAAATGTGCGCCGACAGTAATGAAATGAGCGCGGATTTTTAGGCCCCTTACGATCACATGATACATGAAAAAATCACATGACAGATGCTTTGGGAAAATGACAGCAGTTTTTAGCTTGCGTACAGCCGTGCCTATTATATTAATATTATTTTATGTAGATGTTAATTGTCAACTCGTTGAGTCACAGGTATGGAAAACCGAGTCACCAATGAGGTTGTAGGCTTTTACCGCATTTCCACCCTATTATCACAGCACTGCACCACGATAAAAACCCTATGTTTACATTTTCGCTATTCTAATATACTCTGGCGCTGATGTGCGGCTACATTGTAACTGTCGGTTTAATGCAAGCGAATTATGTCTGCCACCTCAGAATGTTTTGGTACACATACCACGGGCTTTCATTGTTTTGCGAAAATCTTTCAATCGACGGACGCAATGCCAGTGATCATAGAAATATCTACATGTGTTTTTCGATCGTTCTCTTATAGTTATGTCAGATGTGCCAAGGAGAAGTCCAGACTGGCAGCGCTGTTGCCGACCTCTGCATCTCAAATTTAGGCCAGCTGGACGGTCGATGCTGCAAACGAAGAGACAACGCTAGTGACGTCGTCGATATTATTGGGTTAGTTAAAGAGTCAACAGCAATCATCAATAACTATACATCTGTACGATTACTAAAAACAGCATTTGTTTCCTCTGTATTTTACAACCCTTAAAACACCTTAAATTTGTTTGACTTTCAGATTAGATTTATCCAACTGTTCTCTGAGACATCTTGAAGACCTTCATGATGCGTCGATGGCAATATTGATGTACGTAAAAACAGTTTCGTTGAGAAACCGACTTCGTTACTGAAATTGTCTCGCTGTTTTCTGGAACTGAATTTGTTCTCTCGTGCGTTCACAGAGATATTTCCCTGAACCCTCTCTCTAATCTGAGTGACTCAGTATTTCTTGGATTTTACAATTTGGCCAATCTGTAAGTAGATTAAGAATACGGTTATAACACAGGTGTTCAGTTGTTGCCTTTAAGGTAAGATGTCCAAACTTAAACATGTTATATTCTCTCCAGAACACTCCCCTCAAACCTGCAATGTCCAGGGAGCGATGATGCATGGGAGAAGGTAGAGGTCAAAGGTGACCTTCGATTTTGTGAAGGACAGAAAAGTGCCTGCAATCAAACAGGACAAATGTGTAAGTTACCACTGAATATGTTAATCAGCTAATCTGACCTCTGTTAATTTGTGTTGTCATTGTTTAAAACAAACAAACAAACAAGAACAACCCCCAGAATGAACAGGCCCGAATCATCAAAGTCCATGACTTGCATTCTTCTGATTTTCAACCTTTAGTTCATCCAGCAGTGCTTAAGTATGCAAATACTAGTCACACACTTTAATAATGTTACCCCCAAAATTCTGGTTGCTGGTATTGTTAACTTACCACCAATGCATGAACTGGCCCTAAATTGTTTCAATATAAATATTTCTGCTGAACTTCAGTAACCTTCACCTGTGTTTTAATGGCCCTGAGTAATGAGCCAACTACAATTTAAATATGACATCAGCCTTATGTCTCCCACCATTCTTGTGTTAGCATGGGATTGCCCTGAAAACTCCCTCTGCACACCTTATGGCCCAGGTTTCTTTGAGTGTAATTGCGTGGACAATTTCCATGGATACAAATGCTTAAGAGAGGTAAGGACAGGACTTTTATCATCGCCACGTCTTTTTCCTATGTCTCTTGAAAGTATAGTTGGCTGTTGTATAATTGAATACAAATATCTAGTCAGTCAAGGTCAGTAGATGTTATCATTGCTACTCTGTGAATTTCAGGGCCAGTTTCCCACACTAAAGGTATTTGGGATACTGGGTGGATCAACAGTGTTTGTTTCAGCCCTGTTATGGGTCACTCAGAGGCGAAAGGTCAAAGCTATCTGAGCGCTGATTTCCTGAGGGCACCGGAGGATCACTCCAAAGTGTTGAAGGACTGTTTTAATCCTGAATTCTCATTTGGAATACAAACCTTTTGGGTCTTGACGTGCTGGACATTGCACTACAGAGGCTTTGTTGTCTTTCTGGGAAGGCTGAAGGACACTTTGATGAGGACACTTTGAAAAGAAATTGATGTGTGTAGAAGATGCATCACCGACGCAAAAGCTGTTTTATTAAGCTCATCTTTGAGAGGCAGCTACTTCTTTGACTGCAGATTTAGAAATGAGGATGAGCTTTTACTAGACACTGTACATTTTCACATGGTACCTAGGGGTATTTTTGATCTCAAAATGTCATGTTACATCTTTTTTTTTTTGCCAAATATGTTGACTGCTTGCTCACAAACACTGGAAAAAATTTTAATATTATTATCATGCACAGATCAGTGAATAGGGCAGAGGTGAATGAAGTGAAAAAACCCACAGCTGTCAAAAGAACAATATTATAAATGTATCTCTGCTTTTTAATTTATGTCTAACATTTCACCATATGCACAGTTACTGCTTGGTCTTCTATGCCTGTCACATGTCACTTGCAATAAGAAATGTTCCATAAATCAATACTGTTGCTACATTATGCCTGTAAGCTTGAAATACTAGTAAAAAAGGTTAGGTTTGAGGTTTGAATGAGTCTGCATGGAAACTTCTTTAATGTATCTTATGTTACTTCACATCTTTAATAACACCATTTTTATTAGAAAAAAGGGTGAAGTTCAGCCAATTTTTGGTTAATTCCCCCTTTCAATGATGGTGTGACTGTGAAAAGCGGGGCATAAGACCCAGCTTGAAATATTTATATCCTTCGACACATTCTTAATCTGAACCAAGGCACCAGGTTTTCTCCACAAAATCTGTACACACGGACAAACAATTCAAAGCCTGTTCAAGTGCATCAGAGTAAAATCCGTTGAAGTGCCGTTCATTTTGAAACACATTCAATGACAAAATAAAAGCACTGATACCTTGTGTCCTAATTGCACCATGTGGTTTTATACAGTTTTTTAGTTCATTAGTTAGTTCATGCTCTTACTAAGAGAGTGTACCAATCGTATGCTGCTATGTCAGGAGTCGGAGCTCTGGAGTAAACCTTGGGAACGAGGGAATTGCTTACCATCACCTCATCAGTGAGCTGACATGCTTGGGGTTTGAATCCCTATTAGTCAACTGACCTACTGCTACAATGCATTTATTTAGTCCCTGTGTGCTCCTGTACTGATGTAGTGCACTTGTGTCTCTAATACTGAGCTCATCTGTGATAAACATTTCCCAAAGCAAAAGTAGCAAAATCTGTACATGGGAAGACAAGACAAAAATGGTTTGATCCCAACAATGAAAAGAGACAGCAAGACTCCATTTAAAAACTGTTTGCATTTCAGATATTCATTTATTTCATGCCAGAAACCCTGCATATGTGTGTACAGACTATTGGACTCAAAGCCACCCGCCCAGGACCTTCACTGGTCCACGTTTTTCAGTCGTAGCACCACTGGCACTGAAGTGCAGGGGATCATGCCCAGATCTGTAATGACTAGATCCACAAAGTCTGGAGGTGTCACGTCATACACCAAGTTCAGCAAACCCAATAAGCCTCCTGTGGGTGTCTCCATTGTTTTCCAGTGCTCTAAGTGCGTCTTCCCATTTCGAGTCACAATAAGGTCATCTGGGTCATCTGTGGAAAAGGTTAGGGGTAAGGTGTCAAACTCAGAATATTCACTATAATCATTTAAAGATGAGCAATTTTGGAATCGCACTATCTACTGTAACTGCAGTTGTCTTTTCCTTTAAGTATGGCACACCCATTGTGAATAAAAACATAACTGATCAGTCGACAGTGAACGTATGAACTTTACCGAGCTCGTTGGACACGAAGGAGTCGGTCTGCACTCGCTCACAGAACTTGTACGTCTCACAGCAGACCAGTACAGGCACATTGTACGCTTTCGCCACGAGGGCAATCTGGGATGTTCCCACACGGGACATCACGTATCCATTGGCCAGCAGCGCGTGGGCACCCAGGAACACCTTAGAAACCTGCATGGGACAGAAGGTCATAACATTAATGTGCATTTATCATGAATCCGTATCTCACTAAGTCTTCAGCCCGGTTCAAAACCATTCAAATGTCTGGCCAATAATGAGCCAAAGACATGCTCCACAGGATCTTCAAGTGTTGAATTAGGCAGATATTCTCATGCGCCTCTTAAAACAACGTCTGCCAGTGGACCTGCCACGCAGACTAAACACACTGATCAAAAGACAAGTTGTCTGGCAACAGGAGTGAAGGCGAGGAGTGACTCAACTTAGTTATTTATTGAGAGTCCTATAACTCATGGGTGCTCAGGGAGAAGAGAGACACAGCCTGTCTTACACAGCTGGTTACCCAAAGGACTCACGCTAGTGCTGGGCTAAACTGTATTCTGAACTGTTCGGGATTCTTGTCACTGAAACCTGACCAAAATGACTGCATGGGTGACAACACACAGTCTAATGTCCCGTTCAGGTATGGGTTACTTACTTCAGGCAGGATGTAGGACAAGGCAGAGATGAGAACATAGGTACAGCGGATGCCCCTCTTCACCAGACGCCGCAGTGCCTCTCTGCCCTCCAGCCTGGGTCGACTGTCCACCACAATCACTCGGAACTTCCTCTGTTTGTCAAAGGCCTCACACAAAATGTGATTCACAAGTGAGGAACTGAAACAAAAGGAGCAGAGGCTCAGATAGACAACAGTTCATTTCAATGGTTTTATTGTTGCACAAATTTTTTGCTCATCGTTGTTGTGTCCAGGACCATCTGTCTGAGTAAGCAAGCCTTCACCATGAATGTTGCAACACTGCAAGATCGGATTCCAGTCTTGATTTTTCTGTTTGGAGGCTGCTCGGGACTTTGATTAGGTGACCTAAGTGTGTTTGTGTCACACACGTCCCCATATAGCACACCACGACACAGCCTACCCGTTTGTCAAGGGCATTTTCTTAAATAACCAGGAGGCATGAAACAGGCAGTTAAGCCCCATCTACTGCAGCTACTTTTTAAACATTTGTGTTTGACAATTCCAAAGAGCTCGGGCTATAACAAACAAATAACTCTTTGAAATCCAGGTCCACTAATCACCTACCTTTATACTAACCTCAAACTGACCAGCGGGGAAATAACAAACCAAACCATTTCCATGGAAATCATTCACCTGGTTAAAGCCTTTTGTTTATGTCCTAGCTTTAGCATGGATAATACAGCACAAATAAGTAACAATATCGACGAACATTTTCCACATTAGAACATCGGTTTCCTTGTAATTCTTGCAAGCAAATTACTGAACAACCTAGGAGAGATCAGCAAACCTCTTCTGAATTCAGTGGACAAAACCTTCACTTTTAAACATCTCATTATTTTATCAACAACTGTCCGACAGGCATTTAAAGTAGAACTAACCAGAACAACATATTTTTTCCTGGTAATGTTTTGTTAAAACCTTAGTACATGTGACTGTTTATTTTGTTTAATCCACTGGCAGAGTGTTCAGTTGGCCAGATCTCTGGACTGAGGGATGAGATCTGTGATATATTTGAAAAAAAAAGTGTCTTGTGACACAGTTTGTGCCAGTGTTAATATGATATTCTCAAACCACACACCCTTATCCTGCTATTGTAAAGCACCGGCTGTTCCTAAACAAAGATAAGTTTTCTTGTTCACCTCAGCCATTATGGACAAGAATTCTCACGAGAACTGATTCAGCCTGACTGTTATGAGATCGGTTCTACGTTCCAAGAGAAGTAACGCAACCTGGGCTGAAATTGATTCTTCCTGCACAGGATCTGACACTTTGCTTGACCAAACAGACCACAGAAGGTAACCTCTTCTGGCAGCTCGTCACATGTTCTGCTTACAGTGTAGGCACTTATTTTTCCCCAATTCAAGATATTTAATCATTTTCTTATTAACCTCTGTTAATAGGAAAACTGATGGCTTGATAAGTCATATATTAAACTATGCTGTCCCTGTTTAACACAGACTCCACCTCCAATAAAATGATAAAAGATAACATAAAGCAGTAAAGATATATTTAATTTAAAACTCTTACCAGCCATAGACCAGAATGACATCACCGTCGCTGATTTTCTCTATTGCATACTTAGAGATGGCCTGGGCGGCCAGTGTGATCTTCTCCCGGATGTATTTGTCAATACACGTCAGCAACTCCTTCTTCGCCTGTGGGGACAACGAGAGTCACATGTGGACATTATTCTATTGGCCAGTGTTATGTCACACAAAACAATTTAACTGGGATAGCCAAATGACCCCTTAAGTCAAAATCAATCAAAAGTTTCCAAGCTGTGAAGTTGGTCTCTGTGATTAATTTCCCCACTTTGTGTACTTTGTGCAGACAAATCTATTTGTGGTAACAATACTGCTGGTCAGCCAGATAAATGCCGAATCGTTTTAAACAGAATCTCAAAACTCCCACAGTTTCAGGATCAATATACCAGGATCTGACTTGATGGTGCAGTGTTGAGATCCACTATATTTATCATAAATATCCACATATTCACGATTACAATGTCCTCACCTCCTCCTCTTTGCACTGACTGGAAATATTTGAAATCTCTTTCTTGATGTACTTTATGGCATTACCCATGCTTGCTGATAGGGGGCGACATTGATTCAGAAAACTGTGAATGGAGAAAAAACAAAGCAGGTTTGCTCTCATTGCTGCCAAGATAGAAACAGACAACATAGAACACACAGTAGAGAAAAGGAGCGTGCAATGGCATATACAGCTGTAATACAGGGCAATGCTCCAACCTTATGTATGGCTTCAGTCTGTTCACCAGATCTCTGGACAGCTCCTCATTGGGAGGGGTGCTGTAGTCTTGAATAACCTGTATGACATAAAGAGAGGGCTTGACGCATATCTTGTGACGGTCCCATGAGATCAAGCAGTTGGTTTATGCAATTTTAGGTCTCACAACATGGTTCAATCACTGGTTTTGTTCATGGGTTTTAACATACAGATCAACCAGTGTTAATGGTGCAGGTACATATGCAACGTGTAATCTAATTAAGTCACAGTTCGGGTGTGAGATTCAGTGTGCTTGCTTTGGGTCTGATGATAGTGGAATCTTGCTGAATTGGGTCAGAGTGAAGACTAAAGGTTGGTCTGATGAAGACTATAGGCTGGTCTAATGAAGATGAGAGGTTGGTCTAATGCAGTTGGTGTGTACCTGTTTGAAGGCATGCAGAAGGGCCACAGCTCGAGCGTTGGAGCCCGTTATGATGCCCTGAGAGTACTGCAGACCCAGACGCACTACAGACGGGTGGATCACCGTGGCGGGAATGCTGCAAAAGACGTCATGAATTGATTTCAGCCCTCAAAGGACAAGATGTCACAGTGTGCGCTTTTACTTCGTCTGTACTAATATATATGTTTCATCTAATTTAAAAAAATAAATAAAATAAACACAACTTAGATTTGTTTGAATATATTTGGAGGCAAGACTGCATAAATTGCAAATCTGCAGGAAGAAGGTTATCTAGCCATGTTCTCAAGATGCCTTATATCAAGATTCAGTACATGGGAAACAAAAGACACTAAAATTATGTCTGGATAGATTTTGCAGCATCTGAAAGCCCCTTAGAAGTGTCCTTCTGTACCACTGATTCTATTTTTAAGAACAGGGCTGTCTGACTGTAAGGCCAAGACCACCATGCTCTGGATGTCATTACCTGATCTGCTGGGTGAGCGGGGCTTTGCGGCTGTACTGGTGCAGGTGGGAGAACAGGCTGACTTTGTGACCATAATCTAATCTTAGTGGGATCTGGAGAAAACAGAGACGACAAAAGAGTTAAATCTTAACACGTCCAACATGTCAGGAGTCTAGGGAAAACATCTAAAGATCACACCAGGGAGAACAGATAGATCCCTCTTCACATCAAAAGATGGACTGATGGCTGAGACAGACCATCTGATGGATGGAGCCTTGCTGATATGCGTCAGGGCCGGGAACGCCTGCGCAGGCCTCAGGTACTTCACTGGCACTGCAGGCCAGGATCAAAGTCAGCTCGCGCTACGTATGTCCTAACATAAAGGTGGAGTGGGAAAATGAGTCGTTCAAGATTCCCATCTTGGGTAACTCTGTCTGGAGACAGAGGGAACAGGCTGAAAATAGAGGGTGTGTTCTTACATGTCAGAACCAGTGCTTCTCTGCTGCGGATTTTTTAAAATTGACGTACAAACAAGAACCCACAAATTATAGACAGTACACGCAGACTCCCAAACACTACAATTACCCATAATAGCTTACTATTTTACATAAAACATTAACATTAAACTCAAAAAAAAAAAAAGAAAAAAGCTCCAAGTACACACGTCTAGAGAAAGACTTCAGCACATCACATACAAGTAACACAAAGCAACCAATCAATACATCTGAGGAGAAAGAGAGAGAGAGAGAGAGAGAGAGACAGAGAGAGAGAGAGGAAAATGCACTTCAAAAGAAGAGCACGGCATGCACTGCACACAGACAATGGAGGCAGACCTTGACTCCTGACACCTTTAAACTGACACTCTGCCCTGGCCTCTGAAAGAAAGGGAAGGTGAGGTATGAGCAGTGAGAGAGCAGGGAGACCAATGTTCAGCACGAGCCTCCTTCCTGCGAGATGAAGTCCCGTAGAGAGAGACAGGCTGATCAAACTGCCGAGCTAATGTGTGATCAGTATCATCTGAACTAGTCAACCCTGATCTCAAAGAACTCCCTGTTCTCAAAAGCTGTATCTCCATGCATGTGGTGTTGTCGTTAATGTTCTGCAATCTGATTAGACACATTCTCTGCATGAGCAGTTTACCTGCATGATTAAGTACGATGACTTAAAGTATTCCAGTGCAGAGGAAAAAAGATAACTTAGAGTTTACAAAGCCCTGAAGCTATGCATAATTTTTTGCAAAACAGGTTTTGCACCAGTTCAAGTGCAGGTAGGATGCTGTCGTGATGTGGTAATGAACTTCATAAAGGGACATAATCATGTCTTTGCTTTCTCATAAATGGAATGCCGTATTATTCCACTGATGGTGATGAGAACAATAAATGTCATACTCAGAATCAGTTATCACAAATAGCAATCTCAATAAAAGCGGTCACTGAGGTCCATTTAAAATTAATGACGCTGTTATGAATGGCAAACACGCTTTCACAGTCAGAACACCACCGCAGTCCATGCAGGCCATACAAAGGGATCTGACCTGCTGTCGTTCTAGCTTCTTGGCCAGCTTTTTCACTGCCGCGGGGTCATCGACTTGAACGTGTTCTGGCAACCGTTTCACCACTGGAGGAGGAGGAGACAGATGGCAGACGTGAGTAGACCTCAGTACACAACATCACTGACGCATTTGGATCTTGATTGCATAAAATGGTTTTAAGAGTGAGTCAGAATGACATGTTTGGTGAGATGAGCTTGTTTCATAGAGCTGAAGCCAATGCATACTGCATTCCTTTTCATTCACATCAGTTTCTAACTGAGTGTAGACTGGTATGTTATTGCCACCTACAGGTCAAGTGGTTGCTCTACTTATAGCCATTACAAACCCTTGGTCAAACCACTGCTTGTTTCAATGTCAGTAAATGCAAGAGGACAAAAATGGAACTGTCTCCTATTTATGAAACATTGCTGTTTTAGTGCTTTCAGAAAATACACAGCCTAAAGTACTTATCTAAAGTCAAACTCCATTCTTGATATTTTGCATTTCTAGCTGTAGTTAGGATTAGGGTATGATAAAGTCTCTTTGTGGCCTGACCACTGTATTTCTGTTTGCTCTCGACAAACTTTCATTGGAACTGCTCATTCACTGCCCAGATTGATACATGCTGATTTAGAAAGGTTCACTTATTTTCCCTTACATTTTCAGACCCATACAAAAACACTGTGGCTGGGGAGTGTGTAGTTTCAACCACAGCAGACGATGTCTTTTGACCACGAGACATGATGTCATTCCCTAAAATTTCCATGCCAACATCGCTTTACACCACTGTTCATTTTAAAAGTACTGACAGCTGAGCAGGCTTCCACACCGAAGCCCCCGCAAAACATCGCTCCGCTCTGAAAGTCACCGAGATCTCACGCTGTGGCTATGGCAACAGGAAGATACGGGGCCCACCCAGCATGCCTTATATGATTATGAGCCTGACTGCATATTAATGACTTAATTACTTCAGGAACCACTCCTGTGTGGCCACTTAAAATACAACTTGCATTCCACATCCACTCCAGTGTTTACTCTATTTTGGCAGTTACCCTTTACACAGGAGTTCTGAGCACTTCTAGGACAGAGTTTGAACTAGGTCTAAGACTCTTAGAAATCAATACATACACCCAAGATGGGTCACTGGTCTGGATAAGATACATTCAGGGCACAATACAGATGAGGAGCGTCAAATGTTAGCACCAGGTAGAAGATTCCAACTGGCATAACCAGGATTTGTTTGTGTTTTCAAGCCAGGAAATTCAGTACTAGCAAAATATATATATTTTAAAGGAGTGCTCCATAGTTTATTTCTTCTACACCAGGTGTCATAGAGTGATTCCTCTGGGGCCTGATAAGAAATGAGTGCTGGATTCAGTTTGCTAGACACGGGAGCCAAAGGACTTTGAGGTGAGAAACACTGTTCCAATAACAGCTCTTAAAACAGCTGTAATGTTACTTGCCTGGCTGTAGTTCGTTCTGTGGGGGTTTAGCTTTGCTGCTGGCGCCCTGCTGTCCTTGCTCTTTCTTGCCATGTCTGGACGACCGTTCTGCTTCTTGTCGTGCTCGTCGTTCTGCCTTCAGCTCTGCTTTGCTCTTGCTGGGCTTGTCCGAGACCACGGGAGACTCGGACACAGGTGTGGTCACCGGTGCAGGTACTGATGGGGCTTTAAAAAAAAAAATTAAAAAAAAAAAAAAAAAGACAATGACAGTTCACACACATTTGTGAAACAAAAAGAATTTCGTGTTGAGTTCAATTAACATTTCGGTGTCTGCATGATGGGAACTCATTTCAGTGGCTTCCAGCTGGACAGTGCTGTGGTACCTTTCTGTGCTGAGCTTTGTGTAACTGCTGGTGAAGCAGCCGATGCTGAGGGTTTCTTCTCCTTCTCTTTTTCTGATGGGCCCTTGTCCTCCTTCTTGTTTTTCTTCTGTTGTTTCTTCTCTTTCCTCAGACGTTGCTTCTCCTCTTTAGACAACTCCTTCCCTTCATTCTTCAGGTGAAAAAAGAAAATAAGATGTACAATTAAAGACGATGTTAAAACAATTTCCCCATGGTTTGTAATAAGGAACTTCTGATGTCAACGAAAATAACAGACTTACTTTCGCCCGAGCGATTTCTTGTTTCCTCGCATCAGCTCCATCTGTGACGGAACCAAGTTGATTGTTCAATACCTTACATCACTATTAGCTGATACACAACAAAATTAATAACTTGAGAGATAAACGCTTACACACAGTGAGCACGCAGTGTACAATGACAGCAAATATTCGTTCAACAGCAGCTAGAGATAACTAGCTGAGCTGTAGCTAGTTGGTGGTCGCATGTGATCAACAATACTTTCTCTTAGCATAAATTTGAAATACAAGAAAACTAATGTATACGCGTTTTGCACGTAAAAAGGAATGGTGATGTTCCCTTAAATGTGACAAGAAAACGTGTGGCATGATGCAATTCCCTGTGATAATACATATGACTTGACTAGCTATGCTAATGTTCCAAGCTGTGTCACTCATGAGAACAACGTGCAAATAAACATTAAGCACACTTCATGAGTGGCGATAGCCATATAAGTCAATTTTGTGAATCCACACACAATTCATCTAAGAAATAAAAAGGTCTAGAGCGGTACTTAATGATTTTACCGGGAGTGTGGTTGATGCTGTCATTCCGTTGGATTCCCTCTGACTCCTCTGCGTCAGCCATGTTTCTGTCTTACTACTACACTCTGAAAACTCTCTGACCAAACCAGCACAAAATACATATATCGCCCCCTAGCGCTGAAGGAGACCTCAAGCGCGACCGTCGTAGTCGCAGGATAATTTCGCTCTTGGATGATTTTTATCCCCGGCGCCAGCCTTTGGTCAACTTTCAACAGAAATTTTGGCCAGTTTAATGAAACGATTAACAAAGAGACTTATCAATAGAAACATTAAATTCCTGTACACTTACAGAAAATATGAGTCGATGACTAAAAATTGTTGATGAAAAACAATTCGAACACTGACATGAGTAGAAAATCATTATTAAGTTTATTTAACACTGTTGACCTCACCATAAAAGGTACTATAGCCTGCACATTTCAGAAAAGAATTTATGCACAGAAAAAATGCAGACTTCTGCATATAAGTACAGTTCTACATAGACACTGGGTGATATTGCAGTGAGAGATCGCTTCAGGGCACCTTGTAGTTTGTCTCTGTATGCACTAAAAGTTTCAATGTATGCATGTATCTGAGAGCAGAATAGTAAAATACAGTATTGAGTGAGGAAATAAAAAACAATGTGCCTGGGATGACAAAACACTGTTTTAAACTCTGAAATTCAGCACAGTCATACCATCTGGACAGGTATTTGATGGTTCATTATTGCAGCTCAGAAGAATTTTCAGCAATGATTTACCACATCATGTTGAATATTGTCAAGAATTACTTAGATTTATGATCTTCTATTTTGGATTTACAATCCCCTCTCATGGGCTGAGAAGAATCTGTGCTCAGCAGAATGTGTGTGTGTGTGTGTGTGTGTGTGTGTGTGTGTGTGTGTGTGTGTGTGTGTGTGTGTGTGTGTGTGAGAGAGAGAGAGAGAGAGAGAGAGAGAGAGAGAGAGAGAGAGATGAGGGGGCTGGGTTAAGAAACAACCATAAAATATACAGATTATGTTCCTTCAAAAGTAGGCTGCATTTTCCAACTTGAATTATATAACAGGGTCAATGTATATGTAAATCAATGCTTAATGACAGTTTTTAATCATCAAGAGGCCAGTACTCATAGAAATGTTGTTTGTCCCATTTATTGTGTTGGTTTTCATTATATCTATAACGACACATCACAGATGAAGAGAGTTACCAAATATACAGCACAAATGCATACACAGTATGTGAATCACTTTTTAGATTGTGTTTCTCTAAAAAAAAACATGACACAATAGATAATAACGTTAAAAAATGATTTAAGTCTGGCTTTGAATCTAATAATAATTTTAACTTTAAAATCTATATTTTAGTGGCATTTTGGTGAAACACATAAACCATCACCTCAGATCCTGATAATGCTTTTGACAGTCTGCATAAACATAAAAAATTGCTTTTCAATTAAGAATTAAAGCCATAAAATCAAAGCCATATACATCAGTCGGAAAGTTACAGCACATCTCAGAGATCTCAGAGAGTGAGGATCACTGATAACTTGAAAAGAATTTCTCCCTCGTTAGTAGTTCATCAATTTGTGCAAATATTATTAAACTTTTGAACTGTGAGTTTAACTTCAGTGAAATCATATTTGATTCAATCCCTCAAGAAATTAATCTGGCACACTGTTAAAGTAACATACTATTAAAGATTTGTAGAGCATGAATGTGATGAGTAAATGCAACAAACATAATTTTCATGGAAGCATCATTGATTAACCATTTTTTTTAAAAAAAACAAACAAAAAAAACATTTCACTCTCAGATTCACACAATTGTTTAAAATTTATCTCCAAACAAATCCCATTTCCCTGAATTATCTATGAGTAAAATCAATACGGTCAAAACATTTTGAGAGGAGAAATTTGATAGGGCACACCACAGCCTTTTCTCTCCACTTTTGGTTGTAGGCTGAATTCACGGCGCAGTAGCTGGTTGAAGGGGACCAAACCTCACAGACACACCTGATTTGGTTCCGTTTTACCAGCCACAGCAAGGCGTGTTGCTTCAGAACATTTGACAGAGAGATAGAGACAGAGGGAGGGGTGCCGACGATGCTTATTTTGGGAACCACCTTGCCTCTATTTGCCAAAGTGCTCCAACTGGCCTTTATCTGTTGGTGAAAAAAGAAAACAAGAGGGTTACATTTTGCGTAAAATAGCAGCATGATAGGAGTTACGTAAATGGTCCGGTAATATCTTTATTTAATAGATTACGCTCTGCAAAGTGTCTGCCCTACTTCTCACATGATAAATTTGTCATCAAACATAATTATGGCACTTTGTGGTCATTTTAATCTGACTAAGCCTTACTTATTAAGACCTTACAAAGTCCAAACTGGTACAAAGCTGGCACTTGGAAGAGCTATCATTGTCTCTTTGGGTCGACCTCCTCTGTATTTTCAGGAACCCCTGCAGACTTCCCCCACAGGAACAACACAGAGAGCAGCAGCTGTGCTCCGTCAATCTGTCCTGCCTGTCAATGACTGGAGGTCAGCGAGACAGGATCAGGGTGTAGAAACCCTGAACACATGCCTGTGCCAAAACGTCCCATATACACCATCGCGTTACCAACTGTCTGACGGCCAGCATATGTGCTCATATGTGTACATGTGTGCTTTTTTATGTGCATATCTGTGGCTGACTACTCAGCTGGAGTTACCCCAATATACAGTCCTGAAAAACACATGATTTTTAATAGGTCTGCATGTGTATTGACATACACACAGTAGTTGGCTTTGAGGATTAGAACATACTTTTTGGTTACCTGTAAGCTTTTAGATGAAATGACTGTTTAACATGGTGATTATGTCCCCTTGAAACCACACACTTCCTTACATTCCATAACTGGAGTATTCATATGGGGATATAAGGAAGCATGTCTTCACAAAGGGCAACAACTGGATTTCACTGCCTGTACAGACAAAGTGGCCTTTCATTTGGGACCACATCATGTCACAACACCCTTACACTCATGCAACAGCAGTTGACAGTCACAATCAAAGAACCCCTAACGACATCTTGTAGACGTAATTTTTCAACGGAAATTAACCATGTTTCAGGACATTTAGATAACTAAGAGTCAAGTAGTTTTAAACAGAATCAAGAACATTTCAGCTGGCTGATAATTTACATTAATTTTATATTTCTCTTATGTAGATTGTTTGTTTTAACACCACAAGGACTTAAGGAATTAGGCGTATCATAAATGACTCATAAGTGCCTAAAGAGGACACGGGAAGGCTGAGATGAAGATTGACAACCAAACTCTACATGCATATTCACAATGTCATTACAATTTGTTGAACTTCTCCATTACCTCTATGAAATGTCCTGATCCCACATGTGTTCCATCACTGAAGAATTCTTAGCACCGTTGGTCCTTTCTGGTGGTGCTAGTCCACAAGAGAGAGGACATAGCTGGAAAATTAGGCCATCAGGGTTGGACAGGAGACTTCACATCTTATCTAAACTCAACTCAAGCTCATCTGTCTCACCCTAAGGTGGAGTAGCTCCAACCTCCTCCCATATGTGTGTTGGGAGGTCACTAAAAAGGTTGTGAGCCTGTGGGTCACCTTTCAGCCCAACTGTACTGCTTTGACATTCACAGAAGCCAAATTCCTCTCTTTTACATACCTTCAGATGTGGAAGACAGGTGCCTAGATTACAGAAGATCAAAGCCAAACAATGACACCTCACATTAGAGCATGGTGATAAACACACACACACCTGTTTCCTGTAAGAGAACTTTGATATCACTTTTTTTTTTCTACATCAGGTATATCCTTGCAGGAGGTGTCATATCCTGTGCTCCCCAAAGCGTGGTGATCCTCATAAAAATCGGTGAAACCAGTAAGTTTCATCTCTCACTCATAAAACTGGACAAATGGCAGGTGACACTCTCCAGTCAACCAGTCTTTTTATTCTGCCAGATAAATATTGCAATCAAGCAACTGCAAATTATCTGTGATGGCCTCAACAGAGTAAGCAGCTTGTATTTAAGATTACAACTCCCTCAAGGGAAATATATCCATTTTAGGCTTACAACTAATTCTGAGTAAGCTAACATATCCAATGATGAACAAAGGTTTAACAGTTTACCTCAAGAACCGTACAGCATTAATTCCTTAAATGGCCCCCCAGTTTTGTATCTGAAACAGAAACGGAAAAAAATCCAAACGCTACTCCATCTCCTCCTTAACCTGGAGCAGCCTGTCTTAAATAAGATCAAAAACTCCCTATTTCCATTACCCCTTCCTAAAAAAACACCCTATCCTCCTGTAAACTACACTACTCTTCACACCTCTTTCCCTCCTTCTGTCCTCCCCTGCTGTGCTGCCGTGCTGTCCCATCCTCCTCTCTGTCCAACTTGTGGATTCTGCCTAGACCTGCCCTCACGCTCTTTGCCTTTTCTAGTCCCTGTCTCCCCCCCTCTGTCTCAGCGGCCTCCCACCTGTTGGTGTCTTTTAGAAGCCTGGGCCTCTCCTGCGCCTCCTGTCCAGCCCAATCAGTGCTGTGACAGGGGAGGGTGAGTCTGTGATCTCACACCACTCAGCTGTTCACACTGGGCTTGGGACACCCAACACCCACCCCTTTTTACACTGAATTTCAATAGCTCTTTTAGAAAAAGGCAAAGGCAAGGCCCTGGAAGCAACTGGGAGCCGATTTTTTTACGAGCTATACAGTAGAGCAGCTAGTACAGTAGGCTAGTCTTGAAACAGATTTACGTTAGTGGAAGCTGTGATCCACTAAGCGAAATTCAAACACTTAACCAGATTCATAATCAAAGCACCTCAATTTATCTACAGTAAGTTTGTAAGTGTTAAGTCTTAAACGTACTCATAAAAGTATCGTGTTTGGCAGCACAAGTTTTAAGGTGCATATAAATAATGATTACTGTGTTTCCCACACGTGCATGATGAAATAAAATATCACACTGAATATACACCTCCTTCATATTGGGAAGAGTTTACTAAATAGACCTGTCAATGCGTGAAAGTGCATGCTGATATACTAATTTCCTTATGTATGATACAGTTGCCACAGTAAACCTGAAAAGATTTACTTCAAAATTAAAAGACAGATTACAAGGATTACAATAAAGTCATTCAGCATAATTATTGCCGAACAACAAGCTCCTATAATATTGCATGGGAGGAGCAGTTAACAGATCATTGCTTATCATTTATGCTAACAGAAACACTGAGGGAATTTTAGCAGGATTAAAGCTAATTATGATGGCAGCACTTCAGATTGTTGACAATTGAGAACGAATTTATATGCCACCTTTAATCAACCACTGGCTTAAGGCCATGTATAACACTTGAATATTTAACACTACAGTATAACATTTAAAATGTGATTTGAACGATAAATGGGAATACAAATATATATATATATATATATATATATATATATATATATATATATATATATATATTGTAATGGTCTGTCCACCTATAATGATCTAGCTCAGCCTTTGAGGAGAAACGGGAGAGCTCAGGATAAATTTTCCCCTGCAACAAACATGGCAGTAACTCTGAACTCAACACCTGTGTTCTAAAACGAGAATAAGCAACAGGAGCTCCAGCCCCATTCACAGAAAGCCAGGGCTCTGGAAGAGGCTTACTCTGAAACCCAATGCCCCATGCTATTTTAATACTACATAGCCTCTAAAATAGCAACTAACTGCACTACAGGCATTTTCCTCCCATGAAGGGATGTCACTAAGCTTAATGAACAATTATTGTTTATAGTTTGCAGCTACCCACTTGATACCTGACAAATGCAGTATTTCCATACACTTGATACCTACAAATGCAATGTTTCCCAATGACATGACGCTCACAAATTAGATATTTCCACAAACCTGATATGTCCAAGTTTGATTTTTCCACTCAATCAGCATTTTCAGCCAGATCATTAGCCAAAATTATGCTGCAACATTTTTAATCAGGTCACAAATGTATATGATTTTAGGGAGGCTTTGAAGTAAAAAAAAAAAAAAAAGGTCTAACTTCAGAGAAATGTGGCCAGTATTCAGTAATTATGCAGAATTTTCAATGTGTTTTGACCTGCAAAATTTTACCACTATGTACCATTTAACTAGATGAGCTGTATGTAATATGTACCAGTTAACGAATAGGGAGCAACACCGCACAGTATTCTGTGCAGAGTACACAGCATAAGCTAGTTGCCAGGTGTATTTTGGGGTTTAAGGTAAAAATGAGACCCAATTGTTACCAGGTTTGAGAGCCAGCGAGCGAGCAAGAGAGAGAGAGAGAGAGAGAGAGAGAGAGAAAGACTGATTACTGTTTGGGAAATATGTCAGCTCCAAATTCAGTTGCTGGGTTTATTTTTAACTCTAGAACTCAAGCTGGGCCCCATCGTGCTAATAACTTTGTTCACCTCTGTCACACAAATTTGTCATCCAGCAGGAACTCCCATGCCTTTCCAGAGGTCGTTGCCTTACCCTCCTGGGGGCTGATTTATAATTCTGAGGTGAAACACGTTCAGTGTCTGATTCTACACCTATTTCATGCTATTTTCATGTTTTCCTCCTGACAGACACCCAGCCACTGACACCCGTGTAAGTCCTTCATTTAGCTCCGGATGATTTCCCCTTTGGGTTGTGTCCCACAGCCTGAGTAAAAGCCCTGAGCAATACCTATTCCCAGCATTGTCTTGGGGACACATGTTTGACAGCTGAGCTGTGCTTTCACAGCAGGTGCACATCTCCTCATCGTCTTCAGCTGCCATCAGAGTAATATTAGTCACAGAACTTTCCCTCTCATTCTAATCAGTCTCTTTGCCATCTACAGACTTGATCTTAGTGACTGATGACAAAATGGTCTGTGCTGATTAAAAGCTCTATTTCATCTCCACACAAAAAGTTATAAATATTTATTTTAATGACACAACACATTGAAATACTCTGTGCTGTTCAGTTGAACAAAACCAAAGCCTCTTGCAATGTCAGTATACTACAAAGAATTTCTCTTCAGAGTTTCAGTTCCTCAAGACTGACATTCAACTGTTTGATGTAACTACATTTAAGTGTTCTACAACAAACAAGCAGAGGACAGTACAGTAACATGAACTGGTTTACATTTAGAATTGGAGATGCAGAGCTGAAGGTTTGATTCAATTCAATCCAATTTTATTACAGTTTATATATCTATAATGCTGTTTTGAAAGGCATTGCAGGCCAGAGACTCCCAATCAACAAGTAGGAGTGAGGCAATGATGTTTCTCCCTATACCTTACATCATGGAACAACCTAGAAAGATATTCTGAGTCTGCACAAACACAAGAGAACAAGAATTAGCCACTGTCATGTCAAAACTTCATCAAATTAAAATAGAAATAGATAATAATGATGTAAAATATCTCCTTCATGACCACTTGCTTACACTGATGTTGACACAGCTGTTCCCTGAAGATGAGTACTGAAGTAAGATGGATTGGAACAGAGAGGTCAAAGGACAGTTAAAACAGTTGGCTTTTTTAACAAGGAAAAAATTAAAACAGGTGGGAGTCAAACAGAGGGCACAATTTCTGTTTCAGACATAAAAGATGTTATTATGGCATGTCAGAATATTTTTGGGTCCATACCTGTTGTGCATTTCTTGGTTAAAATATATTGACTGAAAGGTCTGTTCATGGAATATTTAATGGGCAAGATTTCACATTATTTGAAATTAATGGTTTTGCTGAGAGCCAGTTTAATTAACAAGGCTATGACATAAGTATTTATAAATATCAGAAATATTTGCATCCAGTGCAAGATAATTGAATGAATTTTTAAAATGCATAGATTTTTTTTTTTACATATATCTGGTCCATGACACTGGTGCTGTGCTGAGATGTAACATGCTTGCTTTAATTTTGGTGCTTACCTGAAGAACAAATGGTTCTATGACAGGAAATGATCTTTTGACCCCAGTTGCCCTGTCACCTCCTCTTTGACAATGTGACATGAAACAGTCAGGGTGTAAAAATGAGGCCTGTGTTAGTTCAACTGGTGTCAGCTATAGTGTTGTAAAGGCACAAGTGCCCCCCAAGCGGCTGTGTGACAATTAAACACTGGCTTCAAAACACTGGGGTATGCCTCAGCAGGGAAAAACAATGACACTCATGGTGAATGACAAAAGATAGAAAACACATGGTGATGGGACATATTTCTGTATTTGGAAAAACACAAATACACTGCTAAAAGTCTAATCCAACTGAAACAAATTTACAGCTTTTCATATCCCGTCAGTGAGAAAGTGTTATTGACAAGTAGGGGAATTGCAGGTATGATAATTGGCACTGAGTGACATAAGTTTCCCATTCTGTTTACTTTCTCTCTGTACCTGTCAGCTATAAGACTTCAGTGGTGCTGCTGGTTCCCATGAACTGCACTGTAGAGATCTGAGCGGATGATATGACTGTCTTGTAAAACTGCAAATGAATATTACCATTTCATGTTGACATTAGTACATTTTGTTTAAGTATGATATTCAAACAAACTCGAGCATAAGAGATGATAAGAGATAAGAGATGATCACTATACATCTATACTCACTTTATGGTCTTCCATTTTGTATCTATCTTTTAATCATGTATTTACATTTTCCATCGATTAGAGCAGGTCCTTAGACAGAATCAAAAACCCTTTATCAGGCCAGTCTTAAAACAGCTCTGTCACCCCTTTGTATAGAAAACTTGCGCTCAGTTCTTCCATATTTTTAAAATAACATCCCCTCTTCCTCTACTTCCATTCATCAGCTATAAGAAATCATGCTGCTTTGGCTGTTGTATGCTTATTTGGTCCATAGTAACGCTTAACGTTTCTAACTTAAAGCTACTTGCCGAAACTCTACTATAGCTCGTCTTTACAAAGCACAAACAGTAGGTCCAACAACTTTTTCTAACGAGGGATCCCTTAAGCGATGTTCTTCTGTTCTGCTAAACTCACACAGCGGCAGTTTATGCCAAGGAACAAAGGGAAAGCATGGCTCAGTGATTTTTTTTCTTTTCTTTTTGTGCCAAAACCTCACATCCAAAAATGTTTTAATCCTTCTGTGCGTTCATTCACATTTCTTTGGCTTCGTTCTAGCCCCTCTTCCATAGCTCCACATGCACAGCAGTACACGACTTCCAAAAAGAGAACATCTGGGACGGGACGGGGTAGATTGCCACCAACGTAAAGACTTGCAAGCAGACAGTTGTGAGTTTTTTTGTTTTTTTTTACCCTCCCTAGTGACTAATCTCTTTAAAACACTCCGGATTTCCGCATAAAAGAGGAGAGTTTGATTTAACATACTGAATTAACTACATTTTAAGTGATCTATCAAGTTTGCATGGCCCATTTTTAGAAGTATCTCAATTTAAGTACATTTCCGCTTACTCTTTATTGAGAGGCTGACAGGTTCCTGAACGGGGGATTCGTATTGGACTTTGGCGCTCTAACGTAGTGTCGTTTCGAAAGCAAAGATGGCGGCGCCCTTACATGACAATTCACTACGGCTAAACTGAATTGACTGTACATCTGAACGTTACAAGGCAGTTTACACTTCTCAATTTTAAGTTCTCTGTGTAAGTTTGAGGACAATGCGTCTTCTCTTGCCTGGAAATCGCATTATTGACTGTACCTTGCAATGTAATTGGATTCAACGATAGAGAGAATAGCTAGCAGTCAGTAACTCATTATTTAAAATGAACATATATTAAAGTGACACCGACTTAAACACTCTTAATACACGTGACAATAGTTAGGTTAAAATTTCTATTAAGTTTCAGAAATGGTCCGTCCGACATTGCACTGTGCTAAGGCTCTGCAGCTCACCCTTGCTGTTATCAAGCCAGATGCTGTCGCTCATCCCTTGATAATGAAGGTGAGGTGATAGGCATGAGGTTGCTCTACTAATGTCGCTTGTTTGGTCGAAGCATCTGTTCCTATTTTTTTTTCTTTGAAAACTGATATAGATATACTGCCACAACCCAGCAACAACTAAATACAATTTTACATTTCTGAGGAATGCAGATCACAGCGTTGGCGTAACCAGTGTAAATACGTTATTGGTAATTTGAATGAAGAAATGTCGCATAATCCTCGTATTTGTGGCTATGACGACTAGAGAAAGATGCATTAACATTCTACTGAGTATGGCCTGATTTAATTTCCGCGGTGTGCAGCTTCAAAGAGATAAAAGTGTCTTTTAATTATCAAAGATACCCTTGGGCGAGTGTGCTTTGGTGCTCATTGCCCAGCTGCACGGATGGGTGCAAATGTAAATCAGCTGCGACGTTTCAATTTGAGGTGATCCCCATCACTGTCGGGTCAGTTTTTTTTTTTTTTCAAGGAAGTTAAAAGAATCTGAAGTTTTGGACAGAGCACCCCTCCTTCACGTTTTGTAGAATAAAGACTTTATTCAGTCTTTTCAAACATTTGAATTTCTGTCACAAAACACATTCTGTAATGTTAAAAGCTTAATACCTAATATTATAGCCTAACTCTGCATTTACATACACAAAGTTGTCAGCTCTGTGGGATAGCATATTATTCAGATCAGTTTCAATGAGTGGGTGCCTGTGATCAAAGTGTTTATTTTAAAAAAAAACTGCCACTGATTCAGACTCTACAACCTTAATATAGAGTTGTTGAATGCATATTTGAATGCAGTGCCATTTATTTGCATCTTTTCAGATTTAACATCATTAAAAAAAAGAAAGAAACAGGCATGTGGGAATATTTGGGAACTCAGTGAATGTGTAGTAGGATTGCCTTTCTAAAGATTTCCTGAGGCTAGAGCGGTCCCATGGTTTGGGATTTTTTTTCCTTGGCTCCATTGAAGAAATAATCCTCGCTGTTGAAATATTCTCTGGTCTCCATGCATGCACTTTTGAGATCCTCACAATAGCGTTCAAGTCCCCGGGACTCTGGTCATTATTGCAAAACTGTCATCTTGCATTCCTGCAAAGATATTTAAAAAATATTAAATAAATTATTTTCTGGTCACTTTTTAATCTTAGGCTCTTCATCAGAGAATCTTGGAGAGCAACTTTATCATTGTAAGGAGAAAAGATCTTAAATGGAGAAGACAAGATTCTGAAAGGTTCTACGCAGAGCATTCAGGTATGACTTGGTTCTTTAAACGAAAGAGAAAGCTGAAAATCACCCTGTGTGCATCCTACTCAATATCTAATCAAATGCCAAAATAAGCCCACGCATTACATGCAGACTTGGTTGTTTTCTTATGCCTTTCACTGAATTCCTCCTCTTTGAATAGAAAGATGTGTTGTTTAGGAAGTGCAAGACATTATATCAAAATCAACTTTTGTGACAAAGTACTTTGACTGTTAGACAGAAAAGTGAATAATATAAAAAGACTGCTAAAAAAAGCAGATGGGAAACGGCACCTTGTCCAGTATTTAGCCTAGTCAGAAAGGCTTTTCAGGAATGCGTGCAATCCAAACCAGTGAAGTTTGGATTGATGATATAAAGCCACTGGCCATATTTTTAAGCTAGGACTTTAGTCTGAGACACTCAAATTTATGTAAAACTTGTTCTGCTTCCCTAATTCCAGGGTTAAACTGTATACTGCCAAAATACACATATTTTGTTACATCTGCCTTGTGTTTACTTTTTGCACTAGTTGACTCAACTGCCAAAATGTGTTTGTCATTAGGCTGTGCTTGATGTGTCACCAGCAATGTGTACTGACTTGAAAGCCAATTAATTTCTCAGACTGTATGGTCGATAACTGCTGTTGGCCTTAACAGTCAGAAGAGAACAGAGCCCATGTGGATGTTTGATTTTGAAACATTTAGATGAGTCACGTATTAGTGACTCAACACTCTGGAGCCAACACGTGTGAGACTGATTTGGCTGGCACATTAAGCATCCTCCCCTCGGGGAGAAGCAGCTGCTCTGAATAGCTGTGAAGTGTTTATCTTCTTCTGTCTTGCTGTTCCTGTCCGGAACAGCAGAGTCTCAGTCCAGATGAAGGCCGAATCATGACATTCAATTATGACATTCATCTGTTAAACAACGTCGCCAGTCTCTAGGCCTTCTGCTGTTTATTACATCTATTACATTACATTACATTATTTGGCTCCATACCACTCTTTATATACCTTTTCATCTTATCTCTCTCCCCTTTTCACCAAGTAATTCTTACTAGTGTTCAAGTACCAGGCAAAGCTATTTGCTTTTTCCCCCCTTTGTAATCTCTTTCTTACAAGCCTCCACACTCATTGCGTTCAGTAATTACCTTAGCTTTGTGCTTACTTGATGTGTGCTTTTCATTTATTTGCCTTTTATAGGACGATTCTTCTACCAAAGGCTGGTTGAATTCATGTCAAGGTGAGCTTAAAGAAATGGTTTCCACTTTGAGTTTATGACTACTGTATGTCAAATATGACCTTTAATGCTAGCACCTGATATGCTGTCATTAGGCTTTGTCGCTGTGTGTGTAAACCTTATAGGAAGGGAATGAGGACCCCCAGGACCAATAATAATTTAGGGTAGATTTAGTGGCTTGTATTGAAGGGAGTGGATCTGCATGGCTCTGAAACATGTATGGAGAGCCTCCACACAGACATAATGACAATTATACCATTTGTGACTTGTACATTTTTTTCCCCCATCCTTAATTTTATTTATTTAGCATCACCCTGCTCTTCTAATTCATCCATTCACCCACAGTCTAGAAGTCTAGTCCTTGTGTGGCATTACCATGCATGAAGACAGTCTTTCATTCAGGGTTAGAGACTCAAACTGAATCATCGGCCAAGGCAATGTGCTCAGGTGTGGATTTCTGGCCACAGACTGCATTTGTGGTACTGTTACGATTTGAACCATTTGTGGTACTGTTAGGATTTGAGCCATGTATTCCAGATGTAGATCATACCTCTGTACTATTAGAATATAAGTGAGCTTGGAAATTTAAACCTTCATTTATCATGTTTAGGTAATATTGTCTGACTTCTATCATTGCTTTTCTGCCAAGTGAAGATATCAGAAAGCAGTCTCACATTGAGAGACTCGCTCACAAAGCATTGTGCACAGTTGTTGTGGTAAAATCTGATCTACATTATTTCTTAGACTGTTAATGGCTAAAAAGAGAAAGAGAAATGTGCTTCAGCTGTTTTGTTTAGTCAGGCTAGCCCATCTGTATTGCTCAAATGCTTATCAAAAACTTTTGATGACCAAACCACAAGTTCTATCCAAAGAGCTTCGTTCAATTTTCTTTCTTTTTTTTTTTTCGTGAACAAACTTTCCTTGCATTTTACATAACATGCAGGGAATATACAAAACATCAAAAGAGTCCCGTCAGCATATGCAGCTCAGCATACACATAGAACGGTATCACAACATACAAGTTATAAAAGATGGATTAAAGCAGCTTCGTAACTCCATGTCCATAAGGATTTTGTATTTTGCACCATGTAGTTTAGCAGAAGATTTTTCAAACAGTGTAATAGTGTGAAAATAAGTCAACCAAATATGTATCGTTCTTAGGTTATCTGTAAAACACGACAACAAGATATTTCTCCTCGCAGCTGTGTCTTACAACAAAAACCTATGATTAAAAATAGACTGTAAATTCACTGGATAGATTTGCACTGAGCTTTGAACTACGAGACCTCACGTGACTTAAAGTGTTTGAAGTCAGTTTTATGAGCTAGTTTTAGCTCCTATTTTAATTTACATTCATTTGAATCAGTCAGAGGATAATGGCTACATCTCTACATGTGAAGGAAAACTGTGAAAGCACCACTGTTTAGTTTCCATAACTGTAAAACCGCCCCTGACGTGGATGTCTCCGCTGCAGTAATTCACTGAAGTGTGGGCTCTACTGTGCGGACCCCTTTACAAATTATTGCTTTACCTTGCTTTCAATAGAGGAGTCTCGCTCTTCAATGGTGTGTATGAATTTAAACAGTCTAGTTGAAAAGGTAAAGGCCTTGTTACCATGGCACCCAGCACTCAGGACTTATTGATATGTGTGAGAGCAGAGTTAAAACGTCACCAGCACACCACGTGAAGTGATTCCTATGATTTTAAAATTAGTGATATATTTATTTATTTTATCTCACTATGAATGTCCCGAGTCCATGTTACTTTATTGTAGCATTCATTTGTCTGTGTGGTTGTGACATTGTTCAAGCATTTTAAATATACCTGATAGGTCTTCCCGTCTGAGAGAGTTTTGCTGCCGAGTTACTTCTGTGATTGGGTTGTGATGAACAGTGCACCCTCTTAAAATGGATGACCATCTCACGTATGGTTTCTGAAAATTATTTTGCAGCGGGCCAATGAGAGCTTACATCCTTGCCAGAGAAGATGCCATTGCACATTGGCGCGAGTTGATGGGTCCAACCAAAGTGTACCGAGCACGCTACACCTCACCAGACACGATCAGGGCACAGTATGGACTCACAGACACCAGGAACACCACCCATGGATCAGGTACCATCAAATGGGCCCTGTGCCAGCCCCAGAAAGAGTTTCACGGGCTTTCCAAATCTACTGTGCAAGCTGTAAAAGGTTTTAGCTTTATACGTAAACATTATGGTTCATTCATTATTGTGACAGTCGTTTTAGTGCCATTAACAAAATGAAGAATAAGCATTTTGTTTTGATTTGATTTTTTTTACATGCTCAGAATACTGGAAAATGGGAAAAGGGAATGCGGTTTAGACCACAGTTATTTCATTGGCACAAAACTCATGCCCCATCTGTTGATTAAAAATTATAAATTGGTCAACTGTAAAACTGTTGTTTATTAAAGAGTGAGCATATAATCTTTTCAGTCTATTTTTTGCACATGATAAGAATTCCACATAGATTTGTCATAATTAGGAAAATGGAGTATACTAAGGAATTGTGATGAAATCTTTTTGAATCTTTGTTCGTCTCATTGAATAAAATGAAAAGCTGTACCTCGGTGCACAAGAGTATCTGACAGGCAGCCTCTCTATCTTACAGTCTGGGCAGCCAGACAAATATCTGGGAAAAATAAATTTGCTTAGATTGCCTTTCTTGATTCAACAATGTACTTTGTACCTCTGCTGGCTGAGTTCCTTGCATATATGCCTAAAATGTTGAGTTAGAAGTGGAATTGCTTAGTATTTGTGTGTGTGTTTGTCTTATTGCACAAGTAAAAAATCAAAAGGGGAAGAACACTACTTGAGAACTGCTTTTTACACACCACTAGACAGAGAACGATTCTGCAAACTTGAACACATACACACAGGGACAATAAGCAGCCACTGGCCATTTAAATAGACAAGGTTTCAAATAGAAAGGATTGTACTTAATTCTCAGCCACAGAAAGACAGCATGCACTTTTATTTTTGTCCAGATAGATATGGCTTACGATACATTTTATTTTTGATACAATTTAATTATTTTTGAAACTCATTCCTAATTAAAATATCAGAATGAATATATACTTAACTTCAGGTGGACATTGAATAAAACTAAAGGATTCATTGAATGTGGAATCTTGAAAATTTCATTTTTAATATCCTCACTGTTATTTTCACCCAAAAATTATTGCTATCTGTAGTTATTAATATCCCTACCAGAGATAAGAGTTTCTCTTTGTTCTGCTTTTCAGATTCAGTGGAGTCTGCCCACCGTGAAATTGCCTTTTTCTTCCCAGAGTTCCAGATAGAGGACTGGATGAAGAAGGAGGAGCCATGTTTTAGGACAGGGCAGATTTGGTACGATGAACAAGGGCAAATCCATACCTTATTTGAATAGAGCAGAGCTGACCAATAAATGGCTTTCTCTAAAGACTTACTAAGGGGCATTTCATGGTGTTTTGCTTAAGATATTGTTTGACCAAGAAGACAGATGTGCACTGTGTTACTTGAATACTTTTTGTTGGATTTGAAGGTCACACTATTGAAGGTTATACATTTGAGGACCCCACCCACCCCCCCCCCCCCCCACCCCCGAGTACATTTGCATGAATTGGTCCCAGTTCATGTTTGGAATGATTTATTCTGTCATATCATCACAATTAATCACATGGATTCCTTGCCATTAATTTATATCTTTTATTGATGAACGTATTTCACTAATTACATAACAGACACAGTCATTTGTATTTTGATCAAGCCATACCTTCATAGCTATTTATATAAAAGAATTATGACAAACACATAAACAACATTGCAGTCTAACATCCACAGTCTCCTGTGTACACTATTATTTACTGTGTTAAGTTTAGAACAATAAAAAAATGCTTTTGTCATAAAAATTCTGTCTAAAATAGCATCTTTCTTCACAACTTTTTTAATCAAAACAGCCACAAAACCACCATCCTTTAGTGCAAATGATGCTTTTTAACAGCAATTTAATGTCTTTCTTCCTTTCAAAGGATTCTTCAAAGGACAGGCCATAAAACCATACTTTTAAGTTTGTCTTCTTTTTTTCTGGATTTAATCTCCAGTTAATGAAAAAAAGATGTAAGCAAAATGTCGGTTGTCACTCATGTTGGATGAATGTAGAAAGAGGATGCAGAAACACCATAATCCATTTCTGAAGATTTGCCCAAAGAGATATAAATCCCAGTGATAAAATGGAAACTATTACATGCCTGGCTCTCTTTTCATAATTTGGCCTATAGACAACAGTAATAAAGATCACCCCAAAATATGTGGATAATTTATTTTATATAATTTATGAAAGAAAAGTCCTCTAAGCAACCACATAAGGCTTTTCTCCACTCTCTTTTATAAGACAGTTTGGATAAAGGCGTGGACCAAATGACTAAATGTGAAAGTAAATCAAAGAATCCAAATGCTTGTATATCCAAAGCCCAAATTATTGTCAATATTCCTCTCAAAACATATTGCTGCGAGTGTTGTAAACTGAGGAATAATTTACCATTTCCAGAGGAGAAAAAAAAAAAAAGTAAGCGGGTGGATGGTGTTCATGAAAAATGAGGTGGAAGCCCACATGTTCTAAACACCATCCATTAATAAATCAATAGAGTGTGTAATTATTGATTTTTTTCATCCACTTAAAATCGACCAATATTTGGTTGCTATGAGGATAGCAGGCCATGTGGCATCTATTTTTTTTATCATAAAAATATTCTCTGTCCTTTCAAACTCTTTATGATTGTTACATTTTATCACAACTCTCTCCACAGGTCACTGATATTCTAATATCACATTAATCAAAGTAACATAAAAATTAAACACATTAGCATCACATTACACATTGCAGAAAAAAAAAATCAGAACATGAGAATAAACACTGAAAATAACACATACTGTTAAGTAAGCTAAAAGTCTCTAACCAGAAGCTTAATCTTCCCTAAACTTTGAACATATTAACATAATGCTCTATCTTGTTTATCACTTTAGTTGGTGTGCTTGTCAGAAGTTTTGGTCAACCTTGCTCTCTGGAGGTCTTTGGCCCTTAATCCTGAAACTGGAGCTTTTAGAAGGAAACTGTAGATAAGTTCTATCCTCCTCTCTCTTCATGTATCTGTCTTTGGTTCATTTTCAGTGCTCCCCTCTCACTTCAGTACAGACTCCACTGGTTTCATGACCTCAAAGGTGGTGTGGGATTTCTCTATCTTGCCACTCTTAGCCACCTGCCGAATACTCTGGGTCACTGTGATGGTCACCTGTTTAGTGGACATCTTATTGTCCTGCCATTTGGTCTGCAAGAAAGACAAGAATGTCCAACAATCATGATGCAAAAGAAGTCTCATCCACAATTTGTATCTTATCCACCTGAAAAATGCTAGAGAAAATTTCATAACTTAATTTTTCTAGGCAGCAGATATGTGCTTATTGCATTGTTTGAACCATAAGTTAATCATCAGCTGCGTGTTGCGATAGACTTTTTTTTCTTTTCAAACCATGTGTCACTCAAATTCAGGAAGAACACAACCAACATTTTGCAGGTTATATTATTCTTATGGTAACACAGTGTCCACTGACTGGTTAAAGTGAAGATTGGCTACATACTATTTCCTCTGTCCGTAGTACACTTCTTCTCTGTACTGTGGTACCAGGAGAGGACAGCACATCCTGCTCTTGAGAGCACAGTATTGGAGGGTTGTTGCCAGTTTTCACATCATTTAGGCCTGACTCAGACATGGCAGAACATACTTTCAGGTAAGCCTGAGCAGGAGCTGGTAGTCCGTCATCGAAAAGGTCTGAGCCTGCTTGGAGACAGGGAAAAAAAAGATCTCCGATACTCCTGAGCAAAAGCCTGTATGAACAAAACTGTGGAATAGATCTAAAAATGCAGGTATTGATGTGGATGCATGTTCATTATGTGGCTAGGCTAAGCTTTGTTTTATTAACACTGTTCATACTATTTACACTGTTGGCAGGACTCATAAATTTTATCTTAATCAAGCAAATTACAGACTTTTCAGATTAATAAATAAATGTAGTCAGGTCATAGAGAAATTAAGTTTATATCTCAAACATACAGAATTTCTAATCAAAATACAGCACAGGAATAAGTATATGGAAAGAATATAGAATGAATATGTTATCTTTGTTGAATGGTTCACACATATTTTTCTTGAATATGTTGGAAAGTCCATTCCAATTCTCTGTTGTGACCATTCACTCTTGATTCTAGTGGATTTCCCTCCAGAGTAGTGATACTGTTTTAAGAGGTAACATTCCCCTATTGTCAGAAACTTATACTAAAAGCGTCATCACGCTATGCCATAGAAAGGATGTAACCATCACCATGGCAACTGGAAGCCCTGTAATATTGTTGTTCACCAATAGCTGGCACATGGTTGTCCTCTATCCTCTCCTTCGTTGCATAATTTTGTTGTACAAATGGTTTGTACACATGCATATTTTATATAATGTGTTTTGCCATATCATTTATCACCATATACAAATTATTTATCCATGTAATACTGGAGAATCCTAACTTTTTCTTTGTAAAAAACAGCAATTGTGAGTAAAACCGTTGTTCTGAAAGTTGCTCTCACCTTGGTTGGCTGTTTTTTCTGAGGGAAAGCCGACTTCTGAAGAGTTCTCTGAGGAGATGCTGTGGATGGAGGACAGAGGAATGTCTGTGTCAGTGCTGGTCAGCCAGGTGGACTCTGTCTCTTTGGTCCAACTTTCCAAGTACCGTGGCTCTAACGCATCTGTCCTTGAGCCTCCACAACCCATAGTCACCTCACAGACGAACCAAATGACCCTCTAAACAACAGCAACGACAACGATGAACCAGCAGATCCTCTCCCTACTTCTGCTCTAACTCAAAACACAGGGTTGATCTCCTGATTTTGATGTTAACCGACATTCTCCCCAGTGCTAATTTACAGAAGATGCTTTGAATTTTGAAAAGGTTTTTCTTCATTTGATCTTCCTGAGTCCAGCGTAGAGACACTGTTGGGGAGATTCTAATTTTCTCTCAGTTGTACACCTCTGATCTCTTTTTCCCCATACATCATCTGAAGAGACCTGAGCAAATCTCTGTGGAAGAGAGGAAAATTTGGTCAGCTTTATAATTTGTAACAAACATAGATTCCTTATAGACTCCTTAATATTTGGTGACAACAAGCAAAAACAAAAAGTTAGTTTTTGGGGTCTTAACTATTTGAAATATGAGAATGGAAATGGCCCATCAAATTGGATGTCCTTAGTGAGTGGTTTATGATGCTATAGAACAAAAGTAAATCCGCTATTACGTCTAATGGTGCGACGTCTCTGTACTCGTGAAGGAGACAAGGGACGCGGAAAAACGCAGTGAAAGCCAATTATTTCACTTCATTAAATTTTTGGACAACTTAAGCAACAAAACTATTGTGTCGGTCAATACTGTATTGTTACCTTTGTGTTATTTTCCTTATAACGTCAAGCTATATCATACTGAGAGGCAAAAGTTTCAGACTTTGACTACCGCACAATTGATCCTTGCAGGCGACAGCGAAATTACAGTTTTCTTCGTTAAGAAAAACAGCCTCTGTGCCGGACTGTTTGCAATATCCTGACCTCTTTTTAAAACAGCGACAGGAAAAGACGATTTATTTCAAACGACGAACCCAAGCGCATCAATAAGGTATGTTACGATTGTTGATGTGATGCATGCTGAATGCATTAGCGCATTCATCCATACCATGCCACAAAGGATCAGATAATTAATAAAACAAACGTATCGTATGTCACCTGATCATGAATATATATGTAGCCGCACTGGTAGATTATGCCCGATTTCGATGAATATAACAACTAACGTCGTGAACTGAACTAAATATGATGCGTGCGTTCTCATCCAGGCGTAAGCAAAAAAAAAACAATAGTAAGCTATACCGTTTAGAATGTACTCACTCAGATATTGGGTCTCCGTTTTTATTATAGTATCCTAAATATGCTCTGGTTGTCCAAGAGAGCTACAGCGGTGATTATTTTAATAAACGTCTCGGTAATGCCTTCCCCCCTCGGTGGGAGTGTGTATGTGTGTTCGTAACGCACGTATGTGCTGGTGTGTGGATGTTGCTGCAATACTTTGAAAATCAAGAATGAAATTCCTGCATGAAATTTTGTTGAGTGAAAATTAACATAATTAGTTACCGTCGTGTCTTATAACAAACTGTTTTATAACAAATTTTCGGTTTGACATATTCTTGTCATTTCTGTCAGCTCTTCGTTTGAAATAAAGGTATTCATGGGTATGGTGGCACAAGCCTTAAATGTTCAGTATTGGAAGTGCTATACTATCAAATACTCCCTATTCCCTTCTACTCTCAACCAAATATGTAATCAGTTATGTGAGCATCAGTGATCCATGTTGTTCTATGGATATGAGCAGGAGTTTTGAAAAAGCCTAGACAAACGTATACTGCTCTATGAGGTGGAGAAAGGCATTGGTGCACACGTCGTTCTGTATTCACATAGTAAGGTGTGAATTATAGAGGAAAACCATTTTTTGGTTGGAGCAGCAGGAAATACATGCTGTACTAACAAACATTTCAAACGCCTCTTCTAACACGGATGTATGCGAAAGGTTTAGTTCAGTTTATAAGAAATTTTGAGGAAGAGCTTACTGGTCTTTGGCTGTGATAATACATTACACAGGACTCCACAGTGTAGTACTGTGTCAGCCTCCTTTTGTAACACGAATTAATTAAATTTGCATTATTCATTCAACTTCTTATATTGTCTGCTGTTCATTCTACAAATATTGCGGTCATATTATTTTGCTGATGGTAAAAGTCAATATCAGTTCACATCTTTATGACTTCATATGATGTAATGGGAACAGGAGTTGGACAGCTGGTCCACATTTTAAGCAATAAATATCTATTGTCACAATATTGTTCTTATGATGTTGTGCTAAGTTTAAACCACCTGGACAGATCACAAGAGTCTTGTCAGCTAATTTAAACTGTGCTCCTGGGCTCTTTTTAAAAGGATGGTAAATTTAGTTCCATTTAAAATTGTGTACACAAATTATGTGCACAATCACATTAAATTTATGTCAGTTAGACTGTAATGCTGCAGTGAAATAACTCATTGTTTATGTTAATTACAGCCCTGTAGTGCTAACAATTGACTTACATTTTTAGGTAACATTTTAAAAACTCTGCATTTTTCAAGAGTTCCAGAAAAAAAAATCTGTAGCTCAAGTGAAGTCTCAGGGAACCTAAACGCTTCCCTGTAATTTGGGTTTCAGGCACATTAAACTGGTATAGACCACAATGTTTTTGAAGCACTTTAGAATACTCTAAATCAAGTGGCATAAAAAGCACTAGTTTGTAGCATTCAGTGAAATGGATTTCACAGAACCCACACAAATGGATGCAAATGCCTGTTTTTTAAGTCATTTGACAAAGATTTTAAGAATTACAAATTCTAATAAGAGTTGGCTACTACATTAGTGCTGAATCCATGGGAAATTTTTAGGCTTACCAAACTGTTCTCTTTCTAGCAAGGATTTTGGACCAAATATGTCTATATGCTCAGTTGTACCCCCTTTCAATACCAGAACATTCTGTCCTCAGGCTACAAACTATCAAAACATGTTCTGTCTTGTCCTCTAAGATATTTGATTTACAGAGCTAGTGCTGGCTGCTATTTATTCAGTGAAGTAGTACAAAACTAAATTGAAATTCAACCAGATCAAACTGTTTCAAACTATGTATTTGGCTGAATGATTATCTAAAGGACCAGAAAGGGGCCTTATCCGTTACAACCTTCATTTTAATATCTTTCCCAATGAAATCTGTTTTGGTTAAAACAGCATTTCCCCAAGCCCTTAGATTTGGTCTCAGATGACCCTGTGTTTTGGCCAGTGATTTCAGATTCAGATTCAGATTTAAATTCAAATTTAGATTAAGATCCAGTATCACCTCTGTCCACTGATGGGCAGTAAAGCGTTGCACATGACCTAAAAGGGTTTTTCCCGATGATTTAATCTGTAACGGTAGGAGGATGTCAGGATTCAGTCTGAGTTATAAGCTATTAAAAGTTAATTCATTCAAACTTTAGACTAGTTAATAAATAATAATACTTTTCCTTTTTTCTCTTTTAATGATTTTGTAGATGGACACAACTCTCAAAATTTAAGGTTTTATAATAGCATTTTGGGAATAATTTTTATGGAAAAAATACCAGGGACTGCACATAGTCCACATAGCCAACAGTATTTAAGATTCAGTAATAAGCCAACAGTTGAGACAACTGATCCTTACCAGGAAGGCCTGTTGTCACAACCTGCACCTTCGTTTTGGACTTTTAGTTGGATCTGTCTTTGTGCTCCCGTTCTGTGTCTGTCTCCGCCCCTCACCTGTACCTGTTTGTCTCATTAACCTTGTTTAGTTTCAACCAATCCTGTGTTGCCCTGTTCAGTTCTCCTTCTATTTAAGTCCTAGTGTTTGCCTTGTCTTTGGTCTATCGTTGTTTGTGTTTTAGTGCACACTGTCATGCTGCGCGGTTTTTGTTATCGGTTTTTGTTATCGGTTTTTGTTATCGGTTTTTGTTATCGGTTTTTGTTATCGGTTTTTGTTATCGGTTTTTGTTATCGGTTTTTGTTATCAGTTTGCACTTGTATTTTATTCTTCTTTTGTCAGTAAAGTCTTCCGTTTGGTCACCTTCATCATCGTGTCTTGCACTTGGGTCCTGCACCACACCACCAGCGTGACACCTGTTCTAGGAAGTTGCAATATTATTATTATTTTTTTTTTTACAATTTTGTTTATTTAGCAAACGCTCTTATCCAGCTTGACTTATTAGAAGGACACACAAATTGAGTAGAGAACTAATAGTATGAGTATGTCATCATCAAGAAAAGAACCTTCTCATGGAAAAGTGTTGATAATAGTTAGTGAAGATTGCTGTAGTTTTCAGTTTTGTTTTGTTCTGTGTTTTTGTATTATGTAATATAACAGCTCAGGGTAGTCTGAGCTTAAAGGTTATAAGAAAAGATGCGTTTGCAATTTGCAGTGAAAGCAGTTCTCACTTCTGTCAGTAGATCATTCTGCTACTTTGGTGCAAGATGTGAATACGGCTGAGTCCTGAAAGAATGGGCTTAGAAGAAAAGAGCGATGGAGCCGTCAGGCATCTCTGGAAGAAAACAAGTATGGAGATGACATTGGAGTGTAAAGACAGGTCATACCCCTGGGAAAGGCTCTGTTGCTCCATGAGTGGCACTGTAGATGAGAACTAGGGTCTTGAACCACATAGGTGCAGCTGTTGGTAACCAGTGGAGCATGGAGAAGTATTTAGCGACTCTTGCGAACTAAGAGAGATGTAAGGCCACATAATCTGCTGCATTCTGGACAACTGACCAAGGCCTAATGGCACTTACAGAAAGGCTGCAGTCAAGCAGAGTTGCTGAAAGAGTTGTTGAGGAGCTTTTCCATTTTCTTTGTTAGAGGGGCCTCAGTTCTTCAAATGACATACAGTGTATACCTACTTGTGCTGTATAACCAGGTGGACAATAAGACATACGTAACAAGAGACAATTTGATAGTCCAGAATCACCCAAAGACTCTTTGCTATTTCTGAGGGAGTATTTGTGGTGTGGTTAATGGTGATGGTGGAGAATATGGTAATGCTGATATAAAGATCATGCAGTGGACAGTCCTTACATGAAAGGACTTGAAATTGAGGCTTATTGTTTGCCAGATATTTAGGTCTAGATAACAGGAAGGAAAGCGTACAGACACATAAAATGTCCAAAGCCAGCAAAGGCTCTCTGATGTGAGTGACTTTGAAGCTAAATTGAAGTTTCACAGTGTCACTATATATGTTTGTGTGTGTGTGTGTGTGTGTGTGTGTGTGTGTGTGTGCGTGTGCGTGCATGGTGTGCAATATCAGAACAGTTTGATTCCTCTGCCTCTCCTGAGAGAGTCTCCATCTCTTTCCCCATTTTTAGTAAAATCCAGAGGGGTGGAAATGGCTTGGCAAGTGAATGGACCGTGTCAAATTGCAACAGTTCCAGACTGCAAGTCCAGAAGTTATAGTCTTAACAAAATTCTCAAATACAATGCTACGTGTAACCAAAACCATCAGTACCACTAAACGCTTCAGTCCCACCCCCTTTAGACAGCTGGATCTCCCATTGTTTTTCTCTCAGCTGCATGATGGCACATGCTAATGTGACTAGTAAAGAAAATGAAACTTGAGCCTTAACCAAAAGTGGAAGTATACGTGGGTGGCAAAATAAAAGGATTACCTTAATCCTAAAAACAAACGTTCAGGTATTATAAACACTTTTTAGCATTTGCTTTTTGATTAGTAGTGCCATTCCATAATTGCTTCCGAGACCTTTGACTTGGCAGCAAACAAAGACCGGTGCTGACTTGAGTTTTGGCATGTCTTCTTTCTTCACTTCTATAACAATGCTCAGTTAATCAAATTCAATCCTGCTTGTTCTAGAGATATTTAAAGACATATCCGCTGCATATAAGCAATGTACAATACATTTCTGTGTTTTTTTTAGGCAAGGCAATGCTACGTGCTGACAGGCAATGCTGTTGTTAGTTCATTATTGTGCTGATTAAAAATTGCATCCTTCTGTTCTCCAGCACAAAAGGAGTAATTAAATACCAGTCTTTGAATATTACTTGCCAATGTAGCAAATTGCTTTGTGATTTGTGTTCTGCCCACATACACTATAAATCTTTGAGCTTGTGGACGTAAAGGTGCTGTTGCTAGTCATTACCTGGTAAATTATTAGAACCTCCTGCCTAGCGGAGTGCAGCCCACATCAAAGGGCTAATGAAAATAAGGATGACCTTTATACCTCCATCCCAGATTAGTGTGTGTGTGTGTGTGTGAGAGAGAGAGAGAGACAGGAGAGAGTGTACTTTGGGTAAGTGTTGATATGCTTATGTTATGAATATTCAGAGCTTTCCATTCAGAACTGTGTGTGTTTTCTCCAAAAAAAAAAAAAATCCCAAAAAAACAAACAAAAAAAAACCCGAAATGCCATGCTGAAGGTCTTAGTGGTACACATCCTTAGACAATTTTCTACTGTTTGATCATTTCTTATATGCCCTTTCATATGCCCGTTCACTGACAGATTTTGGGGTGACTTAGGGTCATGTGTTTAGCTGAGGTCAGATAACAAAACTGAACCAGTACCCCTTGATGAGCTGAGTCATCTGGGCTTCTTTTGGGCTAAAATGGGAAATGTGAGATAGTGACAATGGTTTAGAAAAATTTGCTGTCGAGGACCTATATGTATGTGTTGCTTTTCTCCAGGAGGGGGCAGCACAGGTTTTGTTTTGATTTTATTAGAGCGCTATTGGTATGCAGGAGAGATTAGTGGTAGGAAAACACATTTTAAGACAGGAAGTGTTTATTTCAAAACATTCATCACTCAAGGTTTTCTAATGGCTCACATCAATAATTTCAGTCACAGCCCAGCTGGATTTCTCTTGAAGTGTCACTTTTGTTTGAAAGGTATCCATCATGAGCTCTAAGCTTATTTATTTATTTATGTATGTATGTATTTATTTATTTATGTCGATGGCATAGACATGTACATTCAATGGCAAAGCAATTCAAAGCCAAAGCTAATGCATTTTTTTTGGTTTGGTTTGGTTTGAACTAGATTATGCTAAGTGTCAGTCAGTGTTCAAAGTATATGTAATACACTACTAATCATGCAAATAGTATTACCATGTGCAAACAGTATGACTGCAATCGTAAATGTGCCTTTACATCTAACTGTCAAACAGCAATGGTATTTCTGTTCAACATGGGTTAATCAAATGCAACAAGATTGTCTGTCAGGGAGACGGGAGGCTTTGCCTGAGGTCAGAAATGATTCATACCAATCTGGATTCCAGGTACTTTGGCAGAGATACATGTTGCAACGCTCATTTAATCGCACCTTACCTCGTGGAGCAGAGCCAACCTTGTGCTGTAGTGTGCTGGAGGCTATGTCCGTCCCATCAATTGGCACCAGGGCTAATATTGCAGCTTTTCATTCATAGTGAATGCCAGACGACTCAAATCAAATGAGCCCAAAGCCCTGGAATAGATGAGTGGTCATGTGTGTCCGTGGCCAAAGCAGCAGTACTGCAAGATGAAGCTCTCTCTGTTTTTGAGCCATCTGCACATTCATATGCTTAGATGATGAAGTGTACACATTTTTATCTGCACTTAAAAATTGCAGTGACACTAAAATGTTGAGTACATCTAAGTGCTTATCAATCCTATGTAATTATGCGCTATGTTCCTTTAAATGAAACCAAAAATTAGTTATTCCTCCTAAAAGAGACCCTCACATTGCACTGTACCCAGGGGTAGATGATTGATAAAGTGGACCCAGGTATTAAGATCTACATCATTCAGATCAGTGTTCTTATAAAACACATTCTGACTAATGACTAATGAATCTGACTAATGATCCCAGTCACACCACAGCAAGGAGGATATGCTCTGATGGATGAATAAATGTACAGTACTCTTCACACACCTGAATTGAATCTGTCCAAAATATTAGCGTGGCATTGTTCTGCTCAGTAAAAGACCTTTAATTTCTGATTTGAGAAGAGGATCAGTAGGATTCATCTTATCTGTAGGTAGTTCAATGCAGTAAAATGCGCTACATTTTTAAAGAGGTAAATGAAATGAGAGAAGCCTTTGTGAAAATACTGACCCCCGTGTTAAGTCTCTGAGAGGAATAAAAAGGTTGGGTATTGAAAGTCATCTTGAACTATAAAGACCTTACTCAAATTAGCATGATAAAAGCACAGCTTTGAAAGATTATATGTTGATTTTCAACTGAAGAAAGAACATGGACATCAAACAGCCAGCCAGTCCTGATTGTTACTAAAGTATCTGCAAAACCCTCAGATGACCATATAATCTGCTTTTTGTGTCTTCTGTTTGATTTTTGGTTTATCCTTTAAAATGGAAGACACAGCAAGCCTTTCAAAGCCAGAGAATCTCCATTATTGACTGTTCTTAGAGCAAGGTTACAAGAAAACCATAGGATTTTGTAATCGTTGAATTCTTCTGCGCAATTTCCTGGATATTAATTGGCTTTCTAGTTGTCCAGTACACTATGGGTATTACGGTGCTTTGTTGGTTGTTACTGCATGTGTGATATGATTCTAATGCTTTATTATAGGATGAGAATAGGTATACATTAATAATTTGCAAAGCAAGCACTACAGTAAGAAAAGTTTTGTGGTGTACAAAATTTTTTAAAACACATTTCCTATA